>NC_068305.1:37729340-38051840 GCF_025860055.1 Xyrauchen texanus
CATGCTTGAATGAACAATTGCAGATTTTTACTGTTTCCAGTGTATATTAAGATCTGGGCTAGTAACTGAAAGATTGCAAGGGTCGATCAGTGAACTATCACAATTGTGCCCTTAGACAAAATGCTTAAGTTCAGGTTGCTTCAGTGAAACCAGCAGTAAGTTTTTGTGAGTCACTTTGAATGCAATATGATATTGCAGCGAACAGACATTGTCCTGCTCACTCCATAGAAACAGCGTGAAAGTTTGCAGAAAAAAGCATTTCACTGCTATCATTTGAGAATATGACAAAATGCTTAACAATTACAAGACAGCCAGTCAAAGTCTCTCCTTGTGTGGATGAAAATTTAAAATTTAGAAAGGATGAAATATGCATGAGCCATAAAACCTGTCATTTTAATTTACAGTTAAAACATGCAGCACATGTCTTCCTTGGCTAGCCTGTCTACATTTACAGATGTCCAGTTTCACATGAGAGATGAGTATGATAAAACTATAAACTCGCTAATATCATAAGAACAATCACCTGACAATAACAATCTCAAGGTTCAAACACTAAAATCATTCATATTTTACCTTATGTCAATGTTTTCATTTCAAATAAAATGCATTTTCCATCTCACAGATCTTGTGCTTGTTCAACCTTAAAGCTCGTAAGGCAACCTGTGAGAAAAACATGTTTTAGTGAAAGATAAGGGATTTCACTGACCAAGCTTTAGTCATCCAAACACTGAAAGCCTTTATGACTACGATACACTGAACTTTGCCCTACAACACGAGCTTTGCTATATTAGCTCTTTATTAATTGGATGTGAGACAGTCTATGATCCATAAACATTTTAACAGGACTTTCTGCACCTTTACTGGAGGAATTTCTCTCTTTTGAGACATTCAAGGGATTTGAGACCTGCAAAAATGATAACCCGTGATACCAAAAATGTCCTTGTGGTTTCTTTTGGATTTTTGCTCTTATTTACGGCATATGGAGGGCTACAAAGTTTACAGGTAACAAATATGAATATTGCCGTTCATAAAGTGTATTATTAGTGCTGTAACATTCCTCACTTGCTTTGCTTAAAAATGACCAACCGAAATGATACAGGACAACATGATATTTTACAAACTCAATTAAGTTATGCTTATTTGGTGCACAATTGAATGTTATTGGTATTGATTTGTTCACTTGAATCTTGAATTGAAAAATAATTATAAATGTATGCATTTCAATTTAATAACAATATTCCATCAAATTGAACTAATTGAACAACCTATAATAAAATAAAATGGAAAAAAGTAAATATTTTACATTTATTCATTTTCGTTTGTTAAAAATGACATTGACATTTGACAAAATGACAAATTTGATGACATTTTATTCATCTGAAATGGGTAAATCTTTTTTTTTTTTTTTTTATTTAATATTTTTCAGATTTTTAATGGATAAACACTATAATCTTGTACATTACAGAGCAGTCTGAATGCAGAGGATGGAATGGGCGTTATATCACTTAGTGTGATCTATGGAGCCATTATACTGTCCTCGATGTTTCTGCCTCCCATAATGATCAAAAATCTGGGCTGCAAATGGACCATCGTTATTTCCATGGGATGTTATGTGGCATATTCCTTTGGAAACCTATCGCCAGGCTGGTGCGTTCATATCTTGGCCTTTTGCAACATTGCTGCTTTGTTCAGCAACAGATCAAGTTCAGAACACACAGTATATTGTGCAAATGTGAGACACAGCTTGCTCAAATCTCAGGGCCTAATAAAAATATTCTGCATTAAATACAAGGTAAAACTTAACAAGCAAAAATAATGCGTTATCAATGCACTTACAATAGCAGTCTATGGGCAACATGGTACGTTCGCCAGATAGACTTCCATTGTAAGTGCTTATTCCACAGCGTAGTTGAATTCTTTTTTCTGATTGGTAGACAGATGTTCAAAGGTGTTTTGAGGGGAATTTTGTTTATTAATGCACAGCTACAAGGTAGTTCAAGGTCACTTTGTTGCCAAATTATTTATTTCAAAAGCTGTACAGCTGACCCTGGCAAAAGAAATAGAAAAAGATGAAGATATTCGCCAAGCAAATTCGAAAAATATTTAAGTGAATGGTGACCTAAGCTTGCATTCTGCCTAACATCTCCTTTTGTGTTTTGGCCAACACAACAGTGTATGAATAATTGCCCCTTTAATAAAAAGTTCCGGAATTTCAGGCTATTATTATATCTGCAGTGCATTTAAACAGTTTTCTGTGTTTTTCAATATTTTCTCTGCAGGGCAAGCCTGATGTCCACCTCGGCCATTCTGGGTTTTGGAGGTTCACCACTTTGGTCAGCAAAATGCACTTATCTCACAATAAGTGGCAACATGCAAGGCCAGAAACTCAACAAGAAAAGCCAGGACATCATAAACCAGTACTTTGGTGTCTTCTTCTTCATTTTCCAGACTTCGACAGTGTGGGGCAACCTCATGTCATCTCTGATATTTGGACAGGACTCTAACATAGGTAGAGCTGCATTCAATGCAATGCTGTAATCAACTGGTCTCTGTTTTAAGTGCTCTGAACGTTAATCTGTATTTATAGCTGAAATCCCAGAGGAGAACTTGCAGTACTGTGGAGCGGGGTTATGCATTGAGAATTTTACCACCACTGGAAACACAACCCGTCCAGAAAAACGCCTAGTGGATATACTATTAGGCTGCTACATTGGTAGGCAATAATGACTCGTATTTGTGGCCAGACTAGCTCATATTATGTTGTGAAATATAAATGTTATTTTCTGTATCTCTTACAAAGATTATTTTAAGAATAAGAATAGGCTTTTTCTTTGACGTTATGAATGAAATAATTCACAAAATGTCTAGCTTTACTATTTGGAAGGAATTTGTTGCAAGTCCACTCACATTTTTCTCACAAATTGTAAAAGTTTCTAGTTTCAATTCCAGTAAAAACTGTCTAACCAATAGTTTTTTGGTTCATGTAGGTGTGGGGCTTCTGGCCATAATATTTGTTGCTCTGCTTCTGGACAACATAGACCGCGATCTGGCCAGAGAATTTCGGAAAAACAAGGGCAATGTATCCTTTTGTAGCACCATCCTGTCCACCTTTAAACTCATGAGAAACCCCAAATTGTTGCTGCTCATTCCATTGACCATATACAGTGGGTTTGAACAAAGCTTTCTTGCTGGCGAATATACAAAGGTACAGAAGCTGTGAACATCAATTCTTCTTCTGAAGTATGAGCTTAAAGGAATGATTCACCCAAAAATTCAAAAAACTGTCACCATTTACTCACCCACTTGTGATTAAAAATCTGCATGACTTTCTTTATTCTGTGGAACACATAAGGAGCAATTTTAAAGGCTTCCATGGTCGCTTATTTAAAGGAACATTTCACCCAAAAGTGAAAATTCTCATCACTCTCATCATTTACTCACACTCATGCCATCCCAGATGTTTATGACTTACTTTCTTCTGCTGAACACAAAGGAAGATTTGTAGAAGAATATCTGAGCTCTGTAGGTGCATACAATGCAAGTCAATAGGGTCCAACCCTTTGAGATCAAAAAACATGTAAAGGCAGCAGGTGTCCCGACGTGTTGTGGTTACGGCCGATGCCTCAAAACTGGGTTGGGGCGCCGTGTGCAACGGGCGCGCAGCCGCAGGCCGGTGGAACCGAGGCCCGCTGAGCTGGCACATCAACTGCCTAGAGCTGCTGGCTGTTTCCCTTGCCCTGAAGAGGTTTCTCAGGTCCGAGCCCGTAGAACTCGGTAGCACGCTGACGATCTGACTGGGTGAACCGCTTGCGCCTAGCGCCCTTTCCCTCTAACCAAGGGAAAACAGTGCGCCTCCATTCCCAGGAGATCCCATCTTTGGGCCGCTGGTTGACTCATCCCTAGCCCTCGTTGGTCCGCAGTTCAGCGGAGGAACTCGCCGACCCAAGCCACTGTGGGTACCTCAAGCTACCCTGTACTGATATAGGTGCTCCACAGGTAAGGCCTCCTGTTCGGACTCCCCCTGTGTGAAATGCCACGGTACTGTCCCCTCACGAGCGGACCCCGTGTCTCCCTTAGGCAGTTACAGCTGCCTCGGTCGCCGTGCTGTTCGCTATCCACCCCCTACGGGGTTGGGTCTACCACCGCACCAACTTTTCCACATAGGTCCTAAGTTAGGCCATCTGATGTATTTGCCACTAAAACTTTGCCTCCCCTGCTGGGTAGGTGTGGCCTCCACAGGGTCTTCTCCGCCCTAAAAAAAAGGGCTAAGACCCCCTTCCCTCAATGCGTGTAAGGGCCCCGGCCGTAGTTGCTCTATGCGAGAAACATAGAGAGAAAAGAGGCCCAGCCAGGCTGGCCCGTTCCCAGGTTGGTCGGCCATCACCTTGTTCCCCCCTCCAGGGTAACGATAAGCAGTCTGATGGCTTAAATGGGGCATTGGGGAAGGGTACGTGCAGCCTGATACAGTTGGCCGTCCGGCACGTAAGAATACCTGCTCGCTCCTGTATCGGCAGTTCACGTACACGGCTCAGCACATGGCACTTTTTAAGTGGACCCCTAGTGTCACTTCTCTGACACAACGTGGAGAGAGCGACATAAGGGGAACGTCTAGGTTACGTATGTAACCTCCGTTCCCCGATGGAGGGAACAAGACGTTGTTTCTCCCCTGCCACGTCGCTGAGCCGAGCCACCGTTGTGGCCGGACCATTTCCGGCTCCTCAGAAAAATCCTGAATGAACTCCCGTATTTGCGCCACTTAAATACCCATATGTCCGGGGGTGGGACATGCAAATACTGGCTGCCAACTCTCACTGGCCTTTTTTCATAGTTCAGAGGTGAATATCGGCGCTCAAGAGAGACCCCTAGTGTCGCTTCTCTGACACAACGTCTCGTTCCCTCCATCGGGGAACGGTGGTTACATACGTAACCTAGACGTTTAGTTTGCTGCTTTTTGTTAGTAACTTGTTATGTAGCTAACTAAAAAGCAGCTTGAGTGTAGTTTAACCACTTTAAGTTTAAATGGTCTGCACTTATATAGCGCCTTTTTAACCTTAGAGGTATTCAAAGCACTTTACACTGCGTCTCATTCACCCATTCACACACACATTCACACTCACACACCAATGACAGCAGAGCTGCCATGCGAGGCGCTAGTCTGCCATTGGGAGCAACTTGGGGTTCAATGTCTTGCCCAAGGACACTTCGGCATGTGGAGTCGTGTGGGCCGGGAATCAAACCACCAACCTTGTGTTTAGTGGCCAACCCGCTCAACCACCAGAGCCACAGCTGTTTAGAGAGTAGATTGTAGCTTGGAAAGTGTGTTTCAAAGTAACTTTCCCAACACTGGTGAGAAACAGACTGATGATAGTTGTTCACTGAAACCCTTGATTGAACCTCGAAACAAAATAACTTCTTATTGAGTGTATTCCTTGGAAGAAAGTCTTTTAGGTTTAAGACAGCATGATGGTGAGTAAATTATGACAGAATTTGGCTGAACTATTCCTTTAATATGTTTGTGACCCTCTTCCCTCTGCAGAACTATGTGACATGTGCGTTAGGAATACATTATGTTGGCTTTGTCATGATCTGCTTCGGTGCTGTAAACTCCTTGTGCTCATTTGCTTTTGGGAGACTGGCAGCATACACTGGAAGAATTCCCCTCTTTTGCTTGGGTAAGGCAAGAACAGGTTGACGTTAAATATGGTTGCTGGATTTTATGTTAATTCTGTCTTTCTTGACTTTCACAGCTGCACTGATAAATCTGGGCTGTATTTTGGGTCTGCTGTACTGGAAGCCTCATCCAGACCAGCTGCCTGTATTTTTTGTGTTTTCTGCCCTGTGGGGCATGGCAGATGCTGTGTGGCAAACACAAACCAATGGTGAGTGCTTTATGTTATAAATATATGGATTATTTGCATTATTTTTACATTTCCTTATAATTAAAGTTATATTTTATTTGTATTGCATTGCAGCACTGTATGGTATTCTCTTTGCTGATCACAAAGAAGCTGCATTTGCCAACTACCGCATGTGGGAGTCACTTGGTTTTGTAATAGCCTTCGCTTACAGCACATACATCTGCTTGTCTACCAAGATTTACATTATTTTAACTCTTCTGGCCGTAACCATGGTAACTTACCTATTTGTCGAGTACAAAGAGTACAAGCAACCAACCGAACAAATGATTTACGTGTTTAATTCAGAGAAGACTGACCTCAAAGATGAAAAATATGTTAAAATACGTGAAAATATGAATGAAAAATATGTTGTTAGCCAGACACATTTTTAAGTACATGGTTGATGTTATGTTTCTAATTTGTATTTCAGCATGTAGAATGTAAATATTTTATTTGAAAGACTATTTTTACAGTATTTTTGAGTGTTGAGTTAAATTCCTGTATTCTGATGTAGCAATTACACATTTTATTAGCACCGTTTAATTCGTAATGTAACTGAAATGCACTGCAAAATAACTAGTTAACCTTACATAAAAAAAGCATGTAAACCGATTGCCTTAATAAATCTAAGTAAATGTACTTCTTTTGCAGTAAATGTACTTATTTCGTTCTAGGAATAGTCCACTTTACTTGAGCCAAAGAAGTATATTTACTTGATTTATTTAAGGCAATTGGTTTCCTCACTATTTAATAAAGTCAACTTATTACATTTTACAGTGTGTACTCAAATAATGAAATATAATTTTAGTATAATATGCATTAAAATGCAAAATAACTTTACATAAAAAGCTCTTGAACCACTATAATACTGCTGTTTATTGTGTTTATAGCACACTCAGATGTTAAATGTTCATGCATTGTGAATACTTCAGATTCAGTGATACTTTTGGTCTCTGACTTTAACCACTAAAAGTGATCATTTAGAACAGCTTAGCTTAGGAGATCATATCAAATATGATCGTAAATAGTCTTGTATTAACGATTTATGTGTATATGGAGCAAATTAGCATAAAATAATGGCTGAAAAACATCATGATTTTGAATAAAATTACACCAGCAACTTTGCCAGTTTCATATTGGACTACTGTACTGAGCACCAGATCAGATCAAAGATTGGTGTCATATCGTATGCCAAATCTACATAATAAAAATCAATGTATAAGCTCCAGATTATAAAAAGGTCGAACTCACCCATAAAAAAAAGAATTATGCATTAATTATATTGCTCCTATAAACAGATTTAACCCCTTCATATGAATGAAATTACAAAATAATAATAATTATTATTATTACAAGCCTAAAATATAAATGATATGAAAATGCACATGGAAAATACACATTGCCATAAGCTTTAACTCCATAGTATTATAATTGATAGGTATTCTGCACAGGCCTACTCATACAAGGCAACAAAACAATTTTACAGCTTTTACAAGCAATGTCTAAAGGGCACATCTGCACAATACAGGAACTTACTGAGATAATCTTATACTGAAAACGTCATATAAGATCACATCATCTTTATCATAAACTATTTCTGAGTGAGTCATTATATTACTAAACCCAGTTCTGATGTTCATGTTGTTTTGAAATAAATTGTAATGTTGCACTTAAATGCACAAACTATGAGAATATCTGTTGTGAGAAAATGACAAAAATCCATATGGAAATGTCAGTGCATACATTACACTACTATTTCAAAATGCATCGCAGTGACTGCATATTAAAATTGTTAGGTACAGTATGTAAGACAAAATGCTGAAAATGAACAGCGAATCAATGCAATGGGTAAAATAAAATAAAACAACATTTGGATATTGAGAGTTCATACGATGCAAATCTTTTATTAAAATGTTTAAGAAAAAAACGTACATTAATTATATCTCTAAATTATGTTAATTAATGTGTAACTTAGCAGTTCACAGCCTGCAAGAAATTATTTTATAGCAGCTCTCAAGCAACTGTAAAACCGTTCTGCAATGCTCTGGGTTGTGAGCAGTAGATGGCAGCATCTGTTCTGGTCATACAGGGATTTCTTAGTTACACTAGATTATGTTGAAATATTTTTGATGAAAACAGTTTTTGTATTTTTGTATTAGGTCTAAGCATTTGCCACAGTGTGGAGATAAAATTATGATGAGTGTTATGGGGGGACAAAAATAATAAAACACTTGATAGCACAAGCAATCTAAGCAAAAATCTCCACATTTAATATACAGGAATCAATGGTCAACCCCCAATTTAAAATGGAAATGCTTAAAGTTTATATTCAATCTAGATCAAAATAAATATTATTTTTATTCATTTATTATGAGGTAGGCAAATTTGGGACATTTAAATACAGTTTAAAACCCACATTTTTGTTGCTATTATTATTATTATTATAATATATATATTTTTAGCAAAAAACATAAAATAATAAAATAAAAAAAATTGGTACTTTACTGGCAATTTTTATGTCAACAGCTTGTCTAACTAGGTAAGATTTTTTTTCTTCTAAAAAACAAAACAAAAAACTGAAAATTGATGGGATTTGCCACTGTTGTAAAAGAGTGCAAAAACAAAGCTGGCTCATTTTAAGGGTTATTTCTCACAAAAATGAAAATGAGTACAATTCGTGAGTACAATTAGACAATAGCTAAACCTTAAAGGGATAGTTCACCCAAATATGAAAATTCTCACACATTTACTCATGGCACGAAGGTGAGTAAATAATGAGAGTATTTTCATGTTTGGGTGAACTATCCCTTTAAGGTTTAGCTATTGTCTAATTGTAGCTACTCACGAACAGAGGATAAACATAACCGACGGCTACGTTGATTTATTATTATTATTATTATTATATAAATGTTTTAATAATACAAGCAAAATAGAACAGCTTCGACAATGTCTGAACTTCCTTCACTGAGTCACATTGGTAAGAATTGGAGGTGAATAATATATATAAAGATCTCGATGACTCACGCTGGATCATAAATTGTGACGTCACCTGCTCTGGGCGTAACCTGACACTGCGCGTCAGCGGGTCGAATAGCGCGTTTCTATTCAAAGGCCGCGCCGGTCTCCTGGTAACGAAAGATGAACAGATGTAGAGCGGAGGACACAACAGGAGCCCCGACCTGTCTAACAGGAATTCAGTGTCGAGGTTCTCCCAGGTAACTAAGTTCAATCAGGTAAGAGTGATTTATATGCGAATGCACCCTACACACTGTGAAAAGTTGGTATGGAAGTGGAATGTAGACCTACAGGATAATGTACTCGATATCCTCAAACTGAGGTAAATATTAAGAGCAGATTTTGTACAAATGCTTCAGTGCTGGGGATTTCATGTATTTTGTAATGAGACTGGAGAAAAAAAAATAATTTTGTAAATGTTTTATAACAGTTCTTATCAGAAATACCCAATGTGTCACCTACATGCTAAGATTTAACTTTGTGTTAGAGAATGCTGTGAATCCATTTATTTCAATGGTTAAAGTATCACCAGACTGATCTCACAGTGAAATCGGAAACATTATGTTGACTTTTCTTTAGTTTAAATCGGTCTGTGCTTACTGATATTCAAAACACTGCCCCCAGTGGTCAAAGCGTTAGAGAGCTCAATTTGTCAAATCAAATGTCAACAGAGGAGCGCCAAAAGCAAGTTGTTTTCACCTGTACAGGCTGTATTGTAAACGTATACTGTAAAAAGGAATGCATATTTTTTAAACTGTACCCCCCAACCAATAAACTGAACCTAACCATCAGTGGAGTAAAAATGTAGTGTTAGAAGGAAAAACGCAACCACTGAATCACGCTCATCACTGATTATGTGAACGCAATTACTTCCTGGGGCCGGTTGCATAAACATAGCCATTAACTTAAGACGGCATCTAAAAATTAGTTTGACTAGCTAAAGACACCACAGAAAGCCTGTTGCTCACAGTTGTCTTTAGCAAGAGAGTCTAATTGGCATTGCATTGTGGGAAAATTAAGACAATGCACAGCTTTAAAAAAAATGGCTGACAGTGGACACCCAATACAGTTTCAATTCGCTGTAAATATTTGCTTATTAGAGGACTACAGAGCTTCAAAATTGATTCTAATGAAAACATATAGTGATTGTAACCCAAATAATAAAAACACATGACATTTTGTTACCATCGTTGAAGTCAAAGTCTTCAACAAAGTCTCAACTCAAGCCCCTTTCAGCCCTCAACTGAAGCCCCATTGGCTCAGCTGAGAGTTAATTTCCATGGCAACTTAGAATGTCAATGAAAGTTAGCCTAGTGGTGTTTTATCTTACATTTTAGTCTTAAAGTAGACATTTACATTTATGCATTTAGCAGACGCTTTTATCCAAAGCGACTTACAGTGCACTTATTACAGGGACAATCCCCCCGGAGCAACCTGGATTAAGTGTCTTACTCAAGGACAAAATGGTGGTGGCTGTGGGGATCGAACCAGCAACCTTCTGATTACCAGTTATGTGCTTTTGTCCACTACGCCACCACCACTCCATATTAGACCTATCTATGTGTTTATGCAACTGACTGAAAAGAAAAAGACCAACATTTCAGACAACTAACTAGTAAGACGGCCCCTGGATTCAATTTTGGGATCGGAAACCGGGTCTCCCACACTACTAATGCAACACGCTTCTGGTCGTGCCACAAGGAAAGTTAAACACACAGGAGCCGATGCAACAATTTTTTAATAGAAGATGCCGCTTCTCAGTGAGTTAGCATAATGTGGCTGATAGGGTATAACATGTAAACTTAAAAAAATAAACCTTTGCTGCAGCACACTCTGACATAGTCATCAACAGACAAATGAAAATGTCAGTCAGATAGTTCAATTGTCATTTCAGAAATCCAGTTTGCTGTATTCTTGCTTGATTTGAATGGACGCGGCTTTTCCCACACCCTCAAAATGGATCTTACACATTCATGTCTGTCATACACTCCATCTGAGCTTTCTCTAGTTTGTAAGCACACTTACACCAATATAATGTAATGTAATTTTTCCACTTACAAACATAATTCAGAGAATTGTCTTGTTTGACTAAAGTTTTTCTTCTCTTTGAGACACTGGGATTTCTATGGCTGAGGAGGAATGTGGCTTTGCTCCCCTGGTGTTCCGACTCCATGGAGGAGCTCCGCAGGTTGTACGTGAGGTTCTCCTGGAACGTGGATGGGAAGAGTATGACGAACAGGAGCATGAGGATGGAGACTGGAACCTCTACTGGAGAACCTCTGCCTTCCGAAGCTCTGACTATGAAAACATCTTGCCTTGGCAGAGACTGAACCATCAACCCAAAACGATCCACATCACGCGAAAGGACTGTTTGGTACGATACTTGAGGAGAATGAAAAGTGCTTACGGCACAACGGTGTATGACTTCAGCCCAGCTGCTTTCATCTTGCCTAATGAATACACAAAGTTTCTTGGGGTGTACACCAAGAATTTTACAGCTGATAGAGGGAAGTTTCGGTACTGGATTTGTAAACCAGTTGATCTGTCAAGAGGACGAGGTATTTTTCTCTTTGATGATATTAAAGACTTGGCTTATGACTCTCCAATGATCATACAGAGATACATCAGCAAGCCTCTTCTCATTTCAGGATACAAGTTTGATTTGCGTATTTACGTCTGCGTAAAGAGCTTCTCACCTCTTGTAATTTACATGCACCAGGAAGGCTTGGTGCGTTTCGCGACAGAAAAATACAACCTGGCCTCTTTAGACAATCTATACTCTCATCTGACGAACACCAGCATCAATAAGTTTGGATTGTGCTACACTACAGATAAAGAACGAGTTGGCCGTGGATGCAAGTGGACGATGAGCAAATTTCGTTGCTTTCTTCACAACCAAGGCATCAATGAACATCTCTTGTGGCATAGGATCACTAATATCATCACGTTAACTCTGCTCACAGCCGTTCCTACTGTTCCTTCCAGCCCCAACTGTCTTGAGCTGTTGGGGTTTGACATCCTCATTGACGCCAGTTTCAAGCCATGGCTTTTAGAAGTCAACTATAGTCCCGCGCTTTCAGTGGATTGCCCTGCAGACGTAACAGTCAAAAAAGGGCTGATCAATGACATTATAGACCTGATGAACTACAGGATGAATGACAGTATCAGACAGAAGGGATACTACAGGAAGAGATATACAAGAGCATGTTGTTCAGGTAGCCATTATTTACGGCCCAAAATTGCCCCAGTGTTTTTGTTACCGAAGACTTTGCATACAACTCAGATGGGCAGGAGAAGGTGGAGTCAATCTGTGTTGAACTCTTCAAGTCCTGAAGACACTTGGTTGTGCTCTGAGAAAGTCTGTGCTAGCAACATTACGTGCCACAATCACCGCAATTCAAAATCCAATTCCAGTGGATATAAAAAGGAGCATACTCCTAATAAGCAAATAGTTTTTGTCTCTCAAAAATCTGAGGTGGCATCTGATGAACTCGCTTCTCGTAACAGCACAAAGCGATCACCTGTATGCAAGTTACCTTCTCTGATGTCCATAAACACAAGTTCCCAACCATCCCATGGAACCATAAAACTCAGGACCGAAGCGTTCCCCCTTTTCGTGTCGGCGACTTCATACTGACATTTCCATTTAATGAGGCAACATGGAAAGCCTCTCGGGATGAAGTGGATGTTAAGACTGTTGTGAATGAGATCCATAAACTCACAAGTCGACTAGCTTCTTCTTTTAGTGAAAAAGAGAAGACGAAGACAGACGAAAGTCAGATGGGTGGTGCTGTCAGGGACAAATTTGATTCTTTGCTTTGGGGTCCAAAAAACCCACCTCTTCTCAGTGAATGCTGCTCCTCAAGTTCATAAATCAAATAATGAATTAAGCAGGCCAATGTGTTTTAATAATTTGTAATCGATTACAACACAGAATGATAGATGAGGGGAGAGTATAATTTTAACACATTTGGGTTTTGCTCATGTATTCAGAAAATGTTTAGATTGAAGCTTTGAAATGTTGCCTCAAACAGCTTTGACATCAGAATCAATGTCCCTACAGTGTATGTAGATGCACCACAGGAGATTGTGGATTTTTGTCTTTTTTTCTGAAAGTCATGAGAATTCTGTGTCCCCACAGTGTCATATCCAGCACATCTTAAATTCTGTATTGTGTTTAAATTAATTCTCTAGTGGAAATGACAGTGATGGAAGTGACATTTTTAATGTTAGTGAAATATATAGCTAACATTTTATGTATCCTAAATGCAGAAAATTAAATGATATAACTATAAAATCATATGTGTATGATGTGATTTATTGTAAATAAAACTACTCAAAAATAACCCTGTGCACCGTTACTAAAACTGTCTGAAATTTTGCAAGGTGCTAGACTAGAGGATTAAATTGGTCATGTTCAGAATAAAATGAAGTGCATTAAGCTATTAACAATGCTACATTTATTACATTTAAGTGGTACAGTACAAATAACCCTGCTCTCCCGTTCTATTTTAGGAATTTCCCTATACTGAAACCAGAGTGTCACAAGGTAGTAAACTGGGTGCACTAGGTCAAATGGTCACACGTCTTCACTTGCATACTGTATCAGATGTGTTCGTGCTGACAGAGATGTTTCAACCCTAATAAATAATTGGCTATTCTTTGCAACATGAGAAACCTGCTGACAATACATGTAAAAATAAGGCAGAGGCTGTTTGCACTGTGCAAATAGCAATAGATGCTATTTGTACCCCAGTGCAAATAGTGGCAGATACTATTTGCATCCCTAATTCATACTAACATACAGTATATGTGTTACGAATGAGGCAGCGAGGAGAGAGGATCTAAATGCAGGACTTCTTTATTAAATGAACAAACAAATAAACAAAGGAAAAACCCTCAATGGGGAAATAAACATAAACAGAGAACTAGGGCAAGGAACACAGACCAGGCTTGAACTACATTCAACGAACGAAAAGGAGTGAACAAAAAGCAGGGCTTAAATAACCAGGGAGTGATGACTGAATTAGACACAGGTGAGAACAATGAACAAAATTGCAGTGGTGATGGCAGGTGGATTCTGGGAAGTGTAGTACATTTAACAATGACAAGTGAAACCCAGGGCAGACAACAAGGGAATCGTGACATAGCCCCCCTCAAAGAGTCTGGCTTCCAGACGCTCCTCAGAGAAAAAATAAATGAAAAAAATCGTCCAGGGTGTGGGGGGGAAGCAAACAGACAGACCAGAGGAGCACAAGGGGCAAACAGACAGACCAAGGGAGTACAAGGGGAAAAACAGGCAGTCCAAGTGGCACAAAGGGCAGACAGGCAGTCCAAGGAGGCACAGGGAGCAGACAGGCAGTCCAAGGAGGCACAAAGGGCAAGGACAGGTTCAGGTGGTCTGGGAGCTGGCCACCGGGCAAGGATAGGTTTAGGAGGCCTGGGAGCTGGCCACAGGGCAAGGACCTGGGAGGAGGCCACTGGACAGGGACTGGGTCAGGGGGCCTGGGAAGAGGCCACAGGACAGGGACCGGGTCAGGGGGCCTGGGAGGAGGCCACAGGACGGGAACAGGGTCAGGAGGCCTGGGAGCTGGCCACAGGGCAAGGACAGGTTCAGGAGGCCTGGAAGGCGGCCACAGGGCAAGGACAGGTTCAGGAGGCCTGGAAGGCGGCCACAGGGCAAGGACAGGTTCAGGAGGCCAAACCTTGGGAGGTGGAGCCGTTGCAGGCGGAGGCATGGAAGTAGGCACCGTAGGATGCTCCAGAAGCGAAGCCCTGGAAGGCTCGAGAGGCGGAGCCAAGGGAGGCTCAGGGGGCGGAGCCGCAGGAGGCTCTGGGGGCGGAGCTCTGGAAAGCTCGGGCGGCGGAGCTCTGGAAAGCTCGGGCGGCGGAGCTCTGGAAAGCTCGGGCGGCGGAGCTCTGGAAAGCTCGGGCGGCGGAGCTCTGGAAAGCTCGGGGGGTACTGGCTCTTGGACGGTCATGGCTACAGGCGCTGGCTCACTGACATCGGAGGCTTCAGGCGCTGGCTCACTGACATCGGAGGCTACAGGCGCTGGCTCACTGACATCGGAGGCTACAGGCGCTGGCTCACTGACATCGGAGGCTACAGGCGCTGGCTGGTTGGCCGTGGTTAGCGGAGGCTGGAGAGCAGAGGCCTTTCTTCTTCTTCTTCTCCTCCTCCTCCTCCTCCTCCTCCTCCTCCTCCGGCCGGATGAAGTTAGCAGCGCTGGTTCATTGACCACGGCAGGCGTGGGGGTTGGCTCACTCACCGTGGCTGGCGAGGAAAGCCCAGAGGTGGGAGCTGGGATCTGGAGAGGTGGTTCCCCAGCAGCGAACTCCTCCAAGATGAGTCCCACGTACTCCCGCCAGGTGCAGTCTCCGGGAGTTCCCACCACCGGTGTTTGGGAACACCGAACCGGTACGCCACCTTCAGAGTGTGGTCATCCCAGCCGGTGCAACTGGCCACGTTGGTGAAAAAATAGGAGAACTCCCGGACAGTCAAGTCCGCCTGTGTCAGCTCCATGAGGAACCCTGCTAGATCCATAGTTGGTCGTTCGTTCTGTTACGAATGAGGCAGCGAGGAGAGAGGATCTAAATGCAGGACTTCTTTATTAAATGAACAAACAAATAAACAAAGGAAAAACCCTCAATGGGGAAATAAACATAAACAGAGAACTAGGGCAAGGAACACAGACCAGGCTTGAACTACATTCAACGAACGAAAAGGAGTGAACAAAAAGCAGGGCTTAAATAACCAGGGAGTGATGACTGAATTAGACACAGGTGAGAACAATGAACAAAATGGCAGTGGTGATGGCAGGTGGATTCTGGGAAGTGTAGTACATTTAACAATGACAAGTGAAACCCAGGGCAGACAACAAGGGAATCGTGACAATATGGGCATAACTGCATCATGTTTATTGTTTTTATTTAGAGTCCCAAAGTCACCCTACACCATCCACTACCCTTTAACATAACCCTAAACTTGCCTTATGGTTTTAATACAGTAACCATAGTATCACCATGGTATTTCGTAAAATCATAGTAACCACAAAACATGGTTACTATATTAATACTGTATTACTGTGGTCACATCATAGTTAATTGCATTAAAACCATGGTTAATTTTACCAGATGAAACCTTTCTCTTAACTCCCAACCTTCTCTATGATTAAGATTACTTTTCTCTTTAAGTAGTATTAAAGGAAATATTAATAGTGGAGATGGGAATCAGGATGGGAAAAAGTGGGACAAAAAGCCAGAATCAAACACAAGTTGTTTGCACGAGAAAGAACATCCACCCTGTTGTTACAGCCCACTGCTACGACCCTAGAGGTGCAGTTTGTTTGCAATTTCAGTGTTTCCACCATACTTTTGGAGTGCAAAAAGCTGAGCTTTAAAGGCCAGTTGAAATCATAATAAAAAACATAAAATTGCACTGATTCTTCTAAAATATGTCTTAAGTAGATTTGTCTATACCAGACACTGTTCTATAATTACACACTACTGTGTACTGTATATGCTAAAATCAACAGGTTCCATAGAAATTCTCTAAACCTTACATTGTAAAGTAGTTACTAAAAGTACACTTTAAATTTTTCTGGTGTTTCTTAAAGGGATAGTTCACCCAAAAATGAAAATTCTCTCATCATTTACTCACTCTCATTCCATCCCAGGTGTGTATGACTGTCTGTCTTTTGGAGAACAGAATTATTATTTTTAGAAGAACATTTCAGCTCTTTACGTCCATACAATGCAAGTGAATGGGTGCCAAACGTTTGACTCTGCAAAAAGCATATAAAAGCATCATAAAAGTAATCCATATGACTCTAGTGTTTTAATCAATATCTTCAGAAGTGATATGATAGGTATGGGTGAGAAACAGATAAATATTTAAGTACTTTGTTCTAGAAATTCTCCTCTCTGCCCAGTAGGGGGTGTATGCATGAAGATTGTGCATCACCAAAAAACACAAGAAGAAGAATGTGAAAGTGAAAGTTGAGATTGACTGAGCAGGGAGGTGAATTAATAGTAAAAAGAACTTAAATATTTATCCGTTTCACATCCACACCTATTATATCGCTTCAGAAGACATTGATTTAACCACTGGAGTCTTATGGCTGACTTCAGTGATTTTTGGAGCAGGAAAATTCTGGCACCCATTCACTTGCATCGTATGGACCAAAAGAGTGAAGAAATTCTTCTAAAAATCTTCATTTGTGTTCTGCAGAAAAAAAAGAAAGTCAAACACATCTGGGATGGCACAAGGGTGTGTAAATGGGTCATTTTTGGGTGAACTATCCCTTTAAATATGGCGTATGTGTATTTGTCTATTATACTACTGTAAACACTGTATGCTTTTAACAATTTATATATATACTAAAATCAATTGGTTGCATTATAATTATGTAAACCTTACACTGTACAATAGTTTCTAATGTTATGTTGATAATATGAGAAGTAAAAAATACAAATAAATAAAATGAGAAGTAAATTTTTTGTCCATTATTATGATGCCTTCACTGTTATGCAAATCATCCCAGATGAGATCTTTGTCTCTTGCTGGCCATTTGTGTAAACAGTTTTTACAGTTCCATCCAGGTACATCCTCCGCTGGTACTGTAAAGTATTGATTTCCCTCTGTCCATTAGTACATTTCACCATCTTTTCCCATGTCTGTGATTAGTGCACAGTAAGGGTTTATCAAAAACAAATAATAAGAAGAAATAAAAAAAGAAAACTAAGAAAAGAATGTAATCTTACATTGAAATCTTGACAACACCATCGGGAAAAAAACCTTTCCTCTTGACAATTGGTGTAGGGAATCTTGACGGTGCCACCACGGAAGGCTATTTCCCTAGTGTCATCGGGATGGTGTTTTTCTGGGAAAAGTAAGAGACATTTAAAGATACTGTACATCACATTTCCCAAATTCCCAGTAAACATGATGTCAACAAAAGAGCATGATTGCTTGATTTTATTCTAACCTCTTTGATTGTTTGGAAACTGTACAACCTCCAAACCAGATGGATGAGTTGAGAGTGTGGGTTTAGCATTACAATAATAGTATATCTAAAACGAAAGCAGTTAAGAATTAATTTGTTGTACTTAGAGGACAAAAGCCAAACAATCATCCTAAAGCCAGAAGAAAAACTGCCCGGCGGACAGCTATTATGTAGTCCAGTTGAAAAGCTATACAACTGAAAGTCAGAGATCAAACATAAGGTGTGTCACACTCATACAATTAAAACAAACAAAAAAGTTTGGGCCTGTGGGAACATGTTACTGTTCTGGTGAATGGACATCATGAATTATGAGCTAGTGAATTTTGCAACGTCATATGTTGCAACAGAGCAGAAACTGTTCTGTAAAGAATTGATGATACATACAACAGTCCTTTCAACCAGAATGTGTTTAACAACGCCATTGATGAAGGTAACTGTGACAGACTTGTCAACACCGATCTCCTTCGTTCCATTGCGAATTGTGATTATACAATCCATTCAAGAATATATGTTCTACCTGAGAGAAAGTAGAGCATTTTGAGAAAGGGTTGAATACTAATTTGTGCAATTCAGATATGGGTCTGTGATATGTCTCTAGCTTTCTTTATTAAGGAGGATGCGGGAGCCGGGTAAACATCCAACATTAGACTTTTATTTCTCCACTTTTCAGTGACACATATGGGTTTGCTTTTCAGCATAACAAAAAAACACAGAACACTCTGCTGCATGCATCTCTCTCTCTCTCTCGCTCTCTCTCTCTCTCTCTCTCTCTCTCTCTCTCTCTCTCTCTCTCTCTCTCACTGTCCCCTCCAGCTGATTGGATTGCCCTTTTGTGTTTTTTGCAACACAAAAAGCTGTAAGAGGTGATTTCCCACAGGTGTCAATCCTTACCGTTCTTCCTCTTCTGGCCTCGCTCTCCTCAGACGTTGCTCGGCCACGCCACCATCACCACAGGGTCATTCGACAAAGCTGGTGCCATCTGTCTCTTTATATACAGTTCATATAATGTTTAAAATTAACTTGTAGATTCATCACCTTGAGCACAAGTCTGTAAAACTTGTAATTCTGTGACCATCAACCCTGCTACCTTAATGAAGGCATAATTACAGCATCAATAACGTTTCTGTAACAATCAATAACGTTCTCTTATGAGAGGTTCTCTCGTATTGCGTAAGCTAGCTTACGCTACGGGAAAGATTCATCTTTTCTGAGATATTGAAGCCAAAAAATTATCCTTAATTTTGTATCATTTGTCAACGCAGTGCAGCAACTGCAGACCTTGAGCGGGCTAGCTAGCGAGCTCATTGGTTGCTCTGCGGCAACTGCTGCAGCCTATAGACGAACTTGGGCGAACTCGCGTCCAATGAGAGGCGTCCGCGCGCTTACTGCATCAAAGCCCGCCAAAATGGGCGTGGCTAGAGTGCATATAAGCGTAGTTCGTAGGCTGGAACCCTGATTTTCATCTCTTCAGCGAAGCTCTTCGCATCTCTGAACTGGAAGCCGCGTCGCCGTTCGACGGGCATCTAGCAAGCTTGGACAGCGCTCGAAGAAGCCGGCCGTCTCCGCCACCTTCAGCCATCCTGCGAGCTACGCTATCCGGCGACGTATCCCTTTTTAGAGCAAGCTAGTTCTTAACGAACTTCACAAAAGAGTAACGAGCGTCTTTTTTAAGATGCCTCGCACCACTTGCGCTTCATGCCACGCCCCTCTCAGCGCCGGAGACCGCCACATCATCTGCGCTCTCTGCCTGGGACTGGGGCATGCAGAGCTCGCCCTCGCTGAAGGCGGATGCGACCTCTGCGAGGAGCTTCCGATGTCGACCCTGCGGGCTCGACTCGAAGCGCTCAGAACCGAAGCCGCCGCGCCGCCTTCCGTTCCGCCGTGCAGGAAAAAGCACCGCTCCCAAAGGCTGCCAGAACCGGTGAGAGAAGTGACTGCCTCGCCGGAGCCTCTCCCTCGAGCATCGCTCTCACCCTCCCCGCCCCCCCGGGATGCGCAGTTGCCGCCCAGCGGCCGCACTGCTGCCATCTCGGAGGACGAGGCGGAGGATAAGGGCTGTTCCATCATGGCTTCGGACAGCGAGGAGTGGTCAGGCTCCCACGCCTCCTCCTCGGCCCAGGAATCCAGCAGGACCCGCGCCGGAGTCGAAGGGGAACTAACACGCCTCCTCACAAAGGCCGTCGACCGCCTCGGGCTCGAGTGGTCACCGCCCCCTGAGCAGGCTCCCAACAGACTCGACGGCTGCTTTCTTCAGAGCCGTCGCCGCGCAACACCCGTGGCCCGGGCCGCTCCCTTCCTGCCGGAACTCCACACTCAAGGGCTACTCCTCCATCCCCCCGGTCGAGGATTCGGTAGCAGCACACCTTTGCCCGCCCTCCGCGAGATGCCGGTCTAAACCAGTGCTCCCGTCTAAGGCCTGCAGAGCGACTTCCGCCTATGTTGACCGCGCCATTCCGCCGCCAGCCAAGCCGCATCTGCTCTGCACTCCATGGCCGTCTTACAGATCCTCCAAGCGGACCTTCTTCGGGAGTGGGATGAGAAAGGCAGGCACCCAGAGGCTGTTACAGATCTAAGAAGTGCGACGGACCTCGCCCTTCGCGCCACCAAAGCTGCAGCCCAAGCTCTAGGGAAGTGCATGGCCTCGCTGACTGTGACCGAGAGACATCTGTGGCTAACGCTAGCAAACATGGGAGAAGCAGAGCGCTCCACGTTCCTCAACGCACCGCTCTCTCCGACCGGTCTCTTCGGCTCCGCGGTGAGTGGCATTGTTGACCACTTTTCAGAAGTCCAGAAAGCCACCCAAGCCATGAACCTCTTCCTGCCGCGTCACGCAAGCTCCTCTGCAGGCCGCCCACATGACCAGCCTCCTGCACGAGCCTCTTCACAGCGCCCAGCTCAACAAAGTCAGACTTCTCGGCGTCGACAGGGCGGCCGCCCTCGATCGCGCTCAGACAGCCGCCGCAGACCGCCGCCCCCCCGCGGGCCTCGGTCTAAGGTTGCGCTGAAACCTGAGCAACCGAAGTCCTCCTAGCCTTGTTGAAAAAACGACGGCTCAGTCCCGCCGCGGCCGGACCACCGTCAAAGCTTCGCCCCTGTCAGTCCCCTCTCTCAGGCTACTACAGTGGTGGATTCAGCAGCCAACAAGCCGGTGATACTGCCCGCTTGCCTGCACTCAAACGCCGTTTTCACGGCGACCCAAAGAAATCTTGTAAAGAGCAAACATGCCTTATGTGTTGAAAATGTGCCCATAATCCAGTGTTCACCCCTACACACAAGCATTACACTTCCCGTGTTCCTATCAGAGCCCACTCACATAAAGCGGACACAGCCCGCTCGAGTGTTAGAGTCAATAAACGCGCCCACGAATCCGTGCGCGCGCCCCTTCTCTGGCCGCTCTGTCACACGACCAGCCTTATGTGTAGAAAATGTGCCCACAATCCAGTGTTCACCTCTACACACAAGTATTACACTTCCCATGTCCCGATCAGATCCCACTCACATAAAGCGGACACAACCCGCTCGAGTGTTAGAGTCAATAAACGTGCTCACGAATACGTGCGCGCGCCCATTCTCTGCCCGCTCTGTCACACGGCCAGCAAACACTTCTCTGTATGTAAGTCCCGTCGGGGTTTTACAGCCGTTATTTTCTTGTTCCCAAGAAAGACGGCGGCCTCAGACCAATATTAGATCTCAGGGGTTTGAACAAGGTGCTTGCAAAAAGACCGTTCAAAATGCTTACAATCAGGAAACTCCTCGTGCATACGCGCCAGGGGGACTGGTTTATCTCTCTCGATCTGAAAGATGCCTACTTTCAGATTCAGATAAATCCCTGTCACAGGCCATTCTTGAGATTCGCCTTCGACGGCCAGGTTTATCAATACACCGTCCTTCCGTTCGGCCTGTCTTTAGCACCCGTACTTTCACGAAGTGCATGGATGCGGCGCTCGCACCCCTGCGGAGTCAGGGCTTGCGAATTCTGAACTATTTGGACGACTGGCTGATTATGGCACAGTCACATACGGAGCTTCTGTCTCACAGAACAGTTCTCCTCAGCCATCTGAACAGTTTGGGTCTTGCAGTCAATTGGACCAAGAGCTCACTACAGCCCAGTCAGGCAATTTCCTTCCTTGGAATAGAACTAGACTCCGTGGCAATGACGGCTCGCTTATCTACACAGCGTGCGGCGCCGCGTTCAGCGACTAGCCGCGTCCTTTCAGATGAACAGCCTCACGCGCTCTGAAAAAATTTCAGAGAGTGCTAGGTTACATGGCCTCAGCCGCAGCAGTACTTCAGCTGGGTTTACTGCGCATCGCCCGCTTCAGCATTGGCTAAACACCCGGCGTCTCGCCGGGCTTGGGCCACAGGCCGCCAGCCGATCAAGGTGACTCAGACCTGTATTTCAGCTCTGCAGCCCTGGACAGTGGCCGAATGGTATCAGCGGGGAGTGACGATGGGAGCTGTATCTCGCCGAAAAGTCATCTCGACAGACGTCCAACACGGGTTGGGGCGCGGTCTGCGAGGGCTCTCCGGTTTTTGGCCTATGGTCAGTTCAGGAAAAGCTCCTTCACATAAATTGTCTGGAAATGATAGCGGTCGAGTACGCGCTTGTGTGCTTTCTCCCGGTCATTCAGGGTCACCACGTCCTGGTCCGTTCGGACAACAGATCTGTGGTATCCTACCTAAACCGTCAGGGCGGTGTCAGATCCAGGAACCTCTTCCATGAGTTGGTCCCAGTGAGTTGGTACTGAGTTGGTCCCAGTGCCACCTGCGCTCGCTGAGGGCGACGCACGTGCCAGGCCACCTGAACGATGGCCCAGACAGACTGTCCAGAGACAATATTCCTCCAGGGGAATGGTCCCTGCATGCTCAAACAGTCCAGAAGTTATGGCGCATATTCGGAAGAGCAGAGATAGACCTCTTGTGTCAGAAGAGAACTCTCACTGCCCAGGACTGGCCCAACCGCCTGCTTTACGCCTTCCCTCCTGTCTCGCTATTGCCACAGGTAATGCAGAGGATCAGGGAAACGCGTCACTCGGTGCTCCTCATAGCCCCACGTTGGGAGAATCAGACATGGTTCCCGGAGCTTACGCAGCTGTCACTGACAGCGCCGTGGCCCATCCCAGTGAGAGCAGATCTCCTCTCTCAAGCTCGCGGCACTATCTGGCATCCCCACCCAGAGCGCTGGGCGCTGCACGCGTGGGTGATCAACGACTACCCGTCGCTCTGCCAGAAGGGGTAATAAACACCATCATACAGGCTAGAGCCCCTTCCACGAGAAGACTCTATGCGTCAAAATGGTCTGTGTTTTCAAAATAGTGCACCGACAGAGACCTGGACACACGGACATGTGGGGTGTCGTCGCTGCTCGTGTTTTTACAAGAGCTGCTGGATAAGGGCAGATCCCCATCCACGCTCAAAGTGTATGTGGCGGCCGTCGCGGCGTTCGCTGAACCCCTGCCCCTCACTCCACTAGAGGCATGGCCTCATCGTGGGCATGGTCCAGCGGGATTTCCATTCACGACATATGTGTGGCAGCGGGCTGGGCTTCCCCCTCCACCTTTGTCAGATTTTACAATCTGGAAGTGCCGGCCCTGCAGGCAAAACTACTAGCGGTTTAATATGCTACAGCTCCCCTGGTGAGCTGCACTGATGGGACTCATTCCACACAGACCGGCACCGCCGCTCTGTCGTTCCCTTCCCACTATGTGCTTATGTATTACACACACACTGGCGTGCACTCTTGCCGGCCAAATATTATTTCCCCACTCACAAGGGCTCCCCCGGGTCCCCCCACCCCCGGGGCTCATGCAGAGGATGCTTGGCGCGCACGGCGTTGACAATGGGTTCCCGTAGCGTAAGCTAGCTTACGCAATACGAGAGAACCTCTCGTAAGAGAACGAATCGGTTACCTAACGTAACCTCGGTTCTCTCTAGATGAGGGAACGAGTATTGCATAGCCGGCCGTGCTTCGCGCCACGGCGACTTTCAGCTTCATTCAATGAAAACCAGGGTTCCAGCCTACGAACTACGCTTATATGCACTCTAGCCATGCCCATTTTGGCGGGCTTTGATGCAGTAAGCGCTGGACGCCTCTCATTGGACGCGAGTTCGCCCAAGTTTGTCTATAGGCTGCAGCAGTTGCCGCAGAGCAACCAATGAGCTCGCTAGCTAGCCCGCTCAAGGTCTGCAGTTGCTGCAATGCGTTGACAAATGATACAAAATTAAGGATAATTTTTTGGCTTCAATATCTCAGAAAAGATGAATCTTTCCCGTAGCGTAAGCTAGCTTACGCAATACTCATTCCCTCATCTAGAGAGAACCGAGGTTACGTTAGGTAAC
Organism: Xyrauchen texanus; assembly: GCF_025860055.1. NCBI lineage: Eukaryota > Metazoa > Chordata > Actinopteri > Cypriniformes > Catostomidae > Xyrauchen > Xyrauchen texanus. Next base: position 37,753,597 of record NC_068305.1, read on the forward strand.
CGATTCGTTTTATTCAAAGTAATTACATGATATGCCAATTAATAGAAAGGCCTCCAAATAAAGATAATTCAATGAAATAATCAAAGATAAAATGACATATAGCATATATATATTATATATATATATATATATATACTATATATATATATATATATATATATATATATATATATATATATATACTGTTTACATATTTATATATTAATTTAGCTTGAGGTGGTTCAATGCGGCCCTGCGATGGACTGGCGACCTGTCCAGGGTGCCCCCCGCCTTTCGCCCAATGTTAGCTGGGATAGGCTCCAGCCCCCCGTGACCCTGTACACAGGATAAGCGGTTGACGATGGATGGATGGATGGATGGATGGATGGATGGATGGATGGATGGATGGTGGCACAATGCAATTTATTAAAACGACTTCCTTAACCTTTTATCTGGATAGCGTATTTCCTCTCTTACGTTATCTTTTCTGGCTTGAGATGCTATTTGGCAATCACTGCAGTCAACATTATGGTTCAACAAACTTTCCTGAAAACACAACAGTCATTATGATACTATGATTCATTATGATTCAATGGTGAATTGTACACGACTATGATAGAAACAATGGCAGAGACCATTTCGGTGTCATACAAGTCATACAATGATATACAATTCAATGTTTCTGTTCTTACCACATCTTGTTCTAATTCTAAGAGCACTGATAATGGCTGGCTTGCTGACTGTAGAGCAGCTGTTCTGTGGATTTCTGATTCTCATTGGCTGTTCCACAGGCCTACACAAGCCATTAACATACCAGGAGAGAATTAGTTCACCAATGGATCTGATATACTCCAATGGGAATTTACCTTTATTTAATTTATCCTTATGCTAAAAAGCAGAAGTTTAGCAGAATGTCCCAGGTGCTTTTGAAAAGGAAACAAGCACCAGAGAGATTCTTCTGAACTTCTCTTTTTGTGTTCCTAGGAAGAAAGTCATAAGGGTTTGTAATGATGTTAGTTTGAGTAAATAATGACAAAATATTTATTTTTGGGTGAACAAAGAAAATTGTAAATACCTTTCCGCCTTGTGTAATCATGGTATTGTTTTCTGGGTTATCAAGGCCAATGAAACATGTAGAATACTGTAATTTTGAAGAATATAAGAAACATTCAATACAGTACACAAGACATGACAAGTTTAACATGACATTTTTATGTTGATTCACAGGAAATGGAGAACAAAAGAACACCTACTTACTGAAAGAGCTGGCAGTACATTTTGTTATCTTCTTGACTTTGGAAACAGAACATCCATTTGGTTGTCCATTAAAGGTTTATAAGAAATAAAAACCAAGAGGGATTAAAAGCAACTATAAAAGACACTGAAATCAAACTGTTTGAATAGTGTGCAATAGCAAATAAAGTTAGATTTATGCACATGTATGTATTTTACAATATAATGCACAGTGATTGAACAAAGAGTTTCTGTGTGCCATTTATATTGAATAGTTATTTGTGTTCATAAATTATGAACAGGTTACACAATTGCGCAATTTATGTAAAATCAGGATTTAACACTTACATTGTATGAAATGGAGAAGGGTAGATTCATTTTACAGCTATGAATAATTTATGTAAAAAGACAATTATCTGACACTGGGCTTTGTGAGCCACCATAAATTATTTCTGGAGAGCTTAAAGAGCACTTCAAACCACATTATACAACTCAGTGAGTTTATACAAATTCAATTAAGCCCGATTTGTAGTGTTAAGTGGCATATGGCCAAAAAAATACAGCATTTATTTGAAAAATGCTATATGCACCCTATTCTGTAATTCTGTTCTGTATTCTATGCACCAATCTGTAAATAGAAACATATAGTATTTACATTTTGCCTAGTATAATATTTACTTTTTGTTTACTATTTTAATAGTGCATAACATAGGTTTAATATAAGACCTAGTATATACAGTATACTAATATATAACATAACATTTAGGTAGTTGGCAAATAGTCACTCCATATTTGGAAGCCATAGGATTTACAGTCCGATTATACAAACTGGAACCAAAAAGAGAAACCCCATTATAATATCTAATGAAATGTTTTCAAACCATTATCCATTAGTGTTACCATACTAACCAGACGTATTATTAGTGTTTCCCTCCTATGGATGGATGGTTTGTTAAAGGCAGGAGTTGAACTCCTTACACGAGGGAGGGCATAAAGCTTAAATTAAAGTCAGGGTAGATTTTTCTCAAAGAATCAGAACCAGTACGTTTCAATATTTAGATCATTGCGATATTTAGATCAACATATTAACATCAGATCAACAGATTTAAAGATCTAGATTTGAAAGAAAATGTGAGTGGTGCTGCAATACGCAGTATTCCAAGATATACTTAACATTTTGCTTTCTATATTCAACTTTCTATTGTCTATGATAGTATCTGTTCACGGACTTTCTCTCAGATTTTCTTTAGACATTCCTTGATCTTCAGAGTGCTTTCTCTGCCATATTTCCTCTGAAATCGTGCAAAAAGTCTCAACAGCTCATTTGTGAATTTATCACAACTGACTATGTGATGACTTGGACAAGGTAGTAGTTTTGCTAGAAGTTTTGTACTGAAACATGCAATTTTCAAAATAGAATTTAACTCCTAACATGGGAAACACTGAAAGAATAATGCAATTGTTCTCACTGTACTGTATAATCTTGGTTGACGACCAGAGAAACCAGAGCTCTTGTGTGATCTCTCATTCACACTGAGCTTGCAGTCTCCTGGTTCTCTCTGGTGAGGGTTTCCACGCGGCTCTGCAGGAGACTGTGGGCCTGTAACGATTGAGCCTCCTTGTCCATCAACAGAGATATGATCTGCTGTCTCAGGTCCTGAAAGACATACAGTTAAATGTGCATATGTAGCCACAGAGATGGAGATGCAAATGCAGGATATGAAGGCATATTACAACTGAAACTGTTTTAGAATAAGACAATATCCTAAAACTTGAGTTAGTACCCTTGGCTACTGACAGTCTTGGTGATTATACCTGAGATTCATGAACATCAGATGTGTCCTCTTTGTGCCTGGACAATGTTCTGTAGCCACGCAGACCACTAAAACAATGCTGTTCCATTTCCACCCTAGTCACATTCAGTAAAGTAAAATGTTAAATATCTTTTAGTTTTTTCCCCCTCAATCTAAAAATGGAGTGGTGGTGGCATAGTGGTCTAAAGCACAGAACTGTTAATGAGAAGGTTGCTGGGTAGAACCATTGTGTCCTTGAGCAAGGCACTTAACTCCAGGTTGCTCAGGGGATTGTCCCTGTAATAAGTGCACTGTAAGTCACTTTGGATAAAAGCGTCTGCCAAATGCATAAATATAAATATATAAATATAAATGTTTGAAGATGTCTAAAGCATAGAAAGAATGGCAGTGTCATTTTACCATTATATGCTTTTGGCGATGAGAAAACATAATTTCATCTTAACATAATGTTAGGGATAAAATAACACAATAGACACAGTCCGGATATATTAACAATAACCTTTAGGAAAATTGTACATTCCAGAAAACTCCTCCCATTGTATTGGTTGTACAAACAGACAGCTCTGCCCCAAACTCATCCAATTAGTTGAGTCAATGTCACTGTGTCAGACTGAGCCGTCCACTCAAACAAATAGAGACATTTTTTGATAGTGCCACAGTGTTACACTTTACTGTGAACGTAACCTAGTTGTCACATATTACGCTGGGTTACGAGAAGATTTTAGGACTGACAAAATTACAAACATTTGTTTTAATGTACCAGAAAAGTTTTACAAAATGGATAGAATTTTGTGATTTGTTGGTTTCCATGCAGTGGACAATGTCTTCTGTGGTTGGAAATGTCTTGGTAAGGGGTTCGGAAGTGGCCTGAAATGCTTATAATCTCTTGCCCTTGTACTCTGACTAAACCAGTTTTTCTTATGTTATCTTGGAATGATTACCCATAGATTCCTGTGAGATCTGAATTTCTAAATCACTGCTGGAGCTTAAGGAACTGGAGGTGGGAATAGGGGTGTGATGTTCCCCATGTAGATCATCAACTATCTCAGCCTCACTGGTATAGTCATCATCAGACAGATCCAAACTTTGATCTTTGTAGTCAGTGTGCCTTGAGGGATAATGAGGCAGTGGTCAGTAAGTCTGAGAATGGGGTCCGTTCTCACTGCTGGTGCTCTCATTGGAATTGTTAAGGGAAAGTGACTCACTTCATTGGTTAGATCTAATGCATCCTTGTTACATTCACTATGGTTGTGCAAATGGTTTGTAGCAAGGCCATTGTCTTCGATGATGTGGCCATTGATTTTTTTAAAGCCCACATCTTCCTGGGTGTCTTTGCTTTCTGCCAGAGCAGTGCTGCTTTTATTAAATCCACTTGTTTGGTACTTACTTCCACTGAATTTACCATAATTCCTCAGGGCGCCTTGATGACATTTGTTTATAAGTGAGAATGCATTGTCACCAAAATTAGAAGTTGAAAATTTGACTTTCCCTTTGTCGTCTGATGATAAGATGGCTTGCTTTTGCATTGTGTCATCTTGTGGAGTGAAATGCTTCTTTAGAGATTCTTCAGTGTCAAATATTTGATCACCAAAGTTACCTATGTCTTTTACCTCTGGCAGTGAATGCATCAGTACAGGACTGCTCCTGTGCTGGATAAGATTTATATTTGGCATCTTTCTCTCTTTATAAAACTTTGATAAAGATCAGTCAGGCATACCATCTTGTGGATTTGTGTACTCTCCTGTGGATCCTATGTGAGCAGTCCTTACCCTTCCCAATTCTAGACATTCCTTCAACTTTACGAAGAAAATTCCTCTTTTCTGCTCCGCTGAATTCTTTTACTAGCCTATATCAGAGAGATGATAATGTTTAAAATACATGAGTCCTGTGGGGTAACATGGCGCATTACTCTTTAAATGCAGTTCATACCTGATTGTTGGACAACAGTCTGGTCTACTTTGAGATGTTCTTCAACAAACTCTTCAAAGTCTTTTGCTTCTCTTTCAATTCTGATCGAATAGGCCAGTTTTTAAATTAAATTATTTGTTGTTATACTGTTAATTGTGCAGCTCTCATTCTACAAATGGCTGCAACATAGTCTCATAGAATTAACATAATTTTAAATACATTTTTGCACAGTTTTATGTGTCACGTTAAACATTTCTCCGCAGTTTCCTGGTGAAATTAAGACTAGAGGTTCTACAACTTCACTTCCACTTTTGGTTAAGTTAAGGAGGTAAGTTTTACTCATTAAAACCTGCATTTAACATCAACCTTAAAAACCTCATCCAATTACATATCACAATTTCACTTGCTTTTAGTGCCCCCCGCTAGACATTTCACTGGGAAACTACAGCAAAATGTGTAATGAAGAACATAATTTAATTCTGCAAAAATGTTGCCATGGTCACGCAATGTTTATGAGATCAGGCTGAATATGGCATATTTGTACTATTAAAGCAAGAAGCCACTGAAGTCATTTTACCATGATTTAGGGGATTTCCGCTTCATGTATTGGTTTAGAATACCTCTGATCTGTAAAATCACTGTAATGTATGGCCTCAAGTGGCATTTTGCTTTTAAAAACGGCGCCGGTGGCATAAGCAATATGACAAACACACCAAAATTCAATAAATAGTTTACATTTATTAATCCTATTAGGAATAAAAAAATTCTTCCATGCACAAATTAATATAGTTCATTAGCTTAACTGTAACTTGCCAAGCAACTTTGATGGCCCTAGTTATCATTCAACTTTCATTGAATCTTTTTTTTATATAATCTTTTTTGGAACTACATGAGGGTGAGCAAATGGGATGAACTATCCATTTAATATAGAATGTGCATGTATGTTTGCATGTAACATGTATGTGTTTAAATTCTGATTGGGTGAGCCGAATTCAAAGCTGTCGTAACTATAAGATAACACATTTTATAATTATTAAAATAATCACATATTTAATACCTTTTCTCTGGGTTTGAAGGGAGATCTCATATTAATCTAAAAGGAATAAGAGGACAGTCTTCTTGTGAAGTTTCTGAAAACTCTTCTTAATAGGACACAAGCGTCTGTATTCTGTCGATGGTGCAACATCTACAATCCAAATTGAGATCTCCTTTAAAGATATGACTCAACTTTCTGGCACACTTAGTAATGTGTATAACAAGTCAGGTAACCTGAAACTTGGAGAAGCCACTTGATTGTCATTGAAAATAAATTGCACTGCTGTTCTCCAAAATGTGGGAGTGTGCAATAATTATTATTTATTTATTTTTTTGCCAATTATTAGGCAAGACATCAAAATCTGAAACATGTCTGTTAGTATGTAAAAGAGAGCAATTTCAACTGCAATAATACTGAACAGTCCTGAATTCCCGAAAACACTATCTGTGTCTTCCATTGGTCATTCAAACAGGTAACCCCACCCCAAACTTACACCACTGGTTGAGCCAATGTTGCAATACCAAACCAAGCAATGCTTTGATAACTTTTCAGGAGAATTGGCAATGAAAGGCTTAATTATAGTTGTCTCTGCATATTAAGCTGGGATAGGAAAACATATTGTTGCATTGTCAAAAATGACACACATCACATTTAAGAAAACAAAACTTGTGAAAACAGTATTTTTAAGAAAATGCACTTGGGGGCATGGTAAAGCTTTTAAACAGGCCATGTCCTCTTGCTATAAAACGCAATGTTGTCCCCTGAGTCAGTCCACTAAGGCTTGCCTAGACAAGCCCATAAAAGCTCTCTTTCAATATATATAAGTGTTTTAGACAGAATATCAATAACCACCAAACCCAGTACATTTGTTTTAACATGCCTGGTAAGTCAACATGCCTTACCATTGTACTGCCTTAATCTGCTCATTTTTTTTCTTAAAGAGCTCACCTCAATAACAAGTTTACATTGCAGTTCTTATGAGATAAGATCTGTAGTTGCGTGCATAAGTCTGCATTCCCCTTGCAGAATTTGCAAGATGTTTATAATTTTAAATAAATAAGAGATCATAAAAAATGACCTAATAAAGCTATATGACGTAACAGATATTTATATATATTCCAAAAGATAAAATAATACGTGAATTTGAACAAATGATCCTGTTCTAAAGTTTACATCTTTGTTTTTAAAGGAATAGTTCACCCAAAAGTTTTATTCTCTCATCATTTAGTCACCCTCGTGCCATCCCAGATGTGTATGCCTTTCTTTCATCTGCTGAACTGAAATTAAGATTTTTAGAAGTATGTTTCCGCTCTTTTGGTCCAAATAATGCAAATTAATTGGTTGTCAACATTTTGAAGCTCCAGAAATCACAAAAGTCAGCATAAAAGTAATCCATACGACTCCTGTGGTTAAATCATGTCTTCTGAAGCGATATGAGGTGTGGGTGGAAAACAGATAATTTATGTCATTAAAAAAATTAAAAATAAATATATATATATATATATATATATATATATATATATATATATATATATATATATATATATATATATATATACACATATTCTCATCCATGCTCAGTCAATCTCCAATTTAACGTTCAAATTCTTCCTCTTGTGTTTTTGGTTATTCATATTCTTTATGAATACTGCCCCCTACTGAGCAGGGAGAAGAATTTCCAGCAAAAAAGGACTTACACATTGATCTGTTTCTCCACACCTAACATATCGATTCTGAAGATATGGATTAAAACAACGCAGTCGTATGGATGACTTTTCCGATGCTTTTATAAGCCTTTTGGAGTGTAAAAAATTTGGCACCCATTCACTTGTATTGTATGGATCTACAGAGCTGAAATATCAATTTAAACATCACAATGTGTGCTCTGCAGAAGAAAGAAAGTCATACACATCTGGGATGGCATGAGGGTGAGTAAATGACAGAATTTAAATTTTGGGGTGAACGCACCCTTTAACAGTGACTAAAAACGAAATGCTTTTCGTTAATGTCATTTTGGTTCGTTCTAAGCAGAAACTATTTTTTTGTACAGGGTTCCGGTGTTCAGTAGCTTCAATTCCAAATAGTAACTGTTTAGAACGAAAGGGGAAAAAAAAAGTTAATGAAGTTCTTTTTAAAATGAAAGTACTCTTTGCTTAGGGTGGGTCATATACCAGTTACAGTGTTGCCAGGTCTCGCAAGAGAAACAAGCAACCTGGTCTCGAAAAACAAGTTCAAAATAAGGGACTTGCATAACCCAAAAGAAGAAAAATAAGTGATAAAATATTTTCCCCATGTGGAGGAATTATCAGCAAAGAAAAATAACAAGCATAGTATACAGTAGCCTATATACAACATCTTCAATAAATGTATTTTTTAAATTATGAATAATTTCCCATTTAATATTTTCTAAATATTAAATATGATCTGGCCATCTCTCTCTCCTGCATGCACACACTGCGTGGGCACGTTTGTAATAAAAGTCACTTTATGCAGGCCAAATTATTTTGTATTTTTTAAACTTTGGTGCACATGCCAGACCATGTTGCCTGGAGCTAATAAAGTCCTGAACGTTTGTAGTGTGTTTGTGGCCATAGAATGCTATGACAATTACATATCCAAGGAATGCTTTAAATTTAAAGGGAAAGCTCTAATTATTGAATATTCTGTTTTACAAAATAAAGTTATACAGGTTTGGAACAACTTGTGGCTTGATGGCAGAAATTCCAATTTTGTGTAAGCTGTCTCTTAAATAACAAGTATAGGACATTTCTTTGTGTGTCATTTCGTGACATTGGGTGTTCAATGCATCAACAGGTCTGGACTTGAAAGACTCCAGCATAGGAAGGGCTTTGCCTACAAGTCTGAGCAGCTTTAAAATGCACTACTCGTGAGAGAGCAGACATCTAAAGCTGTGCTGAAGCATTGCTGTGCGGTCTACACACATCAGAAATCAGTCGTTCCAAGGAATCTGGAAATCCGAAGATCTCCCACAACACAATGAATAACAGTGACAGTGACACAGGATGTCAGGATAACATAGACAACAACAGACCGCTATATATTTTCTACTCTTCTGTGGTAATATTTGAGTTCATTTTGGGTCTCCTTCTGAACATTACTGTTATCCACGTCTTCATCTTCAAGCTCAAGTTCTGGAAATCTAAAACCATCAACATTTTCCTATTCAATCTGGTCTTGGCTGACATTTTGTTGTTGATTGGTTTGCCAGTGAAGGCATATAACATTCAGCAATGCAGTGAAAATAAGATAGTTTGCAAAGTGCAGCTCTTCTTGCAGTTTCTGAACAGAGGAGCCAGCATTGCCTTTCTGACCGTCATCTCCATTTATCGGTATTTATGCGTGGTCCATCCTGAGAAGAAGAAAGTCATAAGGATTCTGAAAAGATCACCTCAAATTTCCGTATTCATCTGGGTGCTACTTGGGATTCTGACCATTCCGGCGATGACACAGAGCTTTATCAGATGCAACAGCAATGAAAATGACCAACTGAACGTTATCGTTCTGTTGAGGGAAATTGTGTTTTTTACACAGATTCTGATCCCCTTTTTTGTTCTTGTTTATTGTTCCATTCGGATTATCAACAGGCTTAAACAGAAGACGGTGGGAGACAGGACGAAGCTCCAGAGAGCAATGTTCCTTGTCACTTCAATTGTTCTCGTTTTTGCTCTCTGCTTTTTGCCGTATGCTTTTACAAGGATGGTGCAGCTACAGCGCAATAGAATTGTTATGTCAGAGGAAAAAGTTACTCTTGTTAAAGTGTATGACGGACTTACTTGTCTCTCTTATCTGAATTGCCTCTTAGATCCAATCCTGTACTGTCTGAGCAGCACTAAATTTAAGAAGTTATATGAGTCAATATATTTCCCCTGTCTGTTGGAGAAGGAACAAACAAAAACTTCAGAAGACAACTCCCAATGACTGGTTGGATAAAAATAGTGTCAAAAAGATGCCCTGAAAAGACTCAATTGTCTTGTTTTCAACATTAATGTTGCACTTTTTTAACTTTGAAAACACTTTGAATAGTAAATGTGTTGTTGATGCATAACTTGCCTATAAACTTTTAGAAAATCTTAATTTTAGATATAAAAGGTACGTTGAACGTGCTGTTATTGGTCACCATTTTTTATCATCTTTTTGCCTTCACTTGTTCATTTTATGGTCCTTCGGTGTGGCAAGTGCATTTAAAAAAAAGGAAAATATTCCATATAGTCTCTAAACTAATGTGAGGTCATAAAACAGAATGTATTATGTTTATAAAAGAATCAGCAGTATACTATTTAACAGTCAACTGCTAACATTTCCAAAAGTAGCCTATTTCATGTAAATGCCCACCTTAGTTCTTTTATTAATCATTCGTTTAGGGTTGGGTAATTGCATATGTGGCTTGCACATAATGGACTTTCTATCAAAGCAGATTTTACTAATGTAAATATGAGTCATGTTCTGTGATCTGTCTGGTTTCTCTGTACCGCCGTAAGGGCCATTTAGACTGAATGTGTTCTTGCACAAAATCAAAAACAAAATAGTCTCAAGAAGATCTTCTGACTTGACACAGGATCTTTTTTTTTCTGATTAACACTTTTATTGATTCAGACACATGAAACCGAAAGGCAAACATATATACATCGAATCAACTTTTAACCCCCATAATTCCCTTTCGCCCTCCCAATCCCCAACCCGACCCTGACCACCAACAAACATCCCTGTGGTCTAACTTGAGGATAAAAAATATATATATATGAAATGTTTCAGTTATGAAAAATTGACAAATGTAAATGTTTGAAATTAATTTTGTAGACAAAAATATAATTGTGCCACCATTTTAATTTATTTCATTATAAAACTAAAATGTAATAAAAAAAACAAAAAGTTTTTGAAATGGATGACTTGGACCAAATAATAAAGAAAAGCAGCCATTAAGTGCCCAACATAGATGGGAACTCCTTCAATACTGTTTTAAAAGCATCCCAAGGTGATACCTCAATAAGTTGGTTGAGAAAATATCAAGAGTGCATGTCTGCAAATTTTAGGCACTAATTTGAAAATGCTAAAATATAACAGTTTTTATTTATTTTTTTATTTATTATGTTTATTATTATAAATGTATTTTGTTTAGTCACAACATAATTCCCATTGTTCAATTTATGTTACTCCATAATTTTGATGACTTTACTATTATTCTAAAACTTGAAAAAAAAATAAAATAATAATTATAATAAAAGAAAGTGTTTGAAAACTTTTGGCCGGTAGTGTAAATATATATATATATAATTTTTTTTTTTTAATTACTGTAACCCGCACACAAACACACAAGATGAGACAGTCACAATGTCGGTGAGAACTGCTTTTATTGTTAGTAAAAGCAGTGCAGGCAAAAGTACAAACAGGGTAAATCCAGAGAGAGTGGTCGAGGGAAGCGTAGGGTCAAAAGCCGGGGAATCAAAGTACTGAAAAGGGGCAAATCCGGGAGAGTAGTCGAGGGGAGCGAGGGTCAAAGCCGGGGTAAACAGGATGTATCAAGTGGGAGCAAAAGACAGGGGAACTAGGGGAGCTGGCAAGCTAAGAGGAAGAATAGTAGGGAGGTCAAAACTAGACAAGACTAGCGGGGGGGCAAAACTAGACGAGACTAGCGGGGCAAAGATACAGAGAACTAAATACAATAACCAACAGGATACAAACGGAAGGATAGTGTATTTATAGGGGCGAGTGCAGGTGTAAACAATGACAGGTGATAGGGACGAGTGCAGGTGTATACAATGTGTGGGGATTGGAAGCGCGTGAGAAGCGAGCATGTGAGTCAGAGGGGGGAGATAGTTTACGAGCGAGAGCTCGTAATAGCAAAACCGGGCGTGGAAGCCCGAGGGAGGAAAAAGAGCGTACAAGCTCAAGGGGGCGGAGCGAGGGAGCGGGAAGCGAGCACGCTCGCGGAGTGCATGTGTGCGTGCTCGAGGAAGCGGAGATGGGGCAGAGGAGCGGGGTTCGTGACTAGTTACACACATTTAAAACTACACATCTCTCCACTTCCCCTCCCTGAGAGCCCTCCAAATATGCTAAATAGCTGCCCCATTATTCATTAAACAACTCCCTGCCTTCTATGACATTTCTTCGAATGCCGCCACCCTGCCCATCTCTATGCACCACTCCCGAAATGAGGCCGCTTCAGCCGACCCCTAAGGATGACCTGCCTGTCGATCATAAAACTGGCTAGAACCCAATTTATTTATATATTTATCCCCTATATTAATGCACACCTAAAATACAGAGTCTGGGGTAAAATGAAATTTGAGTGTCCAATACGTCACACATAAAACTCTGAACCCTCAACCAAACACTTTGGATCTTAACACACCACCAAAAAACATGGGTTGTGTCCCCATCTTCTGATTGGCATCGCCAGCAGGTGGGTGTGTCTTTAAGACCAAGCCTATACAATCTAGAGGGGGTCCAATAGAATCTATGTAAAATCTCAAAGTCTGTTTATATGTGTTTATGATTTGGAGTATTAATATGTATCTTATATGGTATGTCAAATTGAATTTTCTACTAAAACAAAGTAAAGTGCACATGTCCTTTATGAAGGTAAAGATACAATTACTAAAGTCCTACCAGTGCTCTTATTAGTTGTCAAAGCCTCTGGCTCATTCCCAACCTCACTAGGAAATGTGGGTTTGGTTGAGCTTTCCTTCAAGGAAGATGAATTCCCAGAAAGATTGACAGGATCAGTGTACGGAAAGCTTGAAGGTGTCTGGGCTTGTCAATGCACTAAGAATGTGGGAAATACAATCATTACTGAAGAAAAAGGAACAAAATGAAAAGGAGAAAAAACATTTGGTTCATTCACTCACAGAATGAATTAATGGTAAATGATCTGCACTTATATAGAGCCTTTTTTAACCTTAGCGGTTACCAAAGCCCTTTACACCATGTCCCATTCACCCATTCACACACACTCATACGTGTTACGCTTGATTAACGAGGCAGACGAGGAGATGCGGATCCAAACGCAGTTGAACTTTATTTGAATGACTAAACAGGGCAAAACACAAAGTAACAACCCACGATGGGGAAAAGAAACATAAACTGGGTAAGCAGATCAAGGTAGACATGAACTGGGAACTCGAAAGGGAAAAACACACCAGGTTTAACATCAAACGACGATCGACAAAGACAGGACAAAGACACGGGGTATAAATACACAAACATGGGATCGGTGGCCAATGAAAGAACAGAACTCAAACAAGATAACAAGGTGATTAACAGAAACCAAAGGCAAATTAACAAGGGCAGGTGTAAACAATGAACAGTGAACACGAACGCTAACAAGGACTATGGAATTACATAAGGGACTAAAGTGAAAACTAAGAAGTGCAAAAGTGACAAGATGGAAAACAAGAGGGCAACAGTGAGACAAGACAGGGTGGACTATGGAGTTAAATAAGGGACTAAAGTGAAAACTAAGAAGTGCAAAAGTGACAAGATGGAAAACAAGAGGGCAACAGTGAGACAAGACAGGGTGGACTATGGAGTTAAATAAGGGACTAAAGTGAAAACTAAGAAGTGCAAAAGTGACAAGATGGAAAACAAGAGGGCAACAGTGAGACAAGACAGGGTAATCGTTACAATACGCCAATGACAGTAGAGCTGCCATGCAAGGTGCTAGCCTGCCATTCGGCGGAACTTTTAATTAATAGTATAGTATTAATTAATAGTATTTAATCATGGCTGACTGCAAATATTGCATTTATTCAGTGGCACTGGTACCTGGAAACTATTACTTTTGTGCGATGCACACTTCTAAATGCTAGTTTTGTATGTCATTGCTTTAGATATTGTAGGAAATAGTGGCATCTGCAAACAAATGAGGCTAGAGTTTTACTCACTATTAATTTAACTTTTCCAAGCCATTTTAATGACATTTCAGCAGCTGTATGAAGTCAGTTCCCCTCAATTTTACACAGGCATTCTTGCAGAGTAACCACAGGTGTAGTTCAAAACAATAATATGGGCACGTTCCACAGAGTATGACAACCAGAAAGTATCAAAATACTTTTTGTCTTTACTTTGAACAATATGTATATCGATTGTTTTCTTTTTCATTTGAAATAAAATAATTTGTTTTTGTACCACGTGGTTTGATATTTGTTTATATAATGTGAAAACATTCACAAATTGTAAGATGTGTCCAAATACCATTCTGTATGCACATATGTATTTATCTATTGCAATTATACAGCATGGGTGTAATTAATGTAACATCAGTCTTTGTGATTTTTAGTTTAATTGACTCGATTAAGTTATACATTTAATTAAACATGGGCAATGACTGCTGACATGTCAAAGGTGTTTTGAGACCACATTTCAAAGCTATAGGCTACATATTATCAAATGTTACAATTATCCCTGCTCTCAACCTCCACAGGTAAAGACATCTTCAACAGATCTCAACAAGGAATTGGGGGAAAATACTTATATAAAGTATATGCAAATAGTTACAGTAGAAATATGAGGTAATGCACTTGCTCATGTTTACTAATGAATTTAGCATTATCTAACGATCTGTTAAGCATTATTTAATGTAAATTGAAACACTTACAAATGTTATTAAACTTTCATTCCTATGTGGCCTTGCACTTTATAACATCTACAAGCAATTATATTTTATATATATATATCTGTATATCATATATATATGATATACAGATCATGTGTAAATTGAATGTTTACAAATTGAATGAATCTTTTTCCTAAATGAGCTCATGCACTTTTTACATTTACAAGTGTTTTCAGCAATTGTTCGTATTTTTAACACATTTTCGGTTTGATTGTTATGGTATGTAAAGCTCCTTAAATTTATATAGTGCTTTTAAATGCACGGAAAAACACTTTACATATTACCATGCTTTTACTATTTATACATCTTTACAAATCATTGATTAATTATTTGTTCATATTTTTGCAGTTCCCAGTGTAAATTTTAAAATATTCATCCATTGTAAATTTTTATAAAGACTAATGTAACAACATTTTTGCAAGGGATGATTTGTTAAATTTCGTTTTATACTTGCTTTAGACATCAACAACAACAACTAACAAAAAGAACAGCCCACATTGAGCGAAAAACGGTTTATTGCATCTGTAACAGATTTATAATAAAATAGGACTCAGTTGTGCCATATATCATGCAAGTGGTGAAAAGTACTAATCATTTCAGGAAACAAAATTATACAATAAGTGCATGAACTCATTTATGAATAATGCATGTTAATCACATATATATATATTAAAAGCATTTGTAGATGTTAAGAAGTGCAAGGCCATATTTAAATTAAAGTTTAATAAAATTTGTAAGTATTTGAATTCACATTACATAATGCCAAACAGATTGTTATTTAATGATAGTTAATTAGTAAACCTTAACAAGCGCATTATCTCATATTTCTTACTATTTCAATAAACATTAATGAACTGTTACAGATTATATAATGTTTTTTAATGATTCATTACCAAATAGCATTTATAACCAAAACACATTGCCATTTGGATGGCATTAATAATGTTTTCTTTCCAGCTCCTGGTTTTCATGATGTGTACTGTATGCAAGTGTGTGGAGTCACCTGGACTGATGAGAGCGAGCAGTGTGTTCTGCTCCTGTAAAAACTTCTGCAACTGTTTCGCCTGAAGGAACTGTAAAGAACCGTTCGTTTTGGCTTGGACTCAATAAAATAGCAAACTGATTAGATATAAAAATCTAGATCTGTATATCTAGAATAGAATTCTTAAAATCTCTATTTCTCCTCAATACTGTTTATCTTGATTATTTATCAATAATAAAATACAGTATATCACAAAATTAGTGTGAATTACACCTGAAGAGTCAACTATCTGTGGTGTTAAACAATAGATCAGGCCTCTTTATAAATAATCAGAAAGAGCTTTTGAAGTATTTTCTGTTTAATGTGACTATATAAATTGGCAGAAATACTAAATGCAAGTGGTGGGTCTGATATTTCATAATTTAGACCACGTCCACATTATTCTGTTCAAGTTTCTCAACATTGTTTTCATGAGAAATGTTTCCCATGCCCTCAAACAAAATTGTGCAAAAATGGGATCTTTTTGGTGGAAGAATAAAATGGAATTAGAAGAATAAGAGTAAAATAAATGGTATTATTTTACAGTGAACACCAGGACCATTAAATCCATTCTTTTCACATTTCTAGGTACCTGTGATGTCTTAATGTAACAATGCCCTCTGAAGGTGGTGCCAAGGCATTGGATTTATGGCTTCACTACACACAACTTTAAAACTGAATAAAGAGTTAGGCAAGAGGAGAAACTGTCACAAGGGCTATAGTATTTCAGTAACTATACAGTATTGAGTCAAAAGCCAATTACACAAATGTGGGTTTTCTCTAGCAGTGGGTCTTCTCTAGTTGCCTGGTATTGGGGCACGATGTCACGAAAGGTCAACATGTGTTTAATGAGATGCATCTTTCTCCTGAGCCATACTTTAGCAAATACTAACTTTTGACTATCAAAAACAAAGCCACTCTGAGAAATATATACTGGAGCAAAACAACTAACCCTGGTTTATACTAAAGGGTACATTCAAACTCTGTAGTAAACAATACAAAATTAACCAATTAAAAGGGAGATTTCAAAAGTGTTGTGACTAAACTCTTGGGGAAATCTTCGAGACATGAACTGTTGGGCAGGTTGGTTGATACCACTGCCAAAGTCAGAGATCTTCTCTCCTTCAAATGCCTCCTGGTTCAATGACTGAGATGGGAAACTGGGGTCAGATTCACTTTTCTGAGGTTGCTGGTAGCTCAGCTTGTTTTCCTTTTTTTCTTTGGACGTCTCAATCATCCGAACAAACAGGTTCACTAAAATGAATCAGGATTTCTTATGCATGCATTTGATTCATACACCTCCTTGCATACTTATAAACAAGGGTGAATATGCAATGCTGGGTAGAAATGGATTACATGTAATCTGGATTACATAATAAGATTACAAAAAAGTATTTGGATAAAAATTGTAATTGGATTATATTACATTTTAAATTAATTGATCACTTTGAGTGTAAGTGTTTCACTTTACCTTGATTTTTGCTTTTTTTAAGAAAAGGAGGGATGAGCCTATACTACATTTTGTGGTAATCAACATTATGCCACAAATGCTGTCGATTGATCTTAACTTGTATTTGCGTGTGCAAATAACGTCAGAAGATAAATGATAGATACTTAAGATTAAGATGGCTCTTGGGGACCTGGGTAGCTCAGCGAGTATTGACGTGAGTTAGAACCCAGTGTGTGCTGAGTGACTCCAGACAGGTCTCCTAAGCAACCAAATTGGCCCGTTTGTTAGGGAGGGTAGAGTCACATGGGGTAACCTCCTTATGGTTGTGATTAGTGGTTCTCGCTCTCAATGTGGCAGGTGGTAAGTTGTGTGTGGATCGCGGAGAGTAGCATGAGCCTCCACATGCGGAATCTCCACGGTGTCATGCACGACAAGCCACATGATAAGATGCGCGGATTGACGGTTTCAGAAGCGGAGACAACTGAGACTTGTCCTCTGCCACCTGGATTGAGGTGAGTAACAGCACCACCATGAGGACTAAGTAGTGGGAATTAGGCATTCCAAATTGGGAGAAAAGGTGATAAAAATCTAAATAAATAAAAGATGGCTCTTGGCCTCTCAGTTGATAGTTAACTTGTTGATTTGTGACACTGGTGGGAATATACAGTGCAGTGTATGTATACTATACACCAGGGGTGCCCAATACGTCGATCGCAATCTACCAGCCGATCGCAAAGGCAATGCTGGTAGATCACACGAAATTTAAATGACTTGCACTTGACAAGTAAATTTTGACCAGGCAAGATTTTTGTTTATTCAGTTGCCATGACAACTAGGTTCAGGCCTTCCAAGGGTTTCTGAGAACAGAGCGCGAAATTGCGATTCTAGCAGTGTTTGAGACTAGCTACCAGCAACTACTGTCTGATTCCATTCAGTACGAGTCATCAGAATAAGGTAAATGCCCTGGCTATTGTAATCTATTGTGCTGTAGGTGTTTTGGGTTTAGTGTCAAAACTGAATGATTTCAACATTGAACATTATTACATATATATATTTTTTTATTAATTACAAGATTAATTCCATGTAGTTATACATGCAGTAGTCCCAACAAGCAACTATTTTAGTTGGTAGATCTTATTGAGTTGGCCATTTAAAAGTAGATCATCATGCAAAAAATTGTGGGCACCCCTGCTATACAGTATACAGTATAATGTATAAATATATTAATTGAAATGGAACATTGGGAGAAGAAATCTCTAGTGAATTATTCTCTCTGTATTTCTGTTTTTGCCCTATTTTATAATTTTCCCTCTCAGTGCATTCTTGTGAGGCTAAACCAACATCAATCATTTAAAACAAAGGGTCAGGTAAAAAAAATCCCCTGAAAGATCAAAATCCACTTGGCAGATGTGGCACTAAACAAATGTAAAGTCTAAATCTGGTAAACCATGTGATCAGATACATTACAGTAATGGTGGGTTCAATACCCACAAAATATCTGAAAAACACAACATGATGTGGTCACTGTCCTTGTAGGACAACGACTGATGACTGAACTACTTGGGTGAACTACAGTACCTTTTCATAGCAAGTGTTCTTCCTAGTCCTATTACAGTCTTTGATACAGAGTTTTGTTGATCAAGTTTCATAATGTGTTATGGCCGTTTGCTTAGCCTGAGTGTTTACATGCAAATGTTGATATTTTAGAGATCCATCTATAAGTTACATGGGTTCTTTGTTCAAGAAAGTGGGGCTATTGGTGATGGATTTAATGAGATATCACAATCAACTTTTATCTCCATTGTCCAGACAGCTTTCTTGAGCAACCAACAGCTGGTTGCATGTTTGTAACAAATTCCTCTGCTAAATTGTTTGACTTGAAACTCAGCTCACCTCTTTTCTGATGGTTTTTACATTCCATAGGTGTTCTGGCTGCGTATGTAAAAACTGATGGGGTCTGCATAATGGAAGGAAACAACATGTTTTATCATGTGAATACAGCAGAAGATTGTGCCACTGTAACATTAAATTAATGTGTGCATGTATTTCATGTCTTTTATTTTGAAAAGTTTAGTTCCTGTTCATGTGATACTGTATGTTTTCCCAGTCATGCGATTCCTGTTTCCCTCCATGTGTCTTGTGTACATTGGTTTATTGTTTAATTATCTTGTGATCAGTTCTGTCTTTTCATGGGTTAACTTGATTGTCTTGTTCTCCCAATGTCATGTTTGCCATTGTCAAGTATTGAATATGAGTGTAGCTGTTTTTGTCAAGCCACGTTTATGTCTTGCCATGTCAAGTCATGTTCATGTTTATGTCTAGTTTAGTTAACATTTATAGTTAGGTTCTGGATTTAAAGTTTTTTTTAATAAATAGCACTTGGGTTCTCATTTCATCATCATCGTCATTGCCTATACCAGCAGCAGCCATTCGTTACAGCCCCCAAGTGCAACAGAGAGACAGCCTTTACATACAGGTGCTGTTCACACAACACCTAAAACTGTTTAATATTATTTGTATTAAACATGATCATATAGAAAGTCGTCATGTTGTTTTCGTAAGATTCAGGACCAAGAATTGGCCATATTATGTCGACTCACCCATCAAACATTTTGCATCAGCTCATACATGTTTACCATTTCTGGTATTGTCTTATCTGATCTAAAGGAGCTATGGCAGATGGTTATTTGCTCTGATGCCTGTTGCACACAGTATGCAATGTATGCACATTATAGGAGTGGTGGTGGCGTAGTGGGCTAAAGCACATAACTGTTAATCAGAAGGTCGCTGGTTCGATCCCCACGACCACCACCATTGTGTCCTTGAGCAAGACACTTAACTCCAGGTTGCTTGGGGGGATTGTCCCTGTAATAAGTGTAAGTCTGCCAAATGCATAAATGTAAATTTAAGTATGCTGAAGCAGCGTGAGCAGCGATGAAGCAATACGTCACGACAACTATGGCTGCAAACAACACTTGTGCTTTTGTACTGTCAGCGTTTTTCTGCAGAAACTGCTGCGCTATACAGAAAATAAAGTTATGCAATGGTTAGCAGGAGTGAGCTATTGATAATTATTACAAACTTGATCATCTTGAAATCTTATTTACGTAATGCTGGTGTAACCTTATGTAGTCTTGTAGAATTCTTTCATTTAGTGACAGCCAACACAAACACTCTGCTCATTTTAAACATCATTATTCAGTGGAATGGGGAGGAAGAGGACATAACTTATTATGTACAGCCATTGAATAGTAATATCTCTTTGATAAAACACCAGCCAAACTTTTCAATTAACATCCTGTCTAAACCAGACAAGAGCAGCGTGACACAACAAAAGCAAATCACTCCCATTATAATCACACTGTACAGTAAAAGGCCATATTGCGCCGCAAATCCATCACTATACAAGACCACTCGTGATGTAGCTTCATTTGTTTATCTGTTGGCACTCAGCTGTGTACTGTATATGGGTATTCCTGTTAAGCCTGTAGACCTGCTCTTTATTTAATACTCTATAATAAGCCATTTTATTTTGTTTGTTTAAGCCTATGACTTGCAACAATAAGTAGGTTTATAGGGGTCATGACATATTTTTTTTGATTGAATTTTAGTAGTTCGCAGTTAATGTAATCCTGTATTAAGGATAGTGTAAAGATGTGTGGCTCACTGTCTGGGGCGAGGGGCTCGAGACTTGACCTGAGTATTGATGGAATAGATAGGAGGAGATGGGGAGGTGGTGAGATGCTGGAAACTCTCAATGCAACGTAGAGGTAAGCAGCTGTTTATATACTCTTACTCTGGCTGTGTGATTGGTTGGATTAAATGAACATGCTCTTTCCATCCATCCATCCATCCATCCATCTTCAACCGCTTATCCAAAGTCGGGTCGCGGGGGCAGCTGCTCCAGCAGGGGGCCCCAAACTTCCCTATCCCGAGCCACATTAACCAGCTCTGACTGAGGGACCCCGAGGCGTTCCCAGGCCAGTGTGGAGATGTAATCTCTCCACCTAATCCTGGGTCTTCCCCGAAGCCTCCTCGCAGCTTGACGTGACTGAAACACCTCCCTAGGGATGCGGCCAGGGGACATCCTTACCAGATGCCCAAACCACCTCAACTGACTCCTTTCAACGCAAAGGAGCAGCGGCTCTACTCTGAGCTCCTCACGGATGACTGAGCTCCTCAACCTATCTCTAAGGGAGAAGCCCGCCACCCTTATGAGGAAGCCCATTTCGGCCGCTTGTACTCGTGACCTAGTTCTTTTGGTCATGACCCAGCCTTCATGACCATAGGTGAGGGTAGGAACAAAAATTGACCGGTAGATCGAGAGCTTTGCCTTCCGGCTCAGCTCTCTTTTCGTGACAACGGTGTGATAGAGCTCGTGCAATACCGCCCCCGCTGCCCCGATTCTCCGGCCAACCTCCCGCTCCATTGTCCCCTCACTCGTGAACAAGACCCCGAGGTACTTGAACTCCTTCACTTGGGGCAAAACCTCATTCCCTACCTGGAGTACGCACTCCATCGGTTTCCTACTTGCTCTTCCCAAGCTTTTTTAATAAAATTACATTTTACATTTAGATACACTTATTATTTTAATTAAGTTTTTTTTTTTGGCACCAAAATGGTCATAACGATAACGATAATTTTCCACACTGTTCCTGACCCTCTGTCTGAAATGCTAGGTTCCTCAGCATCCACTTCAAAACCTCAATTTTAACAGCCACTGTTATGACCGGCTAACATCATGCAGCCCTTCGAATACAGCCATTTGAAACTCAATCAGAAGAGGATTAACCAGCTCCACAACAATAAAAAACTATATTTACATTTTGTACAACACACACCCAGCAAGTTGCATTCAAATGTATCAAACTGTTTACTCAAGCACAGCAGCACCATGAAATATAAATATCAAACATTCATGACTGTAGAGCAGAGGACGGCTGGGAAGCTGCATATGAACACAAGACTAATTTGATCTAGTCTATTATTGAAATACTATGTAATGTATATGTGTACTTTGCAGGTCTTTTAGATACAAGGACAGGTTTCGTAGATGTGTCACATTACCTGTCAACTCTAAGACTGACAAAGTACTGGAGAGAAAGTCTTTTTGGCCAAGTCAATTGCCTAAGATAGATTTAAAAGTTTAATATAAGATGACCTTAAAGACCCCTCCCTAAAATGTTTTCAACATGTACTAATTATTAATCAGAAGGAGAAAGAGAGGAGAATGGACATGGTATGTTTTTCTTGTCCTTTCAAAAGCTTTTTTCCATCCCATATATCAAAATGTAGTTTATCACAGTACATAGGCCCAACAATATGCAAAATTGTTAACAAAGCATGGGCTGTATTGGACCACTGGACCAAATATTGTATTAGTATTAATCATATTTCCAAGCAATACATTTGATACATTTATACCAGAGTTCAGTGGCAGCGCTTGAGGTTTCATTTGACCAATGGCGTTAGTGAAATATGACCTTAATTTCATTAGTCAGTGTAGAAAGCATAACAAACTTACTGTAGTGTACTGTTTACAAAACAATGTATTTTCAATAAATGTATCTTTAATATTTAAATATGTCCTCAAAAATCATTTTAAATATTTCATTTAAACTGGTTTAAATCAATTAGTAAATATTTATTTTCTACACTTCTTCATACAGTGTACATACTGGTATGTGTGAATGGCATTGGCACAAAATATTGTGGGGCAAAATCAGGAAGAACATGCCAGCACTGGACGAAAACATACCCCCATTTGCCAAAGTATATGTCCTCGTATCCTAATCAGACTTTTTATTCTATGATACTTATGTAAAAAAGGAGACTGTTTAAGAAATACCGAAAAAATACTGGAAGTTCTACAGATGGTGGCACCAGTACCTGAATTTGACAATTAATCAATGATCAATTAATCATTAAAATCCCTACTTGAAAGCAATTTTATTTCTCATCTCGTGTATTTTCAAGTGAGCTCAAATCTTAAAGCATCGTAAAATCATTTTAGATGGATTACTTGACTCATATGGGACTAGTTTATGATGACTATTGGCCTCTCACTAACGTGTTGATTTGTTACACTGATGTATTTAAATGCATTAAAATTGCTTTAAAATGAATGATTATTTCTGTCTCTCTGTTCATTCATATTTTATTACCCATTTACTTTATATGCCTTATTTGAAGTACAACCGAGGAAGTCACACCAGTATTTATGAAAACTGTGTTTAGTTAATTTTTTGGAAGTTGCATTCAAAATGCACTTGGCTAATGAATGGGCAAGATGCTTCTGATACTAACCCAAACAATTGTCTAGATCTGATAAATCATGTGATCAGAAACCGTAATGAGGGTTCAGAACACATTGATTGACAAACATGACCTGGTCCATGTCCTTGTTGCGACAATGATTTACTGATGCACTATAATATTTATTCAACTGTCATGTTTAAAGGATTCAAAACCTCCTGAAGTACTTGTCCGCTCTGCTTGCCATTGCTCCAACATGGAGGTTTACAAAGAAGCTCTTTTACTTTGTCTTTTCCTCTTTTCAGGTAAGACGATTAATTGTTAAAGAAATGCTTTAGTAATTAGTTTATTTCTGCTATGCTTTAAATAATTAAGAATTAAAAGAACTGACCAAAACCAACCTATAATTAATAACACTAATTGTATCTGGATGTGATCAAAATGATTCATATTGTTACCTCCAGGTATCCTGAAGGGCCACACCAAAAGCACAGGTAAGAGGAAGTTTTTTCAAGGTAAAAAGTGTTTTTTTTTTTTCTTCCCAGCAAATTCCCAGGTGTGCTTCCGATTCCTATCCCAGTCTTTTGATACATAATTGATAAAATTCCTTAATGTGATATGCCCAGTTGCTTAGTATGTATATAGATGGAGAGCTGGGTTCCTATTTTTAAAAATCCCCCTGAATGTTACATGGGACAATTTTTTGGACAGTGGAGCTTTTTTGGTTTTAGTGATCTAGGTAGATAGCAAAATCCCCAGAACTTATGACTCAACAGTCCAGACAACTGTCTTGATCAACATGGATACATTTGTTCTTGATCAAAAATGGTTTGTAACCAAAGAGTGCTAGACCTACGGTTTAGCAATTTGTGTAATTTGTGTAATTTGAGTAGCTTGAACTTTTGCAATTACCTTCAGGGTCCACAGATGTTCTGGATGCATATACTAAAACTGATTGGGCCTGGATAGTGAAATTGCCCAAAATGCAGTATACTGTGAAATCAGTGGAAGAATGTGCCACCAGGTGTAACAAAGAAACTTCCTTTACATGCAGGTGCAGTTTAAACCACACCTAAAACTGTTGTTTGAAGTTATATTGGGTAGCACATTTCTTTTACAAATGGATTAGTAGTGTTAACTGATCTGATAATAAAGTGCTATGCCAGATGGTGATTTGCTCTTGTTAAAATTATATATAGATATATATTTCTCATAATTCACTAGGTCAAATAGTATTTCCAGTATGTAGACTGGTATATATATATATTTATTAGCGCTGTCAATCGATTACAATTTTCTATCGAATTAATTACACGATGTCCTGATTAATTAATCGCGATTAATCGCATATACAAATATTTGATGAGAAAGCCCTTCATATAACAATAATTCAATATATAATGATTATACATATTTATATCAATATATAATTATACATAGTTATCTTTAAATATTTAAGGTGTTTATAAAATGTTCACAAGTGAATTTGTCAATCAGTTGGAGATTTATTATGAGGGCTTGTTTAAGGACCCGTCAATGTGGTAGTACAAGATTGCATTTCTCAGGAATCTTCCTTATTATGGTCCGGCGGCATCACGATTAATTCAGTACATTTTTTAAACGCATTATTTTTTGTAAAATTAATCGCACTGAATTAACGTGTTAAATCGACAGCCCTAATAAATATATATATATATTTTTTTTTTTTTTATTGTCCATACTCTCTATATAGACTGTAAATACAGTAATGTATATTGTGCTTTGCAGGTCCTTTATGTACATTGAAAAGGATCAGGAATGTACAACAATTCCCGCCAACTCTAAGAATGATCAAGTACTGCGAAGAATGAGTGCTTCACTGTATCAGAAAAAGGGTAAGTCTCTACAGCTCAATCAATTTAATTAGATTTGAGAGATTTAAGTTTAATATCATATGACATTGAACACTTCCCTAAAATCTTTCCAGCATGCACTCATTTTGTTTCAATTGGTTTAAATAGTATATAATGAATCATAAGAAAATGGACATGCTATGTTTCCTCTCAAAAGTCTCTCTGTCCCCGAGTTAATATATAATCTTCACATATTTATCAAAGCACAGTTTGGTCCATGTCAGTAAACAAAGTGAAGAGGATTATCCAAAAAATATTTCATCCAATGAGGGACTGCTTTTGCAAATGCATTGAGGACTGTCTCTTATCAGCTTTGAGAAATATTTTTGTTTTGCGTGGCTCTCTATGTCTAATGAATGTTTTCTTAAGAGGCATTTTGATAAATTAACTTCTAGTATGTGTTTTGGAAATTTAAAATAATCATTAATGTTGGAATCATAAATGTGGAGGTGAATTTTAAATTCTGTGTTCTTGTAATGATGTATTTACACAGAGTACTTACTGGAATGTGTGAATGGCATTGGCACAGACTACAGAGGGACAAAATCTAGGACACAATCAGGAAAAAGATGTCAGCGATGGGAGAGAACTTTTCCCCATAAGCCAAAGTAAATGTCCTCATTTACTAATCTCACTTTTTTGTCTATAATACTCTAAAAACCAGATTGAATAAATACAGAAACAATACTTGATCCAACAGCTAACTGACCTCAATACAAACTTCCCACAGCATAACAACACAAACACATCCAAAAGCTGACCTGGAATCCAACTTTTGTCGAAACCCAGATGGAAACAATGGGGGTCCCTGGTGCTATACCACAGATCCAGAGAAAAGATGGGAGCACTGCAGTATCCAAGACTGCACAGGTACATACAATAAAGTCATTGTTTTCAACTGTAAATCACATTTAGGCTTTTCACATGCCTAAATGTATATGCATCTGGCTAATATGCATAGGCAGAGTTTAAATATTTTATAACTCTGGGGTTAAGCAATGATTCATAATTGTAATTTTGAAAGTTTGCATCCAAAACTAATTTTGAATTTTTAGCAATGCATTTAACCTTGGGATATGAAGCCTTGCTCCAAAGCAGGGTTAGTACTGCAAAAAACCATAATACAACAACAGCAGTAGTACGTCTATGCACTGCACACAATAACACTGTAAACTAAAAACCTAAACAAGGATTTAATAATGATTGGGGTGAAATATACGTTATTAAAACATGAAAATAATATGTAGAAATATGCAATATAAAACTTAATATAATGCACTGAATCAATCCTTTATTTAGCAGTAAAGTTATAATAGATAGATAGGCCTATACACTAAACAAATTAATTCCATTACTATAAATATACATTTCATGGGGCACTACCTTGTAGTAACTTGCCTGACTGAATACTTGTCTTTTAAACAAACTTTTAAACAGACAATCTGCTAAAAGGATAATAAGTGATAGCACAGTGAAACAAGACAACGTTCCTCCAGGACCATTGGCTGTGTTTCCCAAAAGCAGTGTGCCAATGGTCGCTATGATCAACAAAAGCTTGCAATGCTTTTGAGAATCACAGAACAGCGTAGTTTCCCCAGCCGGAATACTTGAAAGCTGATACTTGTTTTCTGTATTTACAGACATGACATAATGAAGCAAGCATGAACAACATAAGCCTGCGATTTCGTGCCAAATCTAACACGACAGCTCAAAATAAAAGTTTTTGTAGGCTTACTGTAGTGAATCAGGATACGTTGAGGACATTGTTTTGAACACTGCTTTTATGTACTCAATCAATAATGGCATTTTGTTAATTTCTAACCATAAAAATCTTCTGTAGTGCAGCATTAACTTCCTGAGAACAGAGTGTTACTGCTGTGTGCAGATTCCAGTTGTAACTAGTAGGGAAGAAGCCACTTGTAAATCCTTGGGATATGAATGGCAGGCCTAGATCAATATGCAAAATAAATAAATTATAGCTATATAAACATTATTTAACCAGGATATCCTCTCCGAGATTAAAAACTGTTTTACAGGAATGTCCTGGCCAAGATGGGCAGCAAGTAAATAAAAACATTCTCAACCTAATTAAAAACAAAACTACAAACAGGGAACTGGCATTTAAAACACTAAAAACATTTACTAATCATTGATTCAGTTGCTAAATGATAGATTTAAAATGTTCCATAGACACCAAGTTTTGTAATTTCATTTTCACTTGGAGAGAATTCCAGTCAGACGGTGCTGACTTTTTATCTAGTTCAATTCGAGCATGGGGAACAGAAAGAGTATAACAATTCTGGGAGCGAAGGGGATATTTCCCAACCCTGTTCCTTTGAATCAAACTGCAGAGATACAAAGGCAAAAACCCCCGAACAGCCTTGTAAATAGTTCAAAACCAATGCATTTCTCTTGTAGTGGACAAAGAAGGCCAAGTTACACTATTATACAATGTGCAATGATGTGTTGAGGGTTTGCAATTCAATATGAATCTTAAAGCACCATGATACACAGCATCCAGAGAAGAAAGAAGATAAGATGGAGCAAATTGATACACAACATCCCCATAATCAAGTACTGGTAAAAAAGTACCAGAGACAAGTTTCGTTCTTACATTAAATGCAAAACAAAGCTTGTTTTTTTCTTTAGCTGAGTAATGTGAGATAATGTACCATCAATAGTAATGCCAAGATATTTGTACACTTTCACTGACTCAATCACATTGCATTTTAAGGACTGAAGAAAAGTGAGATTATTTACTATTTTCTTTAAACTTGCAAATAACAAATGTTTGGTTTTATCATTATTCAAAACAGGGTTTAAATTGTAAAGCTGAATGACATCAACAGCTGATTGTTGTTTATGCAAGGCTTGCTGCTTTGAGGAAGCACTGCAATACATAACAGTGTCATCAGCATAAAAATGGAAGTTTACATTTTGAATGTTGTGATCGAGACTGTTATATAAATAGAAAATAAAAGGAGCCCCAACACAGATCCTTGGGGGACACCCTTAGCAGTCTCTAATTATTCAGATTGTTTATCTTCTATCTGTACACACTGTGTTCTACACTTAAATCATTTTTAAACCAAAATGTAACAAGGTTGGATAAACCAACACTTTTAAGTCTATACAACTGTGTTTCCTGATCCACTGTGTTGAAAGCCTTTGTTAAATCAATAAAAAGGGATGCGCAGATTCCACATTGTCGTTTAAAACTTTCAAAACGGCTGTTGTGGTACCATGTTTTTGCGAAACCCTGAATAATTATTTGATTAAAACTTTGTTTGTATTAAGATTATGTCAGCTGTTCACTGATAAGACTGTAGATTTTTGATAGAACACAAAGCTTTGAGATTGGTCTATATTTATATACTGTAATATAGAAGGATCTCCCCCTTTCAAGCTGATTTCCAAATTTCTGGGATAACGTTAGTGTTTAATGAAAGATTAAAGAGATAAGTTAAGGGAGATGAAATAATATCAGCTGCCAGTTTTAAAAACACAGGTTCTACATGGTCGGGGCCTGGTGATTTATTTATGACAAGCGATTTGAGTGCTTTGTGGACATCAGAACTCATTATCTGTTAAAAACTAAAAACTCCATCTTTAAATTTCTTCTTTCTCTAAACTTCTTTCTGCATGGAAAGAGAGTTTGAACAAGTAAAATTGCATGATTCAAATGGAGACCCGGAGGCAATGAAATGCTTGTTAAAGCATTGCTAGCAGCCGGAAACAGCAAAATCCCAGAAGGCTCCCACGCGATCCACCGAAATGCCACAAAACCGGCAGCAACCAAGCACACACTCGGCCCTGGTTCTAAGCTGCAGCCGAAAACAACGGCAAGACTTGGTCCACAAAACAAATCCAATTCCTAGATTTGAGCTCGAAGTCACAATGACTGTATCATCAAAGTTTGGTTCACAAACGTGCCCAAGTTCGGAAGCGTTGATGTCATAGTGTGTGCAGCATCTCATCAGGACACAAACAAGCTTAAGTTGGAAGGCTTGAGTTCGATGCAGTGGAACGTAGTGGATGCAGTGTTGAATTTGATTTCAAAATCATAAAAATAAACATTGGTGTCAAACAAACTTCCTAATAAATTTGCTGTTTACAAAAATGAGACGTAAAATGCACAAAGTGCTAAATCAGTTAGCATGAACAGAGTGACAAACATCAACAGGCTTAACAAGCTGCTGTCTTGGATTTCAGTCCAAATAAATAAAATCTAGTTCTAAGCAAATAGTTTTCCTAAAAATCTCAATGTTCTCTCTTTGCACAGTCAAACAAACAAGTGACAGCCAGTGCTGAAGCATTTTGCCAATCAGAAATGAGCATAATTAATTCTGATTCAAAGTAATGGCCAGCATTGTCCAATCACTGCCAACTAGGGATGCTCCAATCAGGATTTTTACCGCTGATACCAATCACCGATCTTTTTTGTCACCTGATCAGCAGTACTGATCCCGATCATTTCACCTTTTTATCAGGTCATAACTGGCTATATTTAAGCTTTCTGCACACTGTCACTATTAGTTGAATTGACCTCTTCTGAGTAATATTATGCTGCCCAGTTTTTGTTGACATTAAAAAAAAAAAAAAAAGATTTATTATATTTATAAATGCCTTCCCTGCCTTTTCATTTAG
The DNA here is from genome assembly GCF_025860055.1 of Xyrauchen texanus. Taxonomy (NCBI): domain Eukaryota; kingdom Metazoa; phylum Chordata; class Actinopteri; order Cypriniformes; family Catostomidae; genus Xyrauchen; species Xyrauchen texanus. The sequence continues at coordinate 37,783,464 of NC_068305.1, forward strand.
TTGGATGTTTGGGATGTGCTGGAGAAGATTTTACAGAGTGGTTTGACTCTCCCGTCATCAAAACAAGATCTCGGCCAAAATCAATGCAACTCTTGATGGAAATAAATGTTGCGACATTGCATAAGGTTGTCGAAACAATGCCATGACGAATACGTGCCGTAATCAAAGCTAAAGACATTATTGATGACAGGAGAGTCGAACCACTCCATAAAGTTTTCTCCAGCACATGGGGTTAAGGTCAGAACTCTGTGGTGGCCAATTCATGTGTGAAAAGGGTTCTTTATGCTCCCTGAACCGCTCTTTCACAATTTGAGTCCAAAGAATCTTGGCATTGTTGTCCTGAAATATGCCCGTGCCATCAGAGTAGAAAAAATCCATTGATGGGATAACATCTTCATTCAGTACATTTAGGTAGTCAGCAACCCCAGATCATAACCATTATTTAAATCCAAACAGCATCATTTTTGTTGGCCAGGCAGTGTATTAATAGTTCATTTTTAACTTGTTGCTGCTTGAACTTTAATAAGGGGTGCAGACGCTTACTCACGAGGGCAAGAAATGAAGGGAAAGTGGAGAAAGAGTATTTCTGGACTCTGCAAGTGCTACTATTGTTAATGTCATTCAATCGGTCGATATTTAATAAAGAAGTCTGCATTAACCACATCTTGTTACTCACATTATTACTGAGATGCCTATGCCCAGCAGAGACTGAGATGCTACTGCCATGAACATTAATCAGGACCGTTTCACAGCTAGTGCTGTTTTCCCTTTGCCTTGTTGTGTGTGAAACATCACATTAACAGTACAGTACAACGAGCTGATTCACAATAAATCGATGACATTTTCAAGATTACATATCGGATTAAACTAGAGACACTAGTCTTTTGAATTTCAATGTTTCAATGTGAAAACATAATGAGGTTTCTTACCAGAGAAAGGCTAGTTTTGTTGGCGCTTCTCCAAAAAACGAACTGCGCTGAGATGGGCTCCATGTTGTTTTGTCACATGACTTGATTTGTTGAAAGTTTACCCCTTTGATGACAGCCCAGAATGTCCTGAACTGAGATCTGACTGTATAAATGAAATGAAAATATGCATAGCGCATAGCATAGACAAAACATCAATGTACTCGCATGAGAGCGCAGGGTCGCACAAGGTTAAATCTCCTCCTAAATATCTGCAGAAGAGTGCATTCAATGCAGTGGAGAAAACTACAGAGGCAAGATCTCCACCACTGAGAGTGGATTGACCTGCCAACGCTGGGACTCTCAGAAACCTCACAACCATGGATACATCCCTTCAGTGTGAGCCTTTATAAGTGACTAACAGCATGAACAAGATATTGCTTATTATGTGCATTTTGAATATGGTGTGTTTTTGTAGTCTTCCTGAGAAGTACTTGGAGGAGAACTATTGCAGGAACCCTGATGGAGAGCCCAGGCCCTGGTGCTTCACCACATCCTCAGCAAAACACTGGGAACACTGCCCCATTCCTCGATGCAGTAAGCTACATTCCCGTTTGACTGGAACACTTAAGTTATGTGTCAAATAATTATTTAATCATTCATTTCTCATCTTTTCGTGTAGCAACTGAAGTACCCACAATTGTACCAGAGCTTAATTGTGTGACTGGAGAAGGTAGCTCCTACAGAGGCACTATTTCTGTGACAGAATCAGGGAAAACTTGCCAGAACTGGACATCTCAGTTTCCTCACAAACATTCCAGAACACCAAAGAACTACCCATGCAAGTAAGCATCAAAGCAGCAGGTTTGAACAAATCAGAACAAACTCGGGCACCAGAATAATAATAAAAAAGAACGACTTTGTAGCCAATGGCTTCTAAACTGAAATTGCTGTTTTTAGTTGCCAAATCGAATTGCTCGATTTACATTGTTGTTCAGAAACGAGACAGAAATCCGGAGAAAATGAAGACAGCTGATAACCCATCAATCGCAGATTTAATACTGTATACGTAGTTGAGCACATACGTTTGCATTCCCCTTTTTCCTTACAAGTTTTCACACCCCTTTCAGAATTTACACAAATATAAGAGATCAAATACATACATATACATAAAATATATGTACATATAGAATGTATATAGTAGTGTGTTGCCATCTTAATCATCATTGAATGTTTGCACCTTGTGTAATAGTTGTGTATGAGTCCCTCAATTGTCCTAAGTGTCAAAAGCTGGATGGAACTCAGGGGCCAAGTTACTATCCATGCTGCTCTTACTACTTCTGCCACATTTGCCTATGGCAGAAATAGTAAGAGTAGTATGGTAGTATGCCATTCCTAACTCGGCCCCCAAGTTCAAAAGAGTATTTTGTTCAGGAATCAGACATAATGGCTCATGCGGTGTTTGCTGTTGCATGCAGTGAGCTCATCTCAACAGTCAGAAAGGGTTAAATGCAGCACAAGATACACTAAATATGCATTCAGTAACTCACAAGATGATATCTGACGAAATCGCATCTGAATGGACTCAACCCAAATGTCGCCAATGGCGACTAGATTTTAAATTATGGTTCTCCTTCGTCATCTTGTGTTCGAGATCCACCTATGGGAGGGACACCCATAGGTGGATCTCTCCACTCGATGTTTCAGAGGACTGGGGTTACAGAATTGGAAACCTATAATTTTATATTATTTAGAAATCTTTACAATCTTACAATATTTTCAAAAATATTGTTGCAATTATTTATTTTTGATTCTGCATTTGCAACCATTTCAGTCACAATCTGGAGCCCTGAAAGTACCACCATGTCAACGATGATCCCAATAATAGCTTTTTTTTTTTTTGCTTTAATCATATTGATGTATCTTTGAACACAATGTTGAGACAATTAATAATGCCATTCATATCAATATTCCTGTAGTTCCTGCTGCTATAAGACCCTCATCAGTCCCATGATTGGCTCTTTTGCAGATCTCTGGAAGGATCCTACCAGAGTACCATTTCTGTTGATAACTTTAGTTATTTGTCTGACTCATTGTAGCATGTGGAATAAATGTGGTGTGCAGGCTTAGACGTACAAAGCTATATTCAAATTGTATATGCAGTATACACAAAATTATTAATAAAACATGGACAAATAAAAATACCAAAACATATCTATATTTTTTTAGTCTTGTAAAGTTCCAGAGTCATGTACATGCACACCACAGTTTAAAAAAACACTGAACTAGAAGAAACAAATGGACAGCCCACATACTGTGAATAACTCATCATCATCTTAAAGCTTTAGCTCATATATATTAGGCTATTCTTCAAGATCACACAATGAAACAATACTTGAGTATCCCAGACATGTACTGAATGCTAGTGACTGCTATTTGTCTGCACAGAGAATGCAACTATAGTTTGTTTCCATTCTAGGGGTCTTGAAGGGAATTACTGCAGGAATCCTGATAAGGAGAGAAGACCCTGGTGTTATACCACAGACCCTGAGACCCACTGGGAGTACTGCACTGTCCCCAGCTGTGGAGATCAACCTGGACCTGGTGTGTTTTGAAGGAGTTGTTACATGACTCAAAATAAGTATCACATAAAATCGATTCTGTTTTCCTTTATCATTATTTAGTTCATGTGCTGCTAGGACTGATTAATGATAGTAGTGTATGTAACATAAATACACAGATCAGCCACAACATTAAAACCACCTGCCTAATATTGTATAGGTCCCTCTTGTGCCACCAAAACAGCGCCAACCTACATCTCAGATTAGCATTCTGAGATTGAAGTCTTCTCACCACAATTGTACATATCAGATATCCGAGTTACGGCAGACTGTCAGTTCGAACCAGTCTGGCCATTCTCTGTTGACCTCTCTCATCAACAAGAAATGTACATCCACAGAACTGCTGCTCACTGGATGTTTTTTGTTTTTGGCACCATTCGGAGTAAACTCTAGAGACTGTTGTGTGTGAAAATTCCAGGAAATCAGCAGTTACAGAAATACTCAAACCAGCCTGCCTGGCACCAACAATCATCCATGCGGTTATCTAATCAGCCAATCGTGCGGCAGCAGTGCAGTACATAAAATCATGCAGATACGGGTCAGGAGCTTCAGTTAACGTTCACAATAGCCATCAGAATGGGGAGAAAATGTCATCTCAGTGATTTGGACTGTGGCATGATTGTTGGTGCCAGATGGGCTGGTTTGAGTATTTCTGTAACTGCTGATCTCCTGAGACAGTCTCTAGAATTGACTCCGAAGGTTGCCAAAAACAAAAAACATCCAGTGAGCGTCAGTTATTTTTGAGGAAATTTCTTGTTGACGAGAGAGGTCAACAGAGAATGGCCAGACTGGTTCGAACTGACAAAGTGTACGGTAACTCAGATAACCACTCTGTATAATTGTGGTGAGAAGAATAGATTAGCATTCTGAGAAGTTGGTTGGCGCTGTTTTGGCGGACACAAGGGGGACCAACACAAAATTAGGCAGGTGGTTTTAATGTTGTGGCTGATCGATGTATGTGATTCCCAGAGGTGCCAGTCATCCCTGAAGGGGATGAATGTTATGAAGGTGATGGAAGCTCTTACCGTGGAGCCATGTCAGAGACCATAAGTGGAAAGAAATGCCAGTTCTGGACATCCATGGAACCTCATAAACATTCCAAAACACCTCAGGACTTCCTCAAAGCGTAAGAACTTCTGCATTGACACAGGCCACGTTCACACAGCAGCAAAATACAGCTGTCAGTCCTTCTTTTTTTTTTTTGTGCTAGGCTTAATACTGTTACGTTCACACAAAGATTGAACTTACAACCACATTCTATCACCAAACTGACACCTTAGGACGTACTGACATTTGGCATGCAATATTCCATGATTTAGCTGATGCAGAAGTCTATAATATTAGCAGCAAAGTTATGTTGGATACAACATCTTTCAACTGTAGGACTGTAATTTTTTTATGAATAACAAACCATTTTATTAAGATTTTAGGCTAAACTTTTAATATTTTGTCAGTGAGCCTACATGTTATTCTTGTTTAAACAATGGCCCTTAAAACTTACTTAGTTCACTATTTTTAAACCATGACTTGCACTACACACACATAACATCACCATATAAGTAGTCCATATATGATTGGCGCACTGTATTCAAAGTCTTCTGAAGTCATTTGATAGATTTGTGTGGAACGTGGACGACATAAAATCGGGTTTTCACTCAAAATCATATCCTCCACGCATTCTCATTATTAAAAATGTGAGCTCTGAATTGCCATATTAGGAGAAGATTGGCACAAACTTCATTGGTTCTCGCTTGGACTGTCACTGTGTAGTATCACATTTAACTGGTTTGTTTGAGTGAACACTGGTCACAACTGGCTGTAGCCTGCAAAACAAGGTGGTCCATAACTTACTCTCATTGGCTTGGTCATCTTTCATTGCCATTCATAATTGGAAATGAGGTAGTGGTTGGTATGTTAAGACCTGTGGTATAGTCAGACAATTGGGTTATAATGCCTTGGAAAGGAATTATGAAGTTGTTGTACCTAACACATTTGATTTCAGTATTTAAATAAGAGTATATCAGCTGATAAACAAATTATGTTAATGTGTCTGTCGTTCAAATAACAGCAGGTACATGCCGTCAGAAATGCGGTCCGACTTCACACATTACGTGTTGCTTTAATAAAGGTGTTCAGGTTGTAGTAAGAATACCCGAGAAGACAATTAGCATTTTCAAGCTATTGGTTTTTATTATGCCAGTTTTAGATAGTAAATACTGGTTAAAATTATTTGAAAAGATTTTTCAGTTTTGTTCTAGAACATAAATTAGGCTATACACAGTCATACCTCAAATGTTAACTTAAGGCTGTTAAAAAAAAAGAAAAAAGCATTTTGCTATCACAAGGCTGCATCGACAATCAGCACGTGAGCCAGGGGCGGACTGGCCAGAGGGAGAAATGGGACATTTTCATTTGGGCCGGCCTCGAAATGGCCGAACTGGCGGCGATAAGCTGAAACGGGCCGCCAAGTTTTGCCGAATGGGCCACGACTGCTGAAGAGGGCTTCAAAATAGGCTCCGATATGCAGAAAAGGACAGCGACACTCCCCTTGCAGTTTAGTTTGTTTGTAGTTTTTGTACTGTTTTGAATTATAATAATAAAACTTGACAATGGGACTCGTTTAACTGGTTTATGCAGCTACAAGCATTTGCAACAAAACTACATTCCTCATCATCCTCTACGTGAAGCGGAAAAAATGGCAAACTTGCGGCAACAATTTACAGTTTGAGGCAAATTTGCCATAAACTCTCCATTTTTGTAAGTGCAATTAAAAAAGTTGCAGTACTCGCTCTTCAGAACATCTTCATCATCTTCATGTATTAAGCTAAGGTGAACGTGATCCGTTTTTGCTTGTGTGACACTCCTTTTCTACCCACTCTGCACGGGACTCGAACTGGCATGGGAGGCGGGTGCGCTAACAAGGAGGCTAAAGGCTACAGCCTCTAGCGTCAGTCGCTAGTGCACCTCTTGAGATCAGGAGAGTGAGGTTTATACACAATGCACAGCTATCTATCAGACCCATTACACTCACCCCCTAAACCTCACTCCCATCTGGGTCACGGCACCATTGTGACGCTCCTATTCTACCTGCTCCGTATGGGACTCGAACCAGCGTTTCCGGAATGGGAGGCTGGTGCGCTAACAAGGAGGCTAAAGGCTACCGCCTCCTACACATTGCACAGCTATCTATCAGCTGGCCACCGTTACGCTTGCACAGGTTACTGATCCAATATATAAGAAATGCTAATGTGTGCAAGTGCATGGGATTTGAGATCTTGGGAATTCTCTTGCTTCCACTTCTGCATAACTATCCACATTTATCTGAACGCAAAAGTGTTTAATGATTCATAATGGAAGCCTGTTTTAGTTTGCAGTGTTTTCATCTTTCATCAATTAATATTTTTAGCAGATAATGTGTTGTTTAATCTATTACATTTGGTAAAATTGCAAATATAAACAAAACAAAAAAGGCTCCATAGTGTCTTTTGGAAGTGCCTCACCTGAGTGGGTAGATGACATGAAGCGATGGCCTGAGGTTAGTTACAATAATATAATTGACTATTTTGAGAGTTTGTGTTCACTGCACAAGTTGAGGCTAAAAGTTAAAATGGTTGAAATGCTAAATTCAGTAGTTTTTACATCACTTTTTATGTAGACCAGAACCAGAACACAGTCCAGCAGGAATGAGAATCATCATGGCACCGCCCACTTGTTAGTCAAGAAAACTGTAAATACATCTGCCCCAGACTAAAAACCACTGGACTTGCATTGTTGCACCTTTTTCTCCACTGATTTTCCCTCTGGCTCCTTAATTTATGTTTTTCCCCCACCATGCAGAGATCTGAGGAGGAACCTGTGCAGGAACCCAGATGGTGACCGAGCCCCTTGGTGCTACACCACTGACCCCTCTGTTCGGTGGGAGTATTGCAACATTGACCGATGTGAAGGCAAACCCAGCACTCAGTCTACTACCCAAACTGCAGCAGCTGCACCTCCACAAACAGAGCAATCCACTTCTTCAAGACAAGGTTTAACCTACATCAAGTCAATGATATCAAATGCCAAAAGTGCCACAGTATTGCCCAAGGCAGGGTGTGAGTTGCAATGTGTTTTGTTTGTTTTTTAAGATTGTAAGGTTGGTAATGGAGCAGATTACAGGGGCCCCACATCTACGACCATAATGGGAGTGACCTGCCAAGCATGGAGTTCTATGACCCCCCACCACCATTCAAGATTTACCCCTGAGACACATCCAGACAAGGGCCTGGACTCTAATGTAGGTCTAGGTAGAATATTAAGTTGAATCATAAGATGAGAGCCAAATTTTAAAGGAAATAACAGTTTAACATGGTTTTACTGTATAAGCAATGCAGAAATCCAGATGAGGATGTGAACGGACCTTGGTGCTATACAACAGATCAAAATAAGAAGTGGGATTACTGTCAGATCCCAGACTGTGGTAAAGATTCTTAATATTCCTCTTGGAAATGCTTTATTCCATTGGCGAAGAAATTCCATGTGCAATTATCTAATCATTATTATCTAGGCTCAAGTATCAAATTTACTTGATGTATAATAAGATACATTAAATGCATTTCCCTCCTAATCAGAGAGTACGAAATGTGGGAAGCCATTGATAAAACCTAAACGATGCTTCGGCCGGATTGTTGGGGGATGCGTTTCCAAGCCACACTCCTGGCCATGGCAGATCAGTCTTAGGACCAGGTATATAAACTTCCCTCCTCTGCCTCATAATGTATGCTCATTTACAGTTATTTAATACACTATCAATCTGCAGACACTTGTGGAGTCTGTAATATGTGTGCTATGTCTAAAACAAAAGAACAATAATAAGAGAAATAAACCATAAAAAACTAAACAGATATTTAGACACATGAATGTTCTACCACTGTGGAAAGTTAAATATTTAAACATCTTGAAAATTCTGCAAGAGGCATGTAAGATAAGGAGCAGAATTCTAGGGGAGACCGTGACATGGATTTCCGAAACATAGGATGGCAGAGGAAGACTTATTATATTTATTAGGGGTAGGTTTAGGGTCAAGGCTGGTACTAGAATGTGATCTTTAGGGGGATATTTTGGCCTTTGGGGTAGGCAAAAGGTTCTATCTTCATCTGATTAGGCTTGGTTGTTTTGCCCGTAAGAAAATCTAGGAGGGCAATGTAATACATTTAACCAAGGGTCAACTATACACTGTGGGTAGAAGGTTGAACCACTATTGGGGCATGTCACAAAAGGTCAACATGTATTCCAAGAACTCATCATTCACTGTAACATCCAGTTTGTCAACTAGCCCTGGTCTCCCCTATACTATAATAAACTCTTTATCATTAAAAACAATAATTATCGGGATCCTGGGTAGCTCAGACACAGAATATCACCCCTAGAGTTGTTTGAATCCAGGGTGTGCTGAGTGACTTCAGCCAGGTCTCTTAAGCAACCATATTGGCCCTGTTGCTAGGGAGGGTAGTCACATGGGGTAACCACCTCGTGGTCACTATAATGTGGTTCTCACTCTCGGTGGGGTGTGTGGTGAGTTGTGCGTGGATGCCGCGGAGAATAGTGTAAAGCCTCCACAGACGCTATGCCTCCACAGTAACACGCTCAACAAGCCACATGATAAGATGCACGGATTGATGGTCTCAGATGCGGAGGCAACTGAGATTCGTCCTCCGCCACCCGGATTGAGGCAAGTCACTACACCACCATAAGGACTTAGAGTGCATTGGGAATTGGGCTTTCCAAATTGGGGAGAAATAAATATATAATTATTGTAATTGTCTGCTGACAAATGGTTTTCAACAGTTATTACCTGTTCATTTCTATTATACTGTAGCTCTAGCAAAGTTCATTTCTGTGGTGGAACACTAATTGATCCACAGTGGGTCCTGACCGCAGCGCATTGCCTTGAGAGGTGAGTTAATGTTTTATTTGTATTTTTTTGAGTGGATTAGAACGGCAAAAACTTGCTTGACATGTACGGTTAAGATTGCTTCCAAAGTAAATAACAATGTTAAAAGTAAAGAAAGTTCATTTTTGTGTGAACAATCGCTTTGAATGTGTACCTATCATTTCACAGGTCTCAGAGGCCATCTTTCTACAAGATAATCCTTGGAATCCACACAGAAAGTGCGAGTGAAACATCCAAACAGGAACGAGACATTTCTAAGATTATAAAGAGACCAGGCGGGGCTGACATTGCTCTTCTCAAATTGGAAAGGTTAGAGAGGCACTCAGCTTCTGCTGTCCCTTGTTAATGTCTTGTACTTGCAATGCAACTGAAATAACCCACTTATAACCTAAAAAATATATTTATTAAAGGTGAAGTGTGTGTAATGTATACTCCTATCCCAGCTTAATCTGCTGAGTGTGGTGCAATCAAAATATTGCAATGCTTGTTTGAGCATCCCAAACAACCCAACACAGGCTATGCCAATGGCGTGAGTGTAGAGTGGGACTATCTGTTTGTTTGACAGATGGCAGATAGGGACATGTTCTGGAAACTTGTTTGAACCTGTTTGTTTCTAATTCAGTTTTGTTCACCAAACTAGAAGCGCAGAAACACTTCCAAATTCTGTATTGTGGAAGATGAAATACAATTCCAGCTTTCTAAATGGTCCAATACATATTAACAACATAATCATATTTAGAATGACATTTATAAGGGCAAACTCACAACAACGAGTGTGTCTCATTTTAGGCCAGCAATTATAAACGATAAGATTTTGCCTGCTTGCCTACCAGAAAAGGACTATATTGTGCCAAGCAAAACTGAATGCTATGTCACAGGCTGGGGGATGACAAAGGGTAGGTCACTTTAACATGCCCCCCAAATATTTACTCTCTCTAAACCATCGTTACTGTTTTATAGCATTTCTGACTTAAGAGTTGACAATTATAGCTTTACACTTTTCTGTTTCTCAGGAACCAGAGGTGAAGGTGTTCTGAAAGAAACCGGCTTCCCAGTTATTGAAAATAAAATTTGCAACAGTCCATCATATTTGAGAGGCCGTGTGAAGGACCATGAGATGTGTGCAGGAAACATTGAAGGTGGAACTGACACTTGTCAGGTAAGGGATTCTGGAGAAACATGCTTTTTGCCAGCATTACTATGTATGGCATCTTCCAACAGGGCAAACCTTAGAAACTCACCAGCCAAAACTTGACACCCTGGTGTAAACATTGAGGCACCTCACTAGGGTTTGAAACTGAGCTACTAACTGGTTATACAATTGTGATCCTTATTCTATTTGCATTGATGTCAGACTTCACATGCAGTTGTTATACAAATGTGCATTTTGTTCTCTCTCGTTTAGGGTGACAGCGGTGGTCCTCTTGTTTGCTTCTCACAGAACACATACATTCTTCAGGGAGTGACATCATGGGGTCTTGGATGTGCTAATGCCATGAAACCAGGAGTGTATGTACGCGTCTCCAAGTTTGTTGACTGGATTGAACGAAGCATGAAGGAAAATTGAGAATGGTTCAACCTAAACACAAGCATATGCTTGCATTATGTGCAATAAATGTACAGCTGATAAGAATGACATTAAAAAAAATCTGTCATCATTTACTAACCCTCATGTTGTTCCAAACTTGTATCACATACACAATCAGCCACAACAACATAACCACCTGCCTAATATTGTATAGGTCCCCCTTGTGCTGCCAAAACAGTGCCAACCTGCATCTCAGAATAGCATTCTGAGAGGATATTCTTTTGACAACAATTGTACAGAGTGGTTATCAGAGTTACTGTAGACTTTGTCAGTTCGATCCAGTCTGACCATTCTCTGTTGATCTCTCTCGTCAACAAGGTATTTCCATCCACAGAACTGACGCACACTGGACGTTTTTTGATTTTGGCACCATTCAGAGTAAATTCTAGAGACTTTTGTATGTGAAAATTCCAGGAAATCAGCAGTTACAGAAATACTCAAACCAGCCCATCTGGCACCAACAATCATCCATGCGATTATCTAATCAGCCAATAGTGTGGCAGCAGTGCAGTACATAAAATCATGCAGATACGGGTCAGGAGCTTCAGTTAATGTTCACATCAACCATCAGAATGGGGAAAAATTGTGATCTTAGTGATTTGGATCGTGGCATGATTGTTGGTGCCAGATGGGCTGGTTTGAGTATTTCTGCAACTGCTGATCTTCTGATATTTTCACGCACAACAGTATGTAGAATTTACTCAGAATGGTGCCAAAAATAAAAAACATCCAGTGAGCCTCAGTTCTGCGGATGGAAATGCCTTGTTGATGAGAGAGGTCAACAGAGAATGGCCAGACTAGTTCAAACTGACAAAGTCTACGGTAACTCAAGATAACGGCTTTGTACAATAGTGGTGAGAACAATATAATCTCAGAATGCTAATCTGGGATGCAGGTTGCCGCTGTTTTGGCAGCACCAGGGGGACCTACACAATATTAGGCACAATAGTATTGTTGTGGCTGATAGGTGTATTTATATACTCTATTTACTGCATATAAATCTGTACTGTATTTTATTCATCAACCACTAGTTCAAAACATTGTAAATGACCAAACAATAATTTAAAACAACATTTTAAAACAGATATTTTTATGGAGACGTATTATCTTTAAATCAAAAGTCCTTTGATTTAATTTTTGATCTTTAATAGATTTTTTTTTAAACAAAAATATACAATTATCAACTTTAAAAAAAAAAAGTTGAATGGTAAAATCAAATGGCTAATTTAAAAACATTTGTTTAAAATGTTTACATATTGAAAATAAAAAATGTATTTCAATTCTGATATTTTTGTTAAATCCTTAAATGAAAAAGGATGCTTGCTGATGTTCTGTCTATTAATCAAAAACTATAAAAATCAGACACTTGTAACTTCTTTGTTTGATGTCACATCAGTGGGGAGCAAATTTTCAAGTTGTTGACTCTTCAGATGGTTTCCTTTGTTTCTGTGTGTGAAACATTTTACATTTGTGAAAAAAAAGATTCAAGATGAAAAATATTACCATGGTGAATATGTGCAGGCAGAAAAGCCTTACCTGTCTGGACATTCAATGTCATCAATAGTTTCTGGAAGAGGTACACCTTTGGTTTCAGGTAACAGCAGAACCAGTCCACCAGCCACAAATGCAAGAGCACCTGTGAAAATAAACATTCACTTCACCGACCTCATCTCTTGATTACCATCTCATAACATGACATGTTTATGGTTAGGGGCATCATTCACCAGGACAACAATGGCCCAGGCTACTTGGCTAAATCACTTTGGGTTGCCCATCTGACAACACAAGTATTACAAATTCAATTGGATTTCAAAGAAAGTTTTGCATGTACCGAAAATTATGAGGGGTAATTCTAGCCATATGACAGCAAGCCTGTAGAGCAGGAATGGAGCTACAATCCCTCCAATGTCACACAATGTGGAACAGGCTGACACGCCCAGATTTCTGCAGCGATAAAAATATAAAATAGATTTCTGACAAACCTGACCAAAAACAATCTTTTGCGTAGTAAAGCGTATAAATTATGTTTAGTAAAATGTGCAATGAAGGATAAACAGGGTTACTTTGCCGTATAACTTACCTGATAACAGTGGGATATAGTTCCGTATTCACAAACACTACCATTTCAAAAGCCATAGTGATACCAAGTCGCCCAATACAAGCAACAGCGGTTTTAACCCAGAACATACCTGTAGATCACATGCATAGAAGAAAATATACAAATATTTCCATGGTTATAGGGATAGTTCACCCAAAAATGAATTTTCTCTCATCATTTACTCACCCTCATGCCATCCCAGATGTGTATGACTTTCTTTCATCAGCAGGACTCAAAGATTTTTAGAAAAATATCTCAGCTCTGTGGGTCAATACAATGCAAGTGAATGGTGATCAGACCTTTGTAGCTCCAAAAAGAACCATTATTGTGATTTGTATGTGAAATGATGAAGTCTCTATGTGCGATACAGCGTACATACGCTTATACAGAAGTGATTACAAAATAAAAGTCATTACATGATGTCAAAATAAAAACCATTGTATTTTTTTGACATGAGTATGTTTAATGCATTCTCGCTCTGTTATGGGTCCCAGAGTAGCCGACTATATCGTCTTTAGGACGGGCCAGTAATTGCGCATCGGTGGGCAAGCCCAAATTATCAAGAGGCCCACCGGGATAACACCCGGTGCTCCTGATGGCCAGTCCACCCCTGGGTGTGGGTAAAAAAATTGCTAAATATTTAAGTCCTTGTTTACTCTAAATCTTTGCTTTAACTTTCAGATGTAAAAGTGAAAGTGGAGATTTAGAGTAAAAAAAGGACTTACATTTTGACGTTTTTCACCCACACCTATTTTATAGCTTCTGAAGACATGGGTTTAAACACTGGAGTCTTATGGATTCTTTTTATGTTTCCTTTATATGATTTATGGAGCTACAAAGGTCTGATCACCATTCACTTGCATTGTATGGACTTATAGAGCTGAGTTATTCTTCTAAAAACCTTTGTTTGTGTTCTGCAGAAGAAATTCATACACATCTGTGATGGCATGAGGGTGAGTAAATGATGAGAGAATTTTCATTTTTGGGTGAACTATCCCTTTAAGCACAAGGGCTTGGGGCAAAAATGCCAGGTGAATTGACAAAATGCCCCAAATGTTTAAATATGGCAGAAAAAAAAAGAAGGAAAAAAAACCCTTGTAGTGAATTCTTCAGGTTTGTTTTATCTTATATGTAACGTATGTATATAACAGATAGTTGCGACTCTAAATTCGGATTGAAAAAGCCACATTCAGTCACACCGGGTGCAGATTTTTACTGTATATTGATTAAGTTGCTTGGCAACCGCAAATTCCTTCAGTAAGGATAATTCACTTTTTTACTTGGCGGAAGAATTGTTAATTCCGATTATAATTTAGGGAAAATTTTTACTCTTTATTGAACATTGATGTATTTTACCACATTGTAGTTGCCGCAGTTTTACACCAAGTATGAGAAGCTTCGTGTCGTGGCTAACTGCTTAAATGTATATATTTTTAGATTTTATTCTGGGCCTAACTAGCTTAGTATGGGTTTGAAGTGTTTGACAAATGGATGGCATGCTGTGTGTTTAATATAGAGGGGAAAAGCTCTCATAAATGTAAAAAAATAAATAAAAAATAGCTCCTGAAGATTTATTCCAAGGGTACAAACAGTGACCATTAATACACAAATTACATTTCTGACACAGTACTTACTGTCTGGTATAAAAGCTGTGATTAAGCAAGCAGCCCCCGCCACAATATTCGCACATGCGAATGGAAGTCGTCGGCCAATTCGCTCAATAGTTAAAAGAATGAGGAAAGCTGCAGGGAATTCCACAATTCCAGATATGAAGAAGTCCACATACACATTTCCTCCAAGGATTCCCAGCCTCATAATGAGCCCCTGGTATACCACAGCACTGGTAAACCTGTGAGGGTCCCGAGATACAAAGTAGCTTATGGATTTATGGTCATCCCAATGCACGTAAAATGTGTGTGGTTTGAGGATTGACTTACCAGTTGAAACTTAGGATGAACGTGTATTTTCTCATGTTGGGAGTCTTGAAGAGGTCCAAGAAAGAAGCTGTTAAGGCAGAGGCCTCATTATCATCCGTGAGATTCTAAATGAATGAATTTGGGTGTTAATGTGAAGCACTCATTTTATGCTCAACAGAAACACCATCAATGTGTTTTTTTCAAGCCTACTTTAATGTTCTTGGAAAGTGTTTTCTTGTTCTCTTTGGCTATTGCTTCTGTGATCTCTAGTGCTTTTGTTTTGTTGTTTTGGGAGAGGAGCCATCTTGGTGATTCGGGAATAAACCTGAAATCATAGTGTATTTAAACAAAACAAAAGATTATTCAAAAAGAAATTCATTTAAAGAAAATATTTAACTTGCTGTAAATCAGTCAAAATGAATTTAGCTTCTACTCAAAAGGATTCTTGAGAAGAAACTCACAGGAATTTTGTTACATATGGTTTATAAAATACTTAAGGGCTGTTCAAGGGGTCTGAGACCCCTTAATTCCATGGAATATTTTAGTCACATCAAATAGATATCTGGGCGATATTCATGTTCTAGATGGATTGTATTGTAAATTGTATTTAATTTGGAATATTCCTTTAAATTTTAGAAGGTGTAGATTAGGGTTAAACTGTTCCATATTAGTCTGGATGTCCTGTATTTTGGCCGAAATCAAGACGTCCTGGCAATACATACTGTATTGGCAAAATTCAAATGCTTCCCATATTTGTATGGCAAACAATGTACAAAGTAAATCAATAAAAAAAAAAATAATTACTTCCTTCTAAGGACTCAATCTAAATTTGTATTGAACATAGTGCCACCTGTGTATAGGCCTTACCAATAGTATGACAGGAAGCAGAGGTAAGGTAAGGTGAAGACCACCTGTAGCCAGCGCCAGTTTGGTATGAGGTAAGCAAAGGGAGGAAGAATAAGAATGCCGATGCTGAAGAACATCTGATAGGTCACTCCGACTATTCTTCTGTATTCCACCCCTACCATCTCTGTGACTGCAGCCATGAAAGCAAGATATTTAAATTGTCAAGAATCTCAATACTGCAGTAAACATTAAATGCAATACCACTGCATCTCAGGCTGTGCCATTATGGAAGATAACTTGGTAACTTTGGATAAAAGTGACTCTTTCATAAATAAATATCAATATCATGTCCCTGTTTGGTAATGTTGTAAGTTAGTGCTGTGAAGACCGCACCAGTCCAGGCTTCACAAAAAGGTACTTTGGGGTGTATAAGGGGCTCTTCTACTTAAAAAATCTTATAGAAATTGATTATCAAATAATTAAATTCATTACTTAGTACATATCCAACCATCCAGCCACCCTTCACTCCAAAGCCAAACAGAGCTCTGAACACCAGCAGGGCAGTGTAATTAGGGGATGTGGCAACCAGAATTCCTGTTACTACAATGAAGATGTTTGTCATTAGGAAA
Source organism: Xyrauchen texanus (assembly GCF_025860055.1). Taxonomy (NCBI): domain Eukaryota; kingdom Metazoa; phylum Chordata; class Actinopteri; order Cypriniformes; family Catostomidae; genus Xyrauchen; species Xyrauchen texanus. The sequence goes on from NC_068305.1 coordinate 37,799,999, forward strand.
CTCTTCTTTCTACCAACTCTAAAAGAACAAATACAAAAGGTGAATCAGACATATGGCTATTGAAACATTCATTTTGTGTATGCCAAAGGAAAATGAGATAAGTAACATTTGACAATCACCATTTACAATTGTGCATTTCTGGAAAGTTGTAAGTACAATCAGCTAGAAAAGACAAATGAACATGAGATATAACAGTCTGAAGGTATGTGCCAAATTTGGTGGATGTAGCTTGAAAGCTCTAGGAAAGGAGTGGAGTAACGTCTGGCCTCAGGGCCATTTAGGGCCCGCAAGGCCATTTTACTAGGCTCGCCAGGCCATTTGAAAAAACATAAAAGCAAAACTGTAAAGATTTTTTTTTTTTTTTTAAATAATGATTCAAAGTTAACATTTTGTATAACAGAATGCATACGTTAATTTCAAACCACAATCAGAAATACTCGAACAGGCCTTAATGGGAAAAAGGTTCCCCAGTCCTTCTATAGGAGAAGTTACAATGCTAATTTTGGTCTTGGTTTAGGGATTTTGGAAAAACAGCTTAAGCCAGGCAAAAGCTAGTTTGCTGGTCACCAAACATGGTGAGGCTGGTCTCTTGGCTGGTTTAAGAGGGGTTTTGGGCATTTGTCCGCTGTTTAGGCTGAGAGACCAGCTTTCCAACATTTGGCCGGGCCATGAGACCAACTATGACCAGCAGACCAGCTTAGGTTGGTATAAGATGTTTTTTATTCTTCTTCCCAGCAGCAAGAAGCATTGCTTTTTTTTGTTAACAAACTGTACCCTGGTTGATAAAGTTAGTGTGAAACTTGTTTTTTTACTGAATTTTGATTGTGGATAATAAAGGGGAGTTCTTGAAATGTGGACACAAGGCATCCAAGTGATAATGAAAAGGTTAAAAATTACATTAGAGAGTGAGACCCTGTAGTAAGTGTCTGCCATACTTGTCTGCCAGGTATCCAATTGCAAAGCTTCCCACTAAGAAGCCAACATTGAGTGTAGCCTGGAACATGTCAACATACCAGGCGTCTGCACACACTAGGTGAAACTGTAACACACAGGTCTTATATCAGCCAGTAGCATCTTATTCTATTTAGTATAAACGCATTTGATACAATTATCGACATAGGAAAGTGCCTGTTTTGTGAATCTACCACTCACCTCAGTGACAAAAGACTGTTTCCCATTATAATCATACTCCCAACCATCCGTACAAGCTGTCACGGTCATTGCAGAGTGCTGGGTCTGGCTGATGTTGTTTTCGGGATTTTCACAGGTGAAAACAGTGGCATTCCAGTTTATGTCATATCTCTCACACTGGCTGTAAACCAAACCAGCAGAACTATTCACCAGGGGTACAGTCATCATACGTGTGTCTTGAAGACCCCATCCACAACGCCCCCGGATCTCACTGACACCTGGGTCACGGCACCAATGCTCAGGGGTGAACCCCTGGAACACAATCCCCACATAGACAAACGCAAAAGGCATGGAGACAAAACAGAAAATGGCAGCAATTCGCTTCTGGCACCGACCAAACTTGCCAGCCTCCTCCAAGATGTCATCAAAAGTTGCCATGGTCGTAGTATAATATGTGTGACGGTGGAGGACCCAAAGGTGTGAGCAGCTTTGGAGTTCCTGCAAAGTTCTGGGACAGAGTATTTACCCACACCTCGATGATCTAAAGTCCAGAGAGGAGGGTGACCTTTGATAAACTCGTACTGGGACTAACCAATGATGCGTTGAGGCAGCACATGGGCCACCAAGTTACATTTTAATAGAAGAGACCTCAGATGTCACAGAGTTTATATATTGGTCCCAGTATTATTTTTGAACAGTTAGGTAGCATTGATACAATGCCAAAGACACGTACAACTAAACCATTACACATTTAACAAAACCCGAAGGTGTCTGTCGAGACTTATAGATTTTTTTTAGTGTTGGCAATGTTGCAATGGAATAAATGACCATGTTTCACAAAAAATAACTTGAAAAATCTTGTAGTTTAGTGCTTTGCTCAATTGTACAATTGTTATAGGGGAGCTCCGCAACTTTTTGGGGTTTGAATCAAGAATCTTTAGCATCATAGCACCACCACATGTACACCACCAGCAACATGCACAACAATTAACTGCAGGTTAGTTAGCTGTGACTATGTTTAAATTGCTTTAAATATGCTATATCATTAACAAAAGCTAAATGAAAAAAAAAAAAAAAACTGATTTTTTTCTACCACTCAACTACCATTGAATTATGTAATGTTTAAAAACATTTATTTTTTTATGTTTTAGTTTATTAAAGATTACTCAATTCAATTTGATAGATTTTGTTATGAAATTGAAAGGTATAAATCTTAATTTTTTTGAGTGTAAAATAAAATAAATTTTCATGACCCCAAATCTAAATAATGACTAAATAAAAACAACAAATTAATTTTAGTTTTTGATTAACAGTAAATTAGGACATTTTAAACCTTTACAATCTGCCTTCAATGAACATGAAAATGCCCAAAGCCCTAAAGCAAAAATTAAATACACAAACAAATAAAGCACACATACACACTAATACATTTTCTTTTAAAAACACGTTAATTTTGCTACGTTAATGCCTCTCATCTGCACTAGGATGGTGTTTTCACCACCGAAAACGGAACGTTTCGGAAAAGCTTAAGATTGCCGCATTCTTTGAAAAACAATGAGTTTAAGAATAAAAATGGTTTATGGATTAGATTCTAAAATTTAAAAACACTGAAAAATTAAAACTAAACAAAAATTAATACAATGAACACAAAATAAAATGTATACTATAATAACCCTGGTTGTTAAATGATCATTTCTTCATATATTAAGACCACTAACAAGTCATCAAACTACAATAACTCTTAGTAAGAATGCATGCTGAGGAGCTGATCATTTTATTTAGATAATCTCATATCTCCGCATAAACAAATTAAATACCCAAACAAAACGCAGTAAAACATGACAAATAGTAGTCTCAGAAGAGCCAGTCTCAATCAGAAAAAAAACACATCAGTTAAGGATCCAGGGACCTTCTCTTCAAAGACTTGTAGCATATGATAATCCATACAGCATATTCAGACAATTTTAATAAGCAAATGGAAAACCTGTAATGACCAATAGCATTCAAGCCTACTGTCCACCTTCTGCCTTAAAGACGGAACAAAAACATCCACCAAAGTGCAAAGTACTAAACAAGCTTTTTTTAATGACACAGGTGTGCTGTACTGAACCTCGGCTTGAAAGTGCCTTCTCAGGTGCAGTGAGTTACGGACAAACATACAGAACTGTTCTGGATTTATTTGGCTACCATATAGGTGAGAAATACATTTTCAGAATTGATAAGACAACAAACTAATTCAATGTACTGTATGTTGAGCCGGAGAGAGAGAGAGAGAGAAAAAAATACTGAATGATACAGAACTGATGTACAGTTGTATCTCAACTGCCCACGTGAGAAGAACATTTTGGCAAATCATTTCTGGAAAACTGGCAACCTCAGAGGCCGCTGACTGCAACTCTTGCAACATGGTTGAGCAAATGTATGCATCTCTCAAAAAAAAAGACAAAAACATTTGCAGATGTTTTTGAGGCGGCAAATGGTTCATTGGTGCCATTCAAAATTTGTAAAGCATCAACGATGACAACGATTCATGCTAATGAATAAAGTGCCTTGCAAGCGTTTTTCTTTTTTGTGAGCTCAACTATACGGATATAAGGCTTTTTACAGACTAGGCACTACTTATGTGCAAAAAGTATTTTAAAACAAAGAGGAATAAAGCAACTGAACAATAACCAAAATAAACACCACATTGAGATTGTGTTATCTCTAAGCAATTATTCCGATTTTGCTGAGAAAGTGCAATTAAATTGAAAGCCTGCAGCGGTCATACATGGGATGCCATTCTGTCATGGCACTAAAACTCTGTATGCTGTCTGTGTTCTATTAGGATAAGTAGATCATGCTTATTTTTGGCAGAAAAAAGGGCAAAAGCATTGCAAAAAATATTCATTTAAACAACACACAGATGTTAAAGGGATAAATTCTGTCATCATTTATTCACCCTTATGTCATTCCAAATGGGAATGGAGCCGTTTTCCAAAATGTCAACGGGACTAGGGACGTGGTAACCAATCGCTTTCATTTAATGATAAAGAGCAGCATAGACATTCTACTTTTTTTCTCTTTTTAAGAAAGTTGGTCATACAGGTTTTAAATGACATGAAGGTGAGAAAATAACGACTGAATTTACATTTTAGGGTAAAAATGTCCCTTTAAGGTTTATATGAACGTCGATGCAGAATGCAAATGCGAAGCAAGTGATGTAGATTTATGGTTTAAATGTGAACTTGGCAAAGCTAATCAAATCTCCTCTTGGTGCTACATGGCTCAAGATATGCTAAATACTGCTTCAGATTGAAGATAAGAAATTCCTTCAATGTAACTGTCAAAATCATTATAATTTTTTTTTTTTTTTTTAATAACTGTTCCCAGTGAAAAAAAAAAAAAAAAAAAAAAGAAAAACCGTACCCAAAATCTTTAAATAACAATAGAAAATCTATATAGTTTTTATATAGAAAAACTATAAAGTTTTTAGGACACCAAATGAATTCACATAATAACATCTCTGTACATAATTCATCTCAACCAATGGCAAACAAACACACAAAATGAATAAACAATCAAATGTTTTGTCAGGACGGCGTTAAATATTTAGTAGACAAATCAACGAATCGGAATGCTGTAAGGTAAACAGCTCACAGATAAATAGATTTCCCTTTAGAAAAACTGAAATGAAGCAACTAAACATTTGGAACATGGTGGAAGACACATTCAAAAGTTTCTCTGGGCTGCCCGGTGCCCTCAGACTTTGAGTAGGTCTTCGTCACTGTCGTCTGGGTCTGGCTGTGGTTTCCTCTGGTTTCTATCGCTGTATTTGGTCTTGTTCTGGCTCCTTGTGTCCTCCAGAAGCCCCACCAGATCCTCATCGCTCTCAGCTTTCAGAAAGGCTGACTGCAGCCGTGATGATGAAGGGTGGGACATTCGGACCCTTGGCAAAGTGAGCAATTCATCCTCGCTGTCCTGCTCGTCCAGAGAGAAGGTGCACAGAGCATCGGCACTGACGGGCTTGGTGGTGATATGACCGTTCTCGTGCGGCTCCCGTGTGGGAGTCCCAGTCTCTTCCATCAACCATTCCATCTCGTCTTCACATCCGTCTTCATCGGTGTTCACCTACAAAGAGAGAAAGATGGTGGAGAGTTAACCTTTCTGTTGTACACACAGCGTTGATTAGACAGGCACCAAAAATCAGATTTTTTTGGCAGATCCATAAAAAAAAAATATTACGTTTTTTTTGGTCTAAACTGAAAAAAAAAAAAATTACAATTTTAACAACCTTGATCCAAGATACAATTGTATGATTTTGGAAAATGTATTTCTGCCTAAACAGTCAGATCAGTCTTTCATCTTAAAATCGAGTTCGGACCAAAAATATATATATTTTTTTACATATCCAGAAATCGGTTTTGCTTTTTCAGTCTAAACAGAAAAATAAATAAACCCACATGAAATACAATTCTTACAATCCTGATTCAAACCACATTTATATTTGGTTTTAAATCAGATTTTGGAAAATGCGTTTCAGCCTAAACAGTCCGACCAGCAGTTTATTCCAAATTCTAATTTTTAATTCCAAAAATCTGATTATTTGGTGTATCCAAAAGTTTTGCTTTTTCTTTTTGGTTGAAACAGCACAACAATTTTTTAATTATACTTGTATGTGGTTTGAAATCTACGGAAGAGGATTAGGGCCAAGCAATAATAAAAAAAATAAAACCATCTCGAGAATAAAGTCATTATAATGCGAGATTAAACTCGTTAAATTTCGAGAAAAAAGTCGAAATACAATCTTGAGAATAAACTCATTAAATATCGAGATTAAAGTCATTATAATGCGAGATTAAACTCGTTAAATTTCGAGAAAAAAGTCTAAATAAATTCTTGAGAATAAACTCATTAAATATCGAGATTAAAGTCATTATAATGCGAGATTAAACTCGTTATATTTCGAGAAAAAAGTCGAAATACAATCTTGAGAATAAACTCATTAAATATCGAGATTAAAGTCATTATAATGCGAGATTAAACTCGTTAAATTTCGAGAAAAAAGTCGAAATACAATCTTGAGAATAAACTCATTAAATATCGAGATTAAAGTCATTATAATGTGAGATTAAACTCGTTATATTTCGAGAAAAAAGTCGAAATACAATCTTGAGAATAAACTCATTAAATATCGAGAATAAAGTCATTATAATGCGAGATTAAACTTAAATAGTTTTTTCTCGAAACACGACTTTATTCTCGATATTTAATGAGTTTAATCTCGCATTATAATGACTTTAATCTCGAGATGGCTTTATTTTTTTTTTATTATTGCTTGGCCCTAATCCTCTTCCGTAGAAATCATATTTTGGGAAGACAAAAAAAATCCGTTTGAACAGACCAAATCAGCAGTTTATCTTAAGGTCAAAATTCTGATCTTATTTTTTTTTAATCTATTTCAGATCAATGTAGTTTAAAAAAAAATAAAAAAAAATAAATCCCCCCCAATCACGATTGGTTACAAATTATATTTTGGGAAATCTGAACAGTATAGGAGTAATTTGTCTAGATGTGTGCGCAGTGTGAACGAAACCTTTCATTCGTTTTTATTTAGAAACTTTGTAAAACATGATAAAATCTTACCCTGGAGTATTTGTAAGATACTGGATTTCCTTTCTTGCAGCAGCTGGACACTTTCTGTATGACAAGTTGCCTAAAAATACATAACACATCATGTAAACAAAGCACCTCTAAAATATATCTTGTTTTAATTGTAATTTTTTATAAATAAATACATTTAAAAAAAAAAAATAATAATAATAAATAAAAAGGTGTACCAAGTAATGTTTTCCACATTAAAAATTTTACCTATAGAAATAAATAGTACTTTTGACAAAAGTTTGTAATATTTAAAGTTCTCTCACAATATAACATTAAAACTACATAAAAATCAGAAGCCTAATAAAAGCGGATTCATTTTACATAGGGGGCTCACATAACCAGCTGAATACTTCTACCTTAATCTGCCTGCGAATATGATATGTCTACAATGGTATTGGTAACCAAAACATTTTGTGTGTTTTCTGCCTCAACAGCAGTATTAAATTCAAGACCATTGTCAAATCGGCTTGTGAATTTTTTTTAAATATTTACTTGGTGCACCTTTAATGCATCTGCAATGGGCACAATATCTGTAGAAGTTGATTTTCTTTTACCTCCTGTCTCGTTTGTGAAGCAGCAGAACAAGCAAACAGATTGAGAGCACAATCAGCAGCAGACTAAGCACCACCCCTAAAGCTTGACTCCGTCCAGACAAGCCAGATTGCTCCTCCCCTCCATCATTAATGTTCTGGTCCATAATGCTGGCCGAACTGTGTGAAATCCAACACATTGACTTGATTCAAACTTACATCACTTACATCTCTATGTGGCAAAACTGGTGAATGAAAGTGGAAAGTTACTCTTAGTCTTTAGTGATACTCACGAAAAGTTACAGACGGCAGAGGTGTGCCATACAAACAGATATTGGCAGCCATCCGTCTCCAGCAGGAATTCTGGGATGCCCTCTCCTGCCGTAGGGCTGCAGTGGAACAGGATGGTCGAGGACACTGTTTTGGTTTTGTCACGCCCACATACTGATTCAGATGGTACCAGTACATCGAGGTTTGCACCTAAAAACATACAAACCCCAGACACATCAAAGAATAGTTACATAATGATTGAAATAAAAATAAAAGCATTTTCTCTACAAAGTAAACATTGTTGAACAGAGGTTTATCAGCATGTGAAATTTTTAAAACAAGTAACCTAACCTAAAAATATAATAAAAACGAATTGTATTATTTCAACAACTGCCTAAGGAGGCATGTTCAAACAGGATGTATTTTCATGTTAAAAAACGGCTAGATGGAGTGCAATGAAATAGAACAGAAAGCTCCACAACACGTGTATGTGAAAGAAACTCCAAAAAGGACTTAGAAAATTCAACAGAAACAATATTTTTGGTGTAGAAATTGGGTTTCCATACAAGTGTCATCATGGTACAGATAGAAAAGAAATCGAGCACTGATCATTCAGTGTAATTCTCAATGCAATCCCTTAAAGATTTCCTCTCACCTTTGATATAGTACTTGGCTTTGCTGGAGGAGCCGATTTTTCTGCGATAACTGTCATTAATCTTGACCTGACAGATATTGGCGCCCAGGCACTTAGATATGGAGCTGTCAGTGATACCTGACAGCTGGATGTGGTAAATATAACGGTCTCCATTAGGACGGATATCTCCTGTTGCATTGTGGAAACTGAAAAGAACAGAAACACAAGGTCCCAATTTGTCTCACCTCCCACATAATGAAATACTTATCTTATGCTTCTACGCATGGAATCCCCATTGTGCCCTTAAGCCTTGCGAGGCCTACTCCCCAACCCCAGGCAACTCCAACACTGCCTTGTGTTAATGGCTGAAAGTTGTTAAAGTGTGGAAAGTGACATTAAGAGAGAGATACACACCGGTAGTAAAGTGCTCCCAAACTAACAGTGGCTCCCGTCTCTGGTACTTTGATGGTTCCATTGACCATCTCCACTTCCTCCTGTTTCACAGCACAAGCAGATCGAGTCTCCCACTCCACCCAAAACTCACATGCTGCTTTATCCTCCCTAAAACACACACACACAGAATATTAAAATGTTACTTTGTACAGGGCTTGAACACTTCTTGACCAATAAAGTCGCTTGAATCTTGAAGGGCAATTATAGCAATAAAATGTTTTAGAGTAGAGCATATTAATACAAATTTATATTCACTTCAGAAATGTCCTAGACTATAATTTATTATTAATAATAATAATTTGTGGTGATGTGGAATGGCCGAGCGATGTCAGTGGAGAGCGAGGCCGGGAGAATGAGAATGGTAAGGATTGACACCTGTGGGAAATTATCTCTAATAGCTGTTTGTGTTCGCAGTGAGAGGGATAAGAGGGTCAGTCCAGACTGCCATAGGGGAGAGAGAGCAACACACACAGTAGTCGTATGTGTGATGGTTGTACTGAAAAGCAAATATTTGCGTAGAACGCTGAAAAGCATTATAAATAAAAGAATTAACAATAATAATAAAAGAAAAAAAAAAGTTTTTATAATAAACTTTATTTTTATATAGCTGTGCCATTTTACATAGCACAAAACAGTATAAAATGAAGAAAACAAAAACTTAATAAAAATAATTAAATACAAATGTACACTACATAAAGATGTTTAATAGGTTTTAAACAACTTTATCTCAGTTTCCAGGCCTCAAAATCCCCATTTTAAAATGTCCTGATATTTCCATGACCTTGGGAACATCTGTCCTTACACAGTACTGCTGATAAGCCTGAACAAATACTGTAAAATGACATAACAGCATCTCATTGGACTCATAATTTAAACTATGACTTGTATTACACATTAATGAATAATATTTGTATTACATTCATGCTTTTAGCCATATGTGTGTGTGTGTGTGTAAAACTGTATATACACTGTGTACAAAGAACACAATGAAGACTTTTAAGACATTACCGACATTACAGTTTAATTTTCTGTTACAGCATATTTTTCTGTAAAGCTGCTTTGATACGATATGTGTTGTGAAAAGCGCTATGCAAATAAAACTTACTTGAATCATACTTATAAATGTTAATAATTGTTTTTCTGAATGGTTGAGTAAGGACTAGTAAACTAGTCTTAAATTAACATATTTAACACAAATGTTAAACACTAACACAGTTAGTTAAGAATACAGTTACACAAATGTATAATGTTGCAACCAATAACTACCATATCATTAACTTTTTTTAAAGCAGCCACTGTATAATAATACATAGTGTACAATATGATGAAAAGAATCTCTATAACATGAATTTGATGTGTTGTTGAGTATGGATTAAATCTTAAACTGTAGCCCAGTCTGACACAGTGACAAAGCGACTTACATTGCATTCAAAGTAAACATTTGTCAGTATGTGTTCCTTAGGAATCAAACCAATGACCTTGGTGTTGCTATTGCCATGCTATAACAGTTAAGCTATAGGAACAATTCCCAATCCTGTTTTCTCCATTATTTCCTGTCCAGTTTAAATGTGGCCAATTTCCAGTGATCTGACTCACCGCAGTAATTTCGGATGCCCCACTGTGCTTCCACACGTGAGCTGTATGATAGTTTTGGCTGGCCGCTGGTTTTTGCACACATCGTCGCCCATGGAATAATTGACCAGGATCTTTCCATCTGGATGGGAAACACGACGATTTGACGTTAACCAATAAAACAGTATTTACGTAACAGAAGATTTAAAAACACTTACCGATTAACTCCATGGTCTGCGTGTGCACACGGCCAAGAGTCTCTGTCTTCCCACTGGCATGTTTGCGACAAACGGCGGCTTCCTCTGGGCATCTTGTCAGGCCTCCATGGATCACCTGGCACAGATTAAAGTACCACCTGTCAGGGGCAAAGGTGAGTTTCACACATTAAGAACTTGTGTATGTGCAATATTGCACCAGTGTTATATAACAATTTAATGCATTGTGCCCAAGTGTGACGAGTTCCACTGACATGAATAGAGTCAAACGATACAAAACAGTGAGTGCTCCAAGAAGTTAAAGATTTTGGTCGATACTGGCAACTGATATTTTCTTATAGCTGATAACCAATATGTTTGCCAGTATTGTAAATTGGTACCATTCATACAAATTAAACAAATTAAAACTTTGATGTGATTCAGCATATTAGTATTAAGTAGAAATGTGTGTAGATCTGCCAGGCCGATATTTGCCCAGATTTCAGATTATCTGTATTTGCTGATAAGCATGTCCGCTTGGAGGATAAACAGAAGTGGTCATTCCACCTTCCTTGTGTCAGTTCCAAAATGTGAAGATTGGATCGTTACTGGCAACCAATATTTTCCTTATGGCCGATAGCTGATATGTTTGCCAATATTGTAATGTACTGTATTGTAATGGGTACAATTTATATACATTATACAGAAAACATTCATGTGCATCAAAATATTTTTGTGTACCATAGAAATTAGTGGTAGATTGATAAATCGTCCGGGCCAATAGTTGGCCATTTTAAGATTATTGTTATTGGGCGATAACCATTTGATATTGTTGCAGTATCCATATCAGTCCGCCACTTTAATTACCTAACACAAGAATATATAGAGTTAAAAAAACAACAAAAAAAACAAATCAAACCCATCAATCCAATAATCAAACAACACGGATAATTCCAAAAATACCCTACTGATACTGGACATTACCGACATGGTCACTGATAAATCGTACATCCCAACAAAATATTCCCATCCAGATTCAAATTAGTCCACAACAACATGAATAGAACAACAGGTGTAAAACTCACAAATCATGATTATGGCTGAATTGCCAGGGCAGTGTGAGAGAGGAGAGAGTGCGCAGGTCATATGTCTGGTGTCGGCCTGCCAGCTTGCACTCCATCTTTTTGGGTGGGCACACCATGTTTGTTCGCCACTGGAAGGTGGCAGAGCAACTTAGGGTTTCGGTCATTAGCTGAGGTCTCCCGCGACCAGCTGTTCGGTCACATGAGAACAAAATGGTCGACTGTCTTTTCCCTCTTTGAGCTGTGAATTATTTAAAAACAAACATGAAATGAGATGAAAAATAATTCTGACTTGTCCCTCGTTTTGAAAAAATAGTGGGAACCTGTTAAAAGTCATGCACTTACAATGGAAGGCAAGCAGGCAAAGGGCCAGAACAGTGAATCTTTTTTTAAATATGCAAATATCACAATGTTGAGGAATCCACACCAAAAAAATGTAATGCCTAAAATAGTATTTAATTTACAGTTAGCAACATTTGTCCAACTAAATCTGTTTAAACAAGAAAATATTGTATAGAAACAAGCAACACAGCTAAAATTTATAATGACTAGACTTTATAAAATATGAAATATATACTTGTTTTTATTGTTTTGATTATTCTCATATGCCTTTGCTTTAAATCTGTCATTGTCAATTTATGTCAATGCAAAAGAATTGTTTTCATGAGTATTAAGGCTGTCATAAGTTCGTACCATTAGAGCAGAAGCCCCATTTCTTATCTTTGTCGTAATCGCTTGTAGTGGCACACCACTTCCTGCCGTCAGTCCTGCCTTCAGTTGTGCAATCAGTATAAGACTTGCTCAAGAAGTTAAAGGGGAAAGCACACACTTCATCTTTATCCGTCACTGAAAGATAATAAATACAGATGTTAGCCACTTAGGGTTTTACCTAAAGGAGTTGAGAGTAAGTCTTAAAAGTGCCACACAACTTATAAGGCAGCGCATTTCACAATTTCCATAATTACATGTCTAACATTTGGATCGTTCATGTTGGAAGCATGCTTATGATGCCTTGAAATGCTGCCTAGGTAGGCAACTCACTAGGCTTTTGGAACTATTCAATGTGTTTGCCTGACCTGGAGGGCATGTATCTCCTCCACTATACTGCATCATCACAGTCTGCTCTTCTCTCTTGTAGTCAAGGTTCATAATCCTGCTGTTCCCATATGAAGCTGATGAGCCAGTGGAAATCAGACATACAGCACTGTCTTTACATGTGGTGTCCGCCACAGTGCCACACACATTGATCTTATAGGAGCCAGAGCTTCCAGGAACCTACAAAACACATGAAACTGAGCTGCAGAACAGCATGTGGTACATTCCCCTCAAATCGCACAATGATGACTATGAACAGCTATAAATGATATGCACCGAAGTAATATGTGAAATGTCAACACTAATGGAGTAATAAAACAGCTTTGGTATTTCTTTGAATTCCAAAAGACTGGAGTTCATAGGCCCAGACATACTCATGGCGAAGTTCTTCGTTCTTTGCTCAGAGCTGAGCAACAGTATACAGTTTGAGAACGTTCAGACACTGGCCAAACGGCTGGGGGAGACGTTTAGGGGATTATTTAAATACGAGGAAGCACAAGACTACATGTAAAACCTTAAATAATGTGACATTATTATTTATATATAAAGAAGCTGTTTTTGTCATGTTTACATTCTGCGTTCAAGTCGCTAATACCCTAACGAGCTATGCATGGCCATAATATACACCAGTAACACTCTGTTGTTGTAATTAATGATGGCACTGTTACTACTGCAAAGATGGGTGCATAAAAGAGTGTTAATGGGTAGAATACAGACAAAAGAATGATGATAGGCATATCAAACAACAGAGGGAATGGGCACTTAAGAGCATTTGAATAGATTTTAATCCTATTCTACACTAATCAAACAAAAATCATTACATGTTTTTGGAATATGTCTCTATGCAAACTATTGTACAGATGTAGGAAAGTTTGCACCAGTTCGCTAATTACTGACCAGTGAGTTTATTTTGTCTGAACAATGCAAGCAGGTGGAGCTCCAGGTCACACATACCGATGTCGTAAATCAATGGCAGTAAGAAGGTTTTTAGCAGCTGGTACAAAGTTTTCTTGAAAGTTTGTGCTGGAAAACTGTTACGAACCAATAAAATGAACTCAAATTTTTTTGGCCAGATTATGTTCTAAATGATGTCACAACCAGTTTGTTATTAGATTTCTTAGAAGTATGCCAGGGCCTTAAACAGGGTTAGTTCACCCGAAAAAAAATCATGCTGTCATTTAAAAAAACAAAAACAAAGTAGTCTAATATTTCCACAGCTAGTTAAAAGTAAAAATGTAGGCAAATTAAATAAAAATGTTACGAAAACATTTCGGTGGCAGTTATGAGTGAATGCATAATGTGGAGTATAAAACAAAGAAAGTTGTTTGTGTGAATAACAGATATGCAGTGTTGAGCAATAATGGGCTATATGTAATCTGGATTACATAATAAGATTACTTGTATTTATATTACATTATAAATGGTGTGTAATCAGATTACAATTAGTTCAGTTTATATTATATATCTTGATTTGGGGTAAATGAAATTGGTATTTCATGCACTTAAAATTTGCAATTTGTAATCTGAAAGTAACCAGATTTGATTATATTAAATATAATCTTAAAGATTATAAATTTAATTTCTAAGCAGTATCTGATTACATATCAGAGGTAATCTACCCAACACTGCGGATATGGTAACTTTCCAATTTTACAGCAATTTAACGAGTTTCATATGTGAAAGTGTCAACTGAATTTTAGTCACACAGATATTTGTATCCTTGTGTGTAAGAGGTCATTACCTGAACGACCCCTGACAGCACTGAGAGGTCAAAGGTGTAGCGCAGCTGGGAAACGGTTAGGTTGCAGCCCTGTGATATAATGGTCTCTGGACACACCACAGGAGTCGCCCACTCAAACATATACATGCAGTCCTGTGCCCGGATCATATGAGGAGAACCCTGTACGTAGAACAAAGATTAACACACACGTACAGCAGAAAAGACAAATACACTTTAAAACTTACTGGGGCTAGGGATCACCAAGTACCCTGCAGTACAATACACAATGAATACAATTCAAAGTTTTTACTGAACATTTCTAATTTAGACAACACAGAAATGCACCATACTTAAGCACTAGAGTCACAGATGCATTTAGGACCAAGGAGGATTGGCTTATACTTTACGTGTGGCTGCATATATTGACAAAAAAGTGCATTACATCATATGCATTAAAGATTTGAATAAGTTATTTAGACATGCATATAGATATTGTGCAAGCTTAATATATATGAATAAAAAATGTCTGATACAACATAATTACTTGATGCACACTCAAACAGATTGTAAACCATGAAATAAGTGGAACTGATTTGCAAATCATGCAACATTAACATTTATTGCTCCAATAATTACAGATGAACTGTCATGTGCATGCAGATAAAATCGGCAGCATAAACTTTCTTAATTTCAAAGAGCACTTCCTTTCCATTCAATCTTGCATGCTCTGCTATGTGTCTGTTATGAGTAGGCTTGTGTAATGCGAGTAGGCTTGTGTAATATGAGATGATCACATTGGGTATTAAAGTAATTATAGCAATGATACTTGAATCTTAAATTCTGTAATTGATGCATCAAAACCTCTTTGACAGATCTATGTACCGCGATGCATCGATGCATTTTTACACCCCTATTTTCAACCTCTCTCGCTCCTCTGACCACACTAAGGTGATATCAAAGTTTGCACTTATTCGACCTGCTTCCTTATTGAACTGTAGGACATGACATGAATGCACAATTAAATAAACACACAGATTTATATAATTAAAATTGTGAGCAAAATAATTGCAATATTTCAATTGTTTCCGCACAGCCCTGGAACCTACAACCATTATGTTACCAGCCTAGATTATAACCATTGCGCTATACCATTTTTAGATAGTCACAAAACGTTTGGACCAAACTCTTACCAAGTCTGCACCTTTCTGGCAAGTAAAGATGATCTTGGAGGTGTAGTTGGAAGTGCGATTGGAGGAGCAGATGGTCATGCTGCCGAAGGTGATCTCCACCTCGTTACTGTCCAAGTTATACCGCGGAGGTGTGGTGATACGTCCGATGTCCTACACAGCAGCAAAAACAAAACAAGCAACAACAGAAATTACAATGATGAGCAAAAACATTATGACCACATTCCTAATATGAATTTGGTCCTCCGGGTGCCACCAAAACAGCGCCGACCTGCTGAGGCATGGACTCCACAAGACCCCTAAAGTTGTCCTCTGGTATCTGGCACCAAGACTATATTAGCGGCAGATCCTTCAAGTCCTGTAAGTTCCAAGGAGGAGCCGCAGTGGATCGGACTTGTTGGTCCAGCACATGCCACAGATGCTCAATCGGATTGAGAACTGGGGAATTTGGAGGCCAGGGCAACACCTTGAAATCTTCATCATGCTCCTCAAACCACTTCCGAAACAAAGTATGCACTGTGTACCTGGTCTGCCACGATGTTTAGGTAGGTGGCACATGTCAAATTGACGTCCACATGAATAAACGGACCCAAGGTTTCTCAGCAGAACATTGCCCAGAGCATCACACTCCCCCCACCGGCTTGTCGTCTTCCCACAATGCATCCTGATGCCATCACCTCCCCAGGTAAATGCTGCACACATACACAGCTGTCCACGTGATGTAAAAGAAAACGGGACTGGACCAGGCAACCTTCATCCACTGCTACAAGGTCCAGTTCCTACACTCACTCGCCCATTGTAGGCTCTTTAAACGGTGGACAGGGGTCATCCCTCTGATCGGTCTGCGGCTACGCATCCTCATACGCAGCAGTGTGCGATGCACTGGGTGTTGTGACACATTCCTCCTGTAACATTCATCATTAAAATTTTCTGTGACTTGTGCCACAGGAGACCTTCTGTCGTTCGGACCAAACAGGACAGCCTTCGTTGCCCTCACGCATCGACGAGCCTTGGCGCACAACGCCCTGCCGTCGGTTTGTCCCTCCTCGGACCGCTGTCCGTTTGTACTCACCACTGCTGACCGGGAGCACCCCACAAACCTTGCCGTTTCAGAGATGCTCTGACCCAGTCGTCTTGGCCCTTGTCAAAGTCCCTCAGGTCTTTAATCCTGCCTAATTCTCCTGCATCCAACATGTTGACTATGAGAACAGATTGTTCGCTTACCATCTAATCTACCCAGACCTTGATATGTGGTCTTGTTATGAGATGATCAATGTTATTCACTTCACCTCTGAGAGGTCATACTGTTTTGACCCATCAGTGTATACTCTAGTGAAGTTTGGACATGTCACTATAGACCTTCTGGATTCCCACTGCTGATCAATCCACTACCACAAAAATTAACATTCTGTCTTTACTATGGTGCAGTTTTTGTCAATTTTGGAGCTCGAAAGCACCTCTGACCAGCACTATGTAATCAGCTCTGACATTCCTTTTGTGTTCAATGGAAGAAAAAATGTAATAAGGGTTTGGAATGACAAGAGTGCGTAAATGAGTGAATAAGTAATGCGTAGGATGAAAGGGAAGGGAAACCTGTCTGGAAATAATAATTATTTTGTGCAATTCCATTTGCCGTTGCTCAGAAATTTTCACTTTTAACATTAAGCAAGGTGCAAGTCAATGTTCAATATACTGTAAATTGTTTATGCAGGTGTTCAGGGTGATCTGGCGTCTACTTACAATCGGGTCCCCATCAACGGGCTCCATGCACACGGCAGCACCTGGAGGGCAGTTGACCCCTGGGATGGGGTTAAGGGGCTGGCAGATGTTGATATAGAAGTTAGGAGACTTTTCCTTGTCCACATCCTCATCTATAGCTGTATAGTAACCTGTGAGATGGATCAGAGGACCCAGGTCAATCTGTTTGGTACCATTCCAAACGGAGCACTTAACCTGCAAAGAAGAAAGAGTGAATTAGTTGTGAGATTCATATTGTTGAAAGACTTAGCCCCTTTCAGATGGTAATTCTTTCTAAATTTGTAAAATTTGTAAAACAACTTTTACGTAGCTCCTCAGTGATCAAACTCATAAAATGAAGTGGCATTTAGGCATTTTGCGATCCTTGCTTTTGAGAAGTCCTCTGTCATGTTACTGCCATTTTTAACAGTTTACCTTATTAGACTATTGAGGTTCTTCCTCTTGCTGGGTAAGAAAAAAATTCATGATCTTCATTCGATCAATCCAAATATTGATTCTTAAAAAGTACAAGATCAAGCTATGCCATGGGTGCTCATTACGTCAATCACAATCAAAAGGTTGATCGCTTGACAATCACTGATTTATATCGTTAACAGGTCAAAAGGAAATGATAGTAGAAAAAGGAGCTATACAAATAACAAGAATCTTCCAATCACTTTTTATTTCCTTATTTCAATACTGGAGTCGTATGGATTACTTTCATGCTACCTTTTTAATCTAAATTATTTATATAATTTATGGAATTTAGATTTTTGAATGAAATACCCCTTTAACATATTATAATCATATAGTAAATAAAATAAAAAGTAATTTTAGGTTTCATCTCATTACTTTTGTCAATTTCTGAAAGTTTAATTGAATACTTAAAACAAAGCAGTGTTTTCTTCATGTGAATAAGCATCTATTGCTTGTTATGTTGTTTGTTTCTTTGTTCTTTACTTTAGGAAGGCCAGTTTACCGGTCTTGAATAATGACACCTTGATGTTTACTCAAATTAGCATTTTCTTTTTGGTATCAAAATAGGTACTGAGAATAGTCAAATTGGTTTCATCTGTAAGCAAAATGGATAACCAAATTAATCAGAATCGAAAGCTTGTGAATCGGAATCATGTCAAATTGGGAAATCTTTATGGATAATAGGGCTGCGAAAATAAGGATTATATTGATAAGCAATTAATCTAATGATTATTAGAACGATTATTTGAATATTTGCTGATTATTGCAATGATTAATCATTAGCTCTTAACCGATTATTCTGCTTGTGTCCCGACAATAAAAGACTGTATTAAACATGATTACTAACAATGAAGAAGAAAAAAATTATCTTTTAAAAATACCTCTTAAATGACATTACCTTATTTTTATTACCCGTAATTAAAGGGGGAAAAATACTTTTTATAAGTTTACTTAAGTTAAGAAATTCACTGCAAAAAAATTATATTGTTATCAAGTGTTTTTTTTTCTTTTTTTCCCCATTTAAAAATGTCTAAAAATCCTTAAAACAAGACATTTAATCAAGAAACTTATTTAGACTTATATTTAGACTTGCTTTAAGAAAATGTATCTTATATATAATTGTATTTTCTTACTTGGTCATACTTCTGTGAGTGCAGTAAAGACAAAATATACTTATATTCAAGATCTATTCTCTAAAAGCAAGTATAAATATCTTAAATGTTGTTTCTCAGGGGAATGCATCTTTTTTTAAAGGATTTTTAGATATTTCAAAATATTTGTATTTTTAATATTATATTCAAAATTCTCAGATAATAATGTTTTATTCTGCAGTATAGTTGCTATAAAATGTATGTTGTTTTAAAAGAGTCCATCTTTAACTAACAAAAAAACAAGTATCAAAAAAGCTGCGTATTGCCAATTTTCTTCACGATAAGAAATGCACAGTGACATATATTATGATTCAATATGTCGTGATCCATCACGTTATAATCTAGCTGCAGCAAGCGTGCACACTCGAGGGAGGAGCATCCCTGCGACAAAGTGTGCATCAGCCGGGTGCAGTTTTAGCCCCCCCCCCTTAGATCGGGACATTCGTGCAACTTATAGAACTCCTTTTCTAATAGAAAAACCTTTGAGAGTTTGTTTCATCACTTCATCATGCCACAGAAAAAGAGTAAGTATGTGGCTCCTTCTGTGTCATTAAAATGCCGTGTATGAACCCGATATGACCAGGAACATTTTCCATTGCAAGATCATTAAATTAAAGTGAAACTGGAGCACTTTGCATTCACTATCAAAGTTTATATTTGTTTGTTTATATTTTTGCGGGAGTTTGTAGCGAGTCTCTGATTCTTAAGTGCTCTGATGTGCATGGTCAGCACACGCTCTTCCAGATAGGAGCTGCTCTGGTTTATTATTGGATTTTGAAGTGCACGTTAATCACGATTGATCATTTAAGAATTGTGAAAGAACTATCCCTATGTAAACATAAAACAAAAGCCTTTTGAAAGCTATAAAGGCTCAATTTCCCACAATTACCAGTTTTTCGCAGACCAGAGGGGTGTGCCAGGAGAAGAAATGAGTGCATGTGGTTTCATCAGAGTACACCAACACTGGTTCATCTGTACCTCCTCCCTCAGACTTGCAGACAAAGCTGAAAATGCTCTTGTGTTTGAGGGAGGGGTTTGCGACACATGCGTCTCCGCCCTCATAGGTGAGCTCCACCACCTGGTCCTTATAGACCAGCTTTTTTGAGGCTGTTCCACCACTGATGGTCATCTGAGAGTTCTTGATGCACACTCCTGCGGCAAAAATAAAACTTGGGATAAAGGGATAGTTCACCCAAAAAATTTAATTCTCTCATAATTTACTCACCCTCATGTCATCCCAGATGTGTATGACTTTCTTATGCAGAACACAAATTAAGATATTTAGATGAATATTACATTTCTGTAGGTACATACAATGCAAGTAAATGGGTGGCAAAAACTTAAAGATCCAAAATCACCATAAATGGAGCATAAAAATTAATCCATATTACTCCAGTGGCAAAATATATGTGTTGAGACATGATATGATGGGTGTGGGTGAGAAAAGGATCAATAATTAAATAATTGTTTGACAAATTCTCCTCCCTGCCCAGTAGGAGGTGATATGCACGAAGAATGTGAAACACCAAATTAGGAGAATGAGAAAGTGAAATTAAAGTTGACTGAGCAGGCAGTAGAATTTATAGTAAAGAAAGGACCTGTTTCTTACCCACACCTATCAAATCGCTTCAGAAAATATGGATTTAACCACCAGCTGGCATCATCTGGAGCACTTATGCGGATTTTGGAGCTTCAAAATTTTGGCACCCATTTACTTGCATTGTATGGACCTACAGAGATGTGATCTTCTAAAAATCTTTGATTGTGTTCAGCAGAAGGAATTAAGTCTTACACATCTGGGATGGCATGAGGGTGAGTAAATGAAGAGAGAATTTTTTGGGTGAATTAACGCTTTAACAAGGGTTCCTTTGACTTGCAAGTTTAAAGGGATAGTTAATTCAATTAATTTATGCACATCATGTTCTCCCAAACCTGTATGACTTCCATGGAACACAAAAGGATGTTAGGCAGAATGTTATGAACTGTCATCATTCACTTTCAATGCATCTTTTTTTTCTATACAATATATACGGTGTATAGTGACTGAAACTAATATTGCGACTTACACTTCGTTTTGTGTTCCACAAAAGAATTAACTTCATATGTATGGAGGCCCAAACCTGCAAAAATAATAAATAAATAAATGTAATAAGAAAATAAATATAGGAATAAATGTCTTGATATAAAAATATATAATTTATTTTAATTAAACTGGCTTTTTTCCTTTATCATTTTCTGTATTTATTTTTATTCTTTTCAACTTTTATTTATTTATTTTGAATTGTTTTTATGTGTTCATTTATTTGTATATTTATTTATTCCCACATATATATTTATATATTCCCATATATATTTATTTATACTTTTCTGTGTGCAACATGGAAATGAGGGAGGCGGTCCATGCATAGCTCCAGTGCATCATTGGTTGAGCGCTCAATAGTACTTATCGGAAGCAAATAAATGGACGTCCCACCTTAGCACCCTCTGACTCGCACAGATTTTGAATATGCAGGGAAACAATCCAGCATGTGCTTTGACATTCATACCGGCATACAGCTCTCCTAAAAGATCAATAAGCATCGCTACTCTAAATAAAAGTCATTTGATGCCTGGTTATTGACTTCATTCGCTAAGTTGCGCAACCCTCTCGCTCTCGCTCGCTCTCTATATATGTATGTATGTATGCATGCATATATGCATTTTTCATCAGCTATAGTTTACACAAGATATGGCTATGACCTGACATCACATCAAAACAAGTCAACAGTAATGGAGCACACGCTTCAATCTATAAAAAGCCAATGGTAAGCAGGACAAGCCCACATAATTATCATACAAGAGACAGAAATGTAAGAATAAATACAAAAATAAATAAATGTGTGAATATTTAAATATGGAAATAAATACATGTGAGAATAAATAAACATAAAAATAAATGAACGCATAAAAATAAAAAAATATATGTAAAAATTGTATTCAGGAATTTGTTTTATAAAAAATTAGTATTTTTGTTTAATCAAGACATTTATTCCTTTATTTATTTTCTTATTATTACATTTATTTATTTATGTATTATATTTGCAGGTTTGGTCCTCCATACATACGGGTTTGAAACAGCATGAAACCGAGGTTGTATAATCAAACTTTCAAAAAATTATACACTGAACAGGTTGATTTATTTCTGTTTAACCTGTTCCTGGGGCACATCCAACATTGGCCATTTCTCCACACACATTCAGTCTGAACATTTTCCTATGGTCCACTGGATCATAGGCCGTATATCCTCCAGCCCGTCTGAGGATGTTCAGATCAAAAAGATGACCTGTGGGATGAACAGGGCATCTCAGATCAATTAAAAACCCAAACAAATGCCATTACTTTCATTAGACACAATGTATGTGTAATGCTTTGCTGTTATTCAGGAATTACTCTGTGCTTGCAAATTTAAGCAACTGTGTGATATCAAACCTTCACACGTGTTAAATTAATGCAATTGCAATTAATTAACATTTACTCAACCAATCAAATGTTTGGACACAGATGCACATTCTCTAAGAAGTAATAGTCTTTATTATAAAGTCTATAAGAGTAAAGCCATTAGAAAAATACAATAACAAAAATGAAAGTATGACAATAATACAGTGACGAAATTTTTTGGAACAAATCAAAACCCTCTTAAATTTTAGATTCTTCTAAGCAGCCACTATTTCACTAGATTTCAGCTCTCACAAGTAACTTCATGAGGTGCAACCTAAGATAATAAACTGAGATCCCATGTATGCTGGACTCCTGTTAGCTGGTCTTCATTCTATCCAGTCCGACTCATCCATTTAAAAACAACTGTATTTAAATTTTAGTTTTGTAAGAAATGTACATATAGGCACATTTTAGATTGTCTACAAAACAAATTTCAAGCATTTAAGCAAAAGCCTTTAGATCAAAAGTTTTTTTAAGGTCTTGAGAAACATCAATCCAACTTTTGACTGGTAATGTGCCTACCGGAGCAGACAGGAAGCATCTAAGATGACTCAGCTGTTCATGGTTTGACTGGTTATGTGTGTTATTATGTATTCAGGGCGATTGACTCACCCGTAGCTGGATTTGTAACTTTGCAGTCGCCGTGTTCAGTGCTGTTGAGAGGACAGGCTGCAGAAGTGAACCACACAAAGCTATAGACACAGTTCTCTATTGCCGTGATAAGAGTGGGCTCAGAGTCCTACAGACAGACACACACACACACTGTCATTATTCCCACTATACAGATCAAAACATATTTTAGTGCTTATGTGTGTGTGTGTGTATGTGTATGAAAGCAGATTTGTGAGGGGAATTTCACACAAGTAAAAAGGTTAATAAAGGGGTCTTATGCTTCACCTTACACACATACAGTAGACTAATTGCAAAAATTCCAGAAAAAGTTAAATAATCATAAGACATGGGCAGCTTTGTTATCTTACAGAGATCATATTTCACTTCAAGACTCTATTGATAATCATTCAAAATCTGGTGTTAGGGCAACAACATAGGCATTACAATTACATTCCTGAGAATGAGAGCTTTAATTTGATATATGACTTGCCTATTTAAGTAGCTTTGTAAAAAACGTTTGTATTCATACTGTTTTTACATCATCTCTAGGTGGCGCTCTTTTGCGACAAGGAGGTTTTAAGGGTTTAGTTTGTATGCAACAAATGCAAAAGTGTTGGTATTCTCTGAAAAGTTCAGATTATAAGCTTTCAAATGGTTTCACATGAGTGACCTTTGTATCCGGGAACTTTTACAATTTAAGTGTAAACTTAGCGCACTCTTCTGGTCCAGCCTACAACCCGCTGGCAGCTCCGATGAGGTTAAGAGGTTATTGTCAATGTAAAGCCCTTTGAATTACCATTGAGTATAAAATGTGTTACAGTATATAAAAAAAACTTGCCGTGCCTATTCCAAAATATCTTAAAATCAACAATATTTACCCTAATTACTTGCTTAATATATGTTTCTTGTCTTATTGTGTATAGACTTTTCTTTTATACTAACATAACAAAGACTGGTTATGGGAACATTTCCACCGATCAAAACCTCACGTTTGATGATGGGATTATCATGATCAACTACACACAATCTGGCAAGATCTAATCGATTAGATCAGCTGACTTCATGCAACTTTCGGTTGTTATGGCACGTCAGGGTATTTTTTTGTTGTTGCCTGGAAACAAAGTCAAGTATCAACCAGGTTGATACAAGTATTTAAGGAAGAAATAATCACAGTATTTGCTCAAGTTTGTCAGGATTGTTGCTGAAGTATGTAATTTTGGCACCACTGACCAGAATTGCAAAAGTAAATAATGTTTTTAAAAACACTCCTCATCTGCTGTTGTTCAAACAGTCAGATAGCCCCGCCCCAAACTCACATCATTGGTTAATTAATGTTGTTGGGTCGGGTCTAAGCAGGTCGCTCTAAACAAAAACAGGAATTTTTATAGCGCTACATAGATGCGGTGTATACAGTTTTTGAGCAAATGTGCTTATAGTATATATTTATATAGTCTCTGCATATTAAGCTGAGATAGAAGAAAGTGTTTTAACACAGAAAAAGTTAAGGTGCATTCCAGGTTCAAGACATTTAAGTAAAGCTCAATCGACAGCATTTGTGGCATAATATTGATCATCACAAAAATACATTTTGTCTTGCCCCTCCTTTTCTTTACAAAACCCCAAAAATATGGGTTACAGTGAGTTACTTACAATGAAAGTGAATGGGGGACAATTTTCTTAAGCATAACATGTTCCAATTTTTATGATCCATTCAAATCCAGTATAAAATCTAGTTCCACTATATTTTATTTCCACCGTATTTATTTTGACAAACTAAGGACCTCTTCACCCTCGTCGTACATATGCGTGAAAGTTGTATTTTGGCTTCGCTAAACGCAATCCAAAATTTCAATGAATTTAAACCGACTGATCTCAGTTCAGAAGACTCTGCTCTCAGTAAAGGGTTAAACTTTTGAGTCAAGTGACAAAACATGGCGGCGATAACAGCGGAGTTAGTCTTTGTGAGAAAAGCAAACAAAACAACATCTGGTATGAAACAATATTTTTTTTTACATTAAAACCTGTTTCCTGTCTTTAGTTTCATCCGATATGTCATTTAAAACATTTGAGAGTTTTAACTCGAAATGCCATGCTAAACACAATGACCACTGATGTGGAATATAGCGCTATTTTTGCCTTAGAAATCCTGTATTTACAGTGCATTATCACATTGAGAATCAATGGGTTCACCCAAAAGTGGGAAAATGTTGCTTTCAGGGATTTATATGGAGTTAGGATGAAAATAAGGTGCAATTTGAAATGTTCTGAGCGCAGTGCAGACAAACCGCACTCTGGAGGTTAAGTAATTCACTAAATAGGGAGTCAGGGAGCAAGGGAGCATCCTAAAGCTTTCCTATGCAGCATTCACACAACATCTGAACAAAAGTTCAGTTTCAGGTTGCAGATGATGTTTGGACCACTCAACATTATAAACAAATTTATAAATGTACTATTTTATTTTAACATGGTTGGCAGTGACTGGATGATGCTGGCTATTAATTTGAATTACAACTATTTATGCTCAGTTCTGATGTAACATCTCAAAAACCCAACACTCATGGAAACAAACAATATGATAAAAAAAAAGCTTTCTATAGCTTTGTATTACTTAAAATTTCACAGCTTAGTCCTGCTGTCCACATTTGTTGCCAATAATTTTTAGAAAAACTATTTGGTCTAGAAAATAAATATTTTTTTGCCTGTTTAATAGGTGCTACTAGTTACAAATCAAAAAGAGAAATGGAAAATGCACACAGCAGTTATGCTTGAGTCTCAGGAGGTTAATGGCCTCAAACTGTTTGCAGACTCCATTTCCCCTTTGGGGACTTTCATTAATTTCATACAAGTCAGTAGTTTTCTAGTGTATCACGGTTGCTGGTTTGGCTCTATATCGCTGGTCATGGTTTTCAGTGAGATTTTTGTTCTCTGAGAGTATAAAAGAAACGTATAGATGATCACACACCACTTTATCAGGGTCGCAGCTGAAGCTGATGATGGTGCTTCTGTTTCTCTTGCCATCAGGACAGGCCTGTCCATTTGTGTACTTCAGGATCAAGATGTTTTTATCCCACTTTGGCCCGGTCTCAGCCTCCCCCAGACTCACATACTCATCTCCATCCTTCAAACAAGCAGAAGCGCTGGATGGACAGCTCCACAAACCTGAGACAAATTGAACACCAGTTACAATATTGCCACCATCAAAACCGCAATGCAGCAATGATAATGAAAACTTAAGTGCAAAAAGCTTTGAAATGAAAAAAAACTATCGTCATCGATTTTACACAAATTTATTCAGTTTTTTTTTCCATTAATAAAATATGCTTAGTATTTGTGTAGATACGAAAGAGAAGAACACACACCACCATTCAACAATCATACAAATTCAAAGCTATCACCCACCGGTTTGTGGTACCAGAGACTTGCAGACATTAATGTAGTACCGCTGGTTCTGATTGGCTGTTTCTGGCATGACCATCCAATTAGATTTGTGCAAGGCTAATGAGGAAAGATCATAGGAGTGGCCATTTCCGTCACTGCCAGAAAAGAAGGATTTCAATAATAAAGTTTAGATATACTCAAGATGTAGAAAAGCATGTATTGTGTTTATGAGTGAACAAACTTGTGCTCACTTGTAGGAACAGGTTGTGGTTTTGAACGAAGGGCAAGCCAAAACTGTGTGCCATTCAAACAGATATGTGCAGTCGGCGGTCTCCTGAATAAACACTGGCTTACCCTGATGAACAATATATGAGATAAATGAATCCATGAAACTAATTTACTTATTCTAGTTTATCATTCATAGGCAGAAATGAACTCACAGGATTCTTGCTGTGGTCACAGGAGAAGAGAATGGCCGTGGATCGCTCGTAGATCTTGTGACAGGTTTCTCCATGTGTGTAGTTGATCATGATAATCCCGTCATCAAACGTGAGGTTTTGATTGGCTATCCCTGCAATGGATCATAGGAAAGATATAAACTTAAAACACGACTGTTGGCTAGTCTTAGCCTCTGATACATATTCCTACAATGGAGATCATCCTACAATGATCTACAGTGTATTACAATATAAACAATTTAAAGTAAACATTGTCATATTTCATCAGCGCTATACCATCATCATAAACAGATGATCATTAGTGATCGCTTGTCATACATTTCCAATATGACCTAATGATTGTGAAATGCTCTGCAACAGCTGAAAACACTCACAAGCCCCCGCGTGCTTGGAGAAAATACAGTGCCACAATTTCACTCTGAAGGACGCAGCGCATGTACGTACTTAATTAAATTGTATACTTTTGAAGATTGATAATCACATAAGGTCATATCACGATTCATGTCTTTCCAGCTCCAAATCAAAGACCTCTTAAAATAAAAATCAAGGCTTTCGTTGAAGATACTTACATCTTTTTATGACCTTAAAATTGGGAAAACTGAATTCAAGACTTTTTAAGACTATTTAAGGATCCGCGGGATCCCTGTACAGCATTTGCTGTACAACTGTTCGCAGTGCCATTAACTTGAATATTATTTTCATGGCGGTCTATTATTGTGGTATAATTTCTTTAAGATAAAACCACCTCTAAATGGCTTGTAAAAAACAGAATAAATTGTGTTTGGTTGCTTTACATGCAAGTCAGATGGTCTCTTCCCAGTGTCGGCTCATCAGAAGAGTCTGAGCCTCCTCAAAAATGTATAAAAAAAAATAACAACGTAACAACAAAATAAAAAAATTAACAGCTGTTTTAATCAATTTACCTACCATGTATTTTAAAAATGTTCTTTCATGGACGATAGGCAGGTGAGTTTAAATCGGTATGAATGCCAGAGCAGGCTGACGGGATAAATCCTCCTTTCATTAGTCAACTCACAAATCAAAATGTGTATTTGAGTGACGCAACGTCATCTGGTTCAGTTCAAACAGCATCCAAAAAAGGCGGAACATTTTTAACCAATCATTATCAGAAGTAACTGTTTCTAGCTTTCAGTCTCACGTTTCTGCTTAATCAAGATTAATTCTGGATAATGCGACAGGTGAAGAGAAAGTTGCAGACAAAATATGCCAAAATATCAATGGAATAAAAGTGATTGGAAGATCTAAAAACATGTGAAGTGTCTGAATTTGATGCAATGAAGCAGTGGAGTATGGAGTTAAAGGGGTCATGACATGGTTTTTTTATTGTATTATTATGTTCCCTTAGGTGCAATTATAGTATTAATATACTTTTTTTAAGAAAAACTTTTAAAATCTAGTGATTTATGACCTTTTCCCACCCTGTTTCTCATCCTCTGATTCAAACAGTCTGTTTTGGGGGCGTTTTCCATTTAAGACTTCAGTGTTAACGCCCACTGTTATGATTGGCTAACGTCAGTGCCTATGTATCAATTATTGACGCCCCAGCCAGAACAATATGCAAGTAAACTAAGTAAAAACACTGTGATTATTCATAATGAATGAAATTGCGCTTTAAAAAGTAGTTTAAAGTTTAAAATAGATTACTTACAGTTTGCGTCGTCGTTGTTCCCAGAATAGTCGGCACGGACTTATCTTTCAGCAACAGTTTTCTGGCAAAGCCAGCATCATATTGAGATTTGTTCTCAAAACAGTCATCCTTAAAATGTACAGAACAAACGCTTAAGTAAACCTTGCTGTGACTGGGACGTCCGCAAAAAATAAACTGCATCCATTTTTCCCTGACGTCTGGATCTTTCGGCAGCTTATTCAGAGGTTTTGTTTGACCACAGCCAGGAACAGCACATCTGTGTGGCATCGTAATTTTCCTGTGCACAAGTAGTCTCTGTCAGAGCTCGCTATCCATCGACTGAACACTTGTGAGGCGCACGGCGATACGAAATGAGCGTAGTTGTCTTGCGCTTAAAGCGTAGTTATCTTGTGCTGGAGGCGGTCATATGCAAACGCTGTTACGTCACTTCTAACCGACACGTCACTTCTAACCATGAATCCAGAACGAGCTGTATTTTGAGCTTGATTAAATAAATGATTCGTTTAGAATGGGGAGGACGTCTTAAAATATTAAACTTGCAGGACGTTTTAATGATGCAAAGACCTCTTATATACCAAAAGATCAAGGCAAATTTGGTTTCTCATGTCATGACCCCTTTAATCTACACATACTGTATTAGGGGAGTAGATGTTACTACATAGAATGGGGCCCTCAATTCATTTATAAATGTTTTCATTGATCGTAGTCTGTAACTGGCACTGTGTGTTGAGTGTTCAGTTGGTGATCGGAAAGATTATAACACAACAATAGTAATAAAAACAATTTAAATACATTAGAGAGAGATCTTTTGGGAACGGGAGCATAATTACAAGCAAAAAACATGTAATAAAACCAACTGCAATATTTTACTGGTTTGATCTTACAATACTGATTTATATTAGGGCTGCAACAAAATATTATTTTGATAATCGATTAATCTTCAATTATTTCTACGATTAATCGGATAAAATGACATTTAATTTCCTGTATTTTATTAAATATGATTTTTTTAAAAACTAAATGATAAAGGGCGTAAGGATTTGGATTTATTTAAATTACAGAATTCACGATTCTATACTCCCAAAACTTTGAACAAAGCCTGAATCATCAAAAGTTAAGTTTGAGTGTATTATTACTAATAATACTTTTAGGACATATGCGAAACGGCTTCTTTACTAGTAAAACTTAACAAACAAATGCTCACCATTAAAGAGTAAAATGATCCATAGGCTATGGAGTGAGACAAAAAAATAAAAAATAAAAAATAAATAAATAAATCAGCCCAGCAGAAGGCAATAGTGACACGAGAATAGGAAATATTAATAATTATGCCCAGCTGAAAAATACATAATTATGTTAGAGACATATGCTTGTACACTGTCACTGATTACATACATTTAAGTACTTTAATATTATAGTTTTAATTGTGTATGTTTGTCCAGTAAAATAATGTTTACAATAGTATACATTTACTAGTGAAATCAGACATCACATGTGGCATTATCAGGAAGACTTTCAAACATCAGGACCCTTACGCCCGTTTCACACATACTCCGTTTGCAGTGCGTATGCGGTGCGTATTTTTTTCCGTACCCATGTTAACAGGTTAGAGCTTTTACACTGCACGCGGATGCAGTCCGTCGAGCCGTTCCAGTTGCGGTGCGTATAAAGCAGTGCAGCGATCGTTTACGCACAGAGTCTATTTTTGCTGTGCTGCACCGCACTGAATTAAAGTGGCAGCGCATTGTTCACATTAAAATAGACATAGATTGACAAGAAACTGTAATCATTTCATCATATACGCATAATTACAGTTAATGTGTTCTACAGTTACTAAATTACAGGGTCAAGAAAAACAAAAAAGAATGATTATAGTCCCAAAAGTTGCAAAATGCCATCCTATATGATTTTTTACCCTAAAAAAAGACAGAGTGAACGCAAATGCGTCTCATTCTTCTCCTTCTTAGCAACAGATATGCGATAGCTTTTCTTCAACTCGAACTACATGTAAAACAAAGAATCACAATGATTAAAATGAATTTTCATACTGTTTCAATGTCTTAAACAATCTCAAATTTAACGTTTGGGTTTAAAATCAAAATTCCTTACACATTTTTGATTTTGTGGCACACAGAAACTGCGGATCAGTAGCGCACTGCAAACGCAGCATATGTGAAAGCACTATAGCGCGTGCTGCTCCTGTACCGTATACGCACCGCATACGTACCGCATACGCACTGCACACGGAGTATGTGTGAAACGGGCGTTAGTATTATTATACATTATATTCAGCATTATACACGGTTTAATACAGTACAATTATCTGTAAACCCTGTGCAAATTCATTCTCGCGCTGAACATACTCATCCCGGTGCTCACATAAGCAGGAGAAAACCCTTTAAAAACAAGCACATAACATGATAACATTTCACTGGACAACTTGGGTCAACTCGTCTCCGTTGTTTTTCAAACGAGTTTCAAACACATTTTTCACTTGGCTGTGAAGTGAGATCACTGACGGGACTTCTCCATGCTTCCTGCAAATATCCAACTAAACGACAATAAAAAATCGCTTGTCGATGATTTCCATTATCAATAATTATCGATTTTAATCGAAAGGTTTTTGCAGCCCTAATTTATATATTTGCCTCTCTGGAAAATTCCATCATGGACAGCCATTGCCTCTTCCTGTCTATGTATCTGGTTCTTTGCCAGAATAAGCTGCAATGTGCACCAGTCCTTATTCCATGTAGTCAAAGATCTAAAGATCTACCGATGAGACAACCGATTTATATAATGAGACTGGGCATTGAATTGAATTGAATTGATCTTTATTACTCTACAAAATAAATAAACTCACCTGCAATCCTGTGACTTTGGACCTCTACCTGACAGGAGGAAACCATGTTGCGGGGACCGTGAGGGCAGACTGAAGTTGTGATTGGTCCGCACACTGCAAAGTGATACTCAAAATGCAAACCCTTCACTTCATAGTCCTTTCCAGACAATGGGGAAAGATTATACTCATAGCCACTCTTGGGATCCTTGACTTTACAATTTTCACCTGTGAGGGAATGGAGTTATATTGAATCAGAGACAAAAGAGGAAGACTTGTTTCATGGTCCTGTGATCTGATTGAATGTTTGTCCTACCCTGCACTCTTTTGATTGGGCAGGCTTCTGAGGTTCTCCAGATGAAAACATATTCACATCCGTCTTGGCGATCAAAATTGGGTGCACCCTTTTAACAAAGGAAAGAAAAAAAGTGTTTTATAAAGTGATGCAATATGATGCACCTCCATTGCACATGAATTTGCATTTAAAGGGCTAGTTTACTCAAAACATCATAATTTATTTAAACCCCTGCTGTTCCAAACCAGTATCACTTTCTTTCTTCAGTGAAACAAATCGGGAGAAGTTTAGCAGAAGGTCCATGCGGCTTCTTTACACACAATCAAAGCATACAATGACAACAAACTGTCAAGCTCCTAAAAGTACCACATAAATAACCCAAAACGTTGTCCATATGACCCATGCTCTTTATTCAAAGCCTTTTTGGAGACATACAATAGCTTTGTGTGAGGAACACACCAATATTTAAGTCGCCATTCTCAACTGAGCATCTTTAGAAAACTTGTAATATGTTACTTTTCTGGTGGTACTTTTTGGAGCTTGACAGGCCCTGGTTGCTGTATGTTTTCATTGTATAGAAAAAAAACTGGCTGAAGATTCTTAAAAACAAAAATCTGCAAAATATCTACTTTATATTCCATGGGAAGAAATAAAGTTAGGAAGTGATATGGGTTTGAAATCGATTTTGTTATTGAAGAAATGACAGAAGTTTCCTTTTTTGTGTGGAATATTCCTTTAAGAGGGACAATGTACACTTGCTTACAGGACTGTCGTCACACTGGAAGATGATTCGGGTGGAGTAACGCCCTGTGCCACACTTATCCCCATTCAGATATACAATACTGATTGAGCCATCCGCCGCATTCTGCAGACTAGACTGCACGTATCCCAGGTTCATCCCTCTGCCATTGATCTGGCCACATGCTCCTATGGCACCAGCTGTTGACAACACAAGTCTAATAGTGAGTAGTCATTCAGCAGAAACTTCTATCCAAAGCAGCTTAACCTTCCTATTTTCTTAGGGTTATTCTTGACCCGGGACAGATAAAGAATATGTTATAAATACCATAAAGTGCTTAGAACAGCTGGATAGAAACACCAAGATGCTAATAAAATCTCCAAAAATGCACATTAAGAAATGTATTTTTCATTTGGTTATACTTCTGCGAGTGCAGTAAAGACAAGATATACTTATATTCAAGATCTATGCTCTAAAAGCAAGTCTAAATATCTTATATGCTGCTTCTCAGGATTTTTAGATATTTTAAAATATTTGTATTTTAATATTATATTCAACATTCTCAGATAATAATGTTTTATTCTGCAGTATAGCTGCTAAAGAAGATGTACATTGTTATAAATGAGTTTTAGAAATTAATATTGCAAATCAAGCCAAAACAAAAACAAATCAAAAACCTGTTTTGTTTCGGTGTATAATGGGGCAAAGACTCTCTCACCTTTCTGTTCACTTCAATCCATCTTTAAATCTCAAAAAAACAAACTCTCTCTTATTAAAAAAGCTGCATATTGCTAGGTGTTCTTCACGAAAAAAAAAATGCATAGTGCCATATTATGATTCAATAAGTCGCGAGCCATCACGTTATAATCTAGCTGCATCAAGCGTGCATGCTCGAGGAACGCGTGACCCTGCGACAGTGTGTGCCTCAGCCACGTGTATTATTTGAACTTTAATAAAGCTATAACGCATTAAATATAACTGAATTTAAGATGTAACGTTGGGGTTTTCCCTTTAAAGAGCTCTGGCTCCACTTATTCCATAACGAGAGTGCTTCTGTATTTAATTATTTTGTATTTTTGCATTATAATTCCCTCATACTTTGCAATCAACATCACTTGAATCTGTTTGGAAAGTTTAGAGTACTTCTGGACTGTGAGTTGTGTTTTCTTTTCCTCAGACAGACGTGAACTGCAGTGCTGCTCTCCTGCGCGTCTTCTATAGAGTTTAATGTGATCTTATGTTACGTTAAATGAGATCAAACGACTATTCGACAACTACGTTTTTTTGATGAAAGTTTTTTTTGTTGTTGACGTTGATGATAATGGCGATTCATTGTTTCAGCCCTACTTTTGAAAAATATATTTTAGATCCGCATGATAAACTCATAAGGGTGGATGAACGCACACATATTATGCTCCCAGAACAGTGTTCTGTGTGCTCTAAACCATGAGTATATTATTAATAAAAGATTCACAGTGGCTACAATTTCTCTAGAAGTGACAATTTTGTTCTTTTGAACACATGGGATGGAAACACGGGTTTATTCGCACATTGTTTTTGAGAGATTATGGTTTATCGCATAAATCAGATTCACAACTTGGATGGAAATATAGCTACTGCTACTTTGTCAAGACCATTAAAACATACAAAATAAAAAGCAATAAAAAAATATTATTCTTCCTTCCATTGTGCTAACGGGTTAATTTTGACCCGAGTGGGAGGAACCTATTGTGACCTTCCACCTTCTGACTTTCTTAAAGATGTGCAGCTTTAATTTGTTTTTTGTACATTTAAGAATAAAATTTGACCAAAAAATAGCCACATATTGTTCTCTAGCTTCTCCACCTGCTTCACTGCGTACTGCGTCATTCCCACAAATTGCATAATTTCCTCTTAAACTAGGTTTGAGCACACATGCATAGTCCACAAACGCAGAATGTATTTTTTCTTTACAGTTTTGAAGAGGTAGTATGGTAAGACTTCAAAGAACTAGTCTACATATCCGTAGTCACTAACCAGGGCAGCCCTGGACGTGAGGCAGGGGTTTGCACACATTGATGTAAAACTTCTGAGACTGGGCCTGATCAGATGTGTCCAGAGGAACGTAGTATTTCCCGTCCAGGCTGAGGTCACCCAAGTCATACTCTCTACCTTGTAAATCTGGAAATACAAGACAAGTCATTAGGTATCAACAATTTTGCAGCCTTCAAAAGAGCAGTTATTTTTTCAAGTGATTGGACTCTTTTCATATTTCTAGGTTTGGAACGTAGAAATAAACTATAGCTGGGTAAACTTCAATAGCAGTGAATGGGAGACCACAGCAAATATTTTTATTTTGGCACTTTTTTACATCAAAAGCAATTAAATAAATGGGTATTGTTAAAAAAAGTTAAGCAATATATGGTAAATGTAATGTAAATTATGCTTAAAATGTAAAATAAAAACATTAAGTTAATTTAGCTAGATATACCTTGCTAAATTACGGTGAAAATATGTCATCACAGTCTGTGAAAAGGATTCTTGGTGTGTGGGAGAGCTTACCGGAGACTTGGCAATCCACAGGGGCGGGCTCGCAGGCTAGTGCAGTGGACATCTCAAAGAACACGCTGTGGGTTACATGGGTACTCGTGCCCAGTTCTTCTTGAATAAGCTTCAGGGAGGGTGTGATGGCATTTTGATCACACACAAAATTAATGATGAAGGTGTTTTCAGTGCCTAGAGCAGAGAGGAAACAGTTTTAAAGTGACGTACTATAACCATTATAAAAGGATATTCTGTCATCATTTACTCTCCCCCATGTTGTTCACAAACTGTATGACTGTCTTTATTCTGTGGAACACAAAATAAGATATTTTTAAGAATCTCCAAACTGCTCTTTACAATACAAGAAAAGCATATTGTGACCAGGGGCTGTCTAGCTCCAAAAAGCACAAAAAAGTTTTTTGTTTGACAAACAGACCCAAACTGTACATGCAAATACATATTTAAATAATTGCCTCATCAATAAATGTCATGCCAGCTTTGATGTCTAAGCATGAACTGATTCAAATTGAGAGCTACTTCAGAGGATTTTTAGCTAATAACAACTTAAATTTAGCATGAGAGCTACATGGACAGATCGCACAATAATGTCTATTTTCTCATCATTCACTCACATTGACATTTAACCAGATATGAAGTGTATGACTTACTTTCTTCTGCTGAACACAAACAAAGTTGAATGGTGGCGGAAGCTCATAAATGCAGGAAAAAAGCACATAAATGCAGGATTAAAGTAATCCAATATGACTCCAGAGGTTAAATCCATGTCTTCAATAAGTGATATGATATGCGGGTGAGAAACAGATAAATATTTAAATCTCTACTTTCACTTCCACATTCTCACTATAGGAGAATCTGTAGTAAAAAGAGACTTAAATATTGATTAGTTTCTCAACCACACCTATCATATCACTTTAGAATACATGGATTAAACCACTGGAGTCTTATGGATTACTTTTATGCTGCCTTTATGTGCTTTTTTTCTGCTTCAAAGTTATGGCAACCATTCACTTGCACTAAATGGACTAACAGAGCTGTTCTCTAAAAATGTTTGCTTGTGTTCAGCAGAAGAAAGAAAGTTGTACACATCTGGGATGGCATGATGGTGAGTACATTTTCATTTTTGGGTGAACTTTTTTTTTTCTTTACTGGAGCTTGAAAACCTCTGGGTCACAATATGCCCTCATTGCATAGATCCACATTCCATGCCAAGTAATATGGGATTGGAACGACGTGAGGTTGAGTAAATTATGACAGAATTTTCTAAGCTATTGACAGCAGTATTTTTATCTGAACGCAAAGTATTTCTAAAAACTAAACAGAAATGGTATTCAATGGATTTTGCTAACATGCATCTTTTGCACTCGTAACACACCTGTCGGTTTATCCAATGCTCCTTTGTATGTTAGAGTAAGAGTGCCATCTGTTGAGAACTGGAGAGATCGTTCCACTCCAACCTGACTCACAGGTTTACCATTTTCCAGCTCACAGCCGGTCATAGCTTTCCCACCAACACTTCCACAGTCTTTTACAGAGTCACAAATATTCACCTACAGCAGACAGGAAGGTTTTGTGACTTTCAGTTTCATGTTTTGGTTTCAGTACGACGCAATTCAAATTTTAGGAGGTGAAAAGAAACTGAGGAGGAAATTTAGAGCATTTGAAAGATCTGAAAGAAGCGTTTCATACGACAAAGTCTTTTCCATGAGAATTGACTCGGTATCCCTTCTCAGAGGCCAGTGGCTTCAGGTTGAATTCGAAGCCGGTATTGGGATGTTTCACTGAGCAGGTCTGTCCGTTAAAAAAGTAAATCAAATAAGTGAAATGAGAAACAAAATTTAGTTAATAAATGTACTGAGTAGTCACATAAGCAAACATAAAATACAAAAATGCAATGCCAAACAAAGCTTGACCTGGTTGGTGTCTTCAACAGTTGAGATGGCACAGGCTGCTTCTGTGTCCCAAACAAATTCGACGATACATTTCTGCTTCCCCAAAAAGCGAGGGCCAGATGGCTATAGGTAAAAAAAAGGATAACAAGCCAAAAATGACTAAAAATGTAATTGCGAAAACATTCCCTTTACTCTGAAGAGATAATGCAATCATAGGTATTGCTTTATTGCTTTTGCAGTAGCATACGGTTGCAACATACCAAGTTAGCTAATATGCTATTTTATCCACAGTTTTACAGTGGTATCATGCCATTAAAGATAAGAGTACTACATTATATTTTAAATCACATCCAAGTCAGTTAATAATGCCTTATTGTAAGAAAACAATTGGATGAGCCACGTTTGATAGCCGAAAACAGCAAATATACACATAATTTGAACTTTACATTAAATGCTGTAAGTTAGACTATAGAACTATATTACTTAGCAGAATTTTTTTTTGTGATTATTGTTATTCATTTATTGAAACTACAATGCTGTTGCCCCTCATTACTGGAGCATTGTTGCTTTACAAAAAAATGGTAAAAGATCAAGATTGCCCCTCACCCCTGTCCTTGCGGAGCATACAAAGTGAATGCGTGTTGCGTATGTGGTCATCTCTCCATCTGCTTCACACACTGACCCGTCTGTGTACTCCAACATGAGCTGTCCCTCCTCCTCTATCACTGGAGCTTTCTTCGCAACACCCAAGTTACTAACCTCCACCTTCTCAGACAGTCCTTCCTGCTCAAGTAACACAAACACACATATGGTGGAGACCATCTAGTGATTTCTACTGTTCTTAAATAAAGCCATTTAATGGAATCATTGGCTTAGCAACATGCTAACATCAAACACTATTGGAATCAATTACGATTCAAGTCTCCCATGTGAGGAGCGTTATTTGAGTTGCTATTTATAATGCATTGTAAAAGCATTATAAATCCATTATAACACATTTGTAGTGCCTTATAATACACTTTATTATACATGATTTTTCATAAATAATTATAACCACATATACAGCACATATATGGTGGTGGTGTAGTGGGCTAAAGCACAGAACTGGTAATCAGAATGTCGTTGGTTCGATCCCTACAGCCACCACCATTGTGTCCTTTAGTAAGGCACTTAACTTCAGGTTGCTCCGGGGGGATTTTCCCCAAAATAAGTGCACTGTAAGTCGCTTTAGATAAAAGCGTCTGCCAAATGCATAAATGTAAATGTAACGTGACAAAAACAATGTCTTATAAATATTTGGTAACACTTTACAATAAGGGTCCATTCATTAACATAAGCTAATGCATTAAGTATCATGAACAAACAGTAAACAATTGATATATTTTACAACATTGATTAACCTTTATTAATGTTAGCAACAATTCAAACATAGAATTGTTCACTGTTAGTTCATGATGCACGAACTAATGAATTACATGTCAAGCTTTTTCATTAGCTTATGGCAGATGTTCCACCTAAATTACAACCTGTTGGGCAAAATTGTGACATTTCTTAATCTCTCAAAATGTAAATTGTTCTATGCATTTTTAAATAACTTTCATTATATAAACTATACTTATGTATTGTCTGTTAAAATGTTATGTTATGGCTATTCATAAGAAGACATTGCTTGCATTCAAACACAGCTGATGGAGAGCAATTCCAAATTTGAATCGGTTTAATGTGACACCGTGGCCTAAAATCGCTGAGTTTATGAAGCGACACAACCACAGCACTCTAAAAGCATCTGTATGACGCATAGTGTACATTGACGAGTCCTTAGAAAAGCCTGTATAATAAATATATCTCTGACAGATTGACAAATTCAACTGCATTATGTTCAATAATATGGAAATAAATATGTTGCCTTCTAAAGCCACTTTTTTGTCTTTTCACTGCTTTACACGTCTGCCACAATAATGTGATGCATTTTAATGATCTGAAATATATATTTTCATAATATATATTATATCTAAAAATATTTCAATATAAACATGAATATTTTATTTTTAGCATTATATTGAATTATGGTTATTTGAGGGGCTTTCTCAGAAAATATTTATATATACGATTAATTAATCGCCATATCATGTAAATAATGTAATTTGTAATAGAATCGATTGACAGCCCCAATATATGTGGGATTACATGAAGAGACAGAAGCAGCTGAGACAGCCTAAATAGATAGAAAAAGTGTGGCAAGTTCTCCAAGAAGCTTGGAACATCCTATCTGCCAACAACCAAGAAAAGTTGTTGTCCAGGTGTAGCTAGGAGAATTAGTGATGTTTTGAGGCAAAGGTTCACACCAAATATTGATTTCGATTTTTTTGATGTTTACTGGACTTTGTATGATGTTATTGTTAGATGCAAAATTGTTTTACAAGTGCCTAAAACTTTTGCCCAGAATTGTATACATTACAACTTCTGCGGATAAAATTTGATGCCGATTGTGTCACAACGCATTATACTATTTAAAGTGTAACTATGAACAGGTTAAGTAATATAACTTATAAGGTATTATAACAAATATAATTATTTATGAGAAGTTGATGTTATTGAGACATTCTAAATGCATAATCCTCGTGTGATCCCACATTCTTCTGGGTGGACTGTGTTTTGTCTTTGCTATATGTTATGCATAATTTAATTTAATTTGAATCAACTGATCTCAGTTCAGGATACTCTGGGCTGTCAGTAAAGGGGTAAACTTTCAAACACTGAGTCATGTGATAAAACAGCATAGGGGAGATATCAGCGGAGATTGTCTTTAGGAGAAACACCAACAAAACAACATCTGGTAAGAAAACTAATAGTTTTTTTATTTTATACGTTTAGAGTCTCTAGTTTCATCAGAAATGCCATTTTATAAAATTTGAGAGGTATATCGCAAAACGGCATGCTGTTAAACACAATGACCACTGACATGGACTTTAGGGCTATTTTTCCCCTTAGAAATCCTATATTTACTGTACATTATCACAGTGAGAATCAATGGGAATATTCAAAAGCTGAAAAATGTTGCTTTCAGAGGCTTTATATGGAGTTATGATGAAAATAAGCTGCACTTCAAACTGATCAGAGAGGTGTGCAGACAGACAGCACAATGGAGATTAAGTCATTCACTAAAAAGGGAGCAAGGAAGCATCATATAGCCTTCCTATGCAGCAAAGTGCATTCACTCCTAACATCATGTCAAAAGACGCAGATGATGTTAGCAACACTCAACGTGGTTGGCAGACATGGTACAATCGTAATCAGTACAGATTCAGAATTTATAATGTATAGTTTTATTTTAACATGGTTGGCAGTGATTGGACGATGCTGGCATTACTTGAATCAGAATTAATGATGCCAATTTCTGATTGGTTAAATGCTTCAGCATTGGCTATCACTTGTTTGTTTTACAGTGCAAAGTGAGAACATTGAGATTTTGTTGCTGAAGTAGAAAAATACATTGTAACAAAAGTAAAATCAGGTCAAAATATTTTTATTTGTATATAATTAGTACATAATACGTATATATTGTATTTTTTATTTGTGCTTTAGAATTGGAAAATCCACACAGCAGTCACGCTTGGGTCTCAGGAGGTTAAAATGTATTTATAATGCCTTTATAATGTAAAGTCTTACCAAAGTGTGCTACAAATCGCTCACTTATGACATTCCATCTCAGTTACCGGTAGTTGATGCTGTCTTAAGGGCCATTCACACCGAATACGTGTTTATGTCCATTGTGCTTTTTTTCCATAGTTTTTCTATGTGAATATACACTTAAGGACATATTTGACCATGTTACCGCATCTCCATGTTCTTTCAGAGTCTCAAGCAGGAGTGCTTTTTTTTTTAGATGTCGTATCAGGTTGTGTGTTCTGCTTAACCTTTTTTTCTGGTCTGAAAAGTCCCTCAGAAGGAAAGTCACCAGGTTTTTGAACAGAGCTACACACACTTGTTTAAACACCACAGAGCTTTTCTCATGGCTTCTGAAAAAGAAGCATGTATTGAGAGTCTAGGGGAAAAAAAAAGCTTGTTATTTCTCAGCCCAAAGGTGTTGACGATGTCTATGCATTTTGTCAATGCATACTGATGTCACTGTGAAATATGGCTGGGTATTAATACAGATTTCCCAATTTGATTCCGATTCACAAGCTCTCAATTCCATTTGATTCTGATTTCGATATCGACTCATGTGGGTAATATTTCAGTTATAATATCCATTTTGCTTACCAGTACATATGAAAACAATTATCTCCCAGCTAATGCTAAGTATGCAGGGGACCTTCTAACTAGCTACATTACAGATATGTTCATTTTACCAAATATATTTTATTTGTTTTTTTTTTATCATTTTGGTCACATTTTAGCTTTAAATAAAAAATAAAAAAAAAGTACAAATCCATGTAACCCATCAATAAATATGATAGGGTATAGTTTATATTATATTTTGTTACATGTTCACGGTGTTGTTTAACACATCACTTACACTATTTATAAGTATTTATATTGGTTTGTAAACCGCATGCTTAAAATTGGTACTGTCTCTTTAAGAAAACTGGCAGTTCTGTAAAGAGCGTCTGTAAATGAGCGCATAAGAACGAGAGAAGACTCGAATGGGGTCTTTTCCTCATCTGTATTATTCGTAATTACACTATAAAAGACAGAATAGTTATTAAAAGAGACACTTTTAAATGACAAATGGAACGCGTGGATCTCGTTTTTGGACACACATTACACGATCAAATCAATCTTTAACTCTCAACAGGCAGTAAAAGATGCTAAACCTTTCACCAC
This sequence comes from Xyrauchen texanus, assembly GCF_025860055.1. Lineage (NCBI taxonomy): Eukaryota > Metazoa > Chordata > Actinopteri > Cypriniformes > Catostomidae > Xyrauchen > Xyrauchen texanus. The sequence goes on from NC_068305.1 coordinate 37,841,599, forward strand.
TAGGCTACTTAACCACTGGTGAGTGAAATCTGAACATTTAACAGCCAGTGGCTAATAGATAGTTGTCCATATAGAAAAAAAGGCTGAACTTGGGAATTAGTTATTGATAATAAGATAGTTCAAATGAAGATTGTGATGCATGGGAAAATCCATACTTTTACGCAGTCCTACTGTGTAAAGTCTTAAACTCAGAATTTAATTTCCTGTCTCACTATTTTAGTTCATGTTGCTTTTTTCTTGTTAAATTCCAGCAAACGTCATTATCATACTTTTCCATTGTGCTTTAAACAATACTGAATAGGAGTGTGTGTGTGTGTATGTGCGCGTGCGTGAGAGAGAGAGAGAGAGAGAGAGAGAGAGAGAGAGAGAGAGAGTACAGCCAGTGAACTGACCTTGTCAGTCTCGAATTTCATCTCACAGACTGAAGCTCGCCGGTCACAGCCAGGCACGGGTTTGAGTGGCCGGCACACATTTATGTAGTACTTCTTGGGGCTGCTGGGTTCAGAGGTCTGCATGGACTGCCAGTTCTGGCCACCATTATATATAGACAAACTGCAGAGGAGGGAGAAACAAGGTTTTACAATCTTTAAACAAGATTTTGTATAATGTCTGTTACAGAGTGAGAAAGTAAAACAACGGTAATTGAATAAAATGATTACAATAGTCATACGTATAACATAGCATTTACATGGTACTCCAAAGTACTTCTAAGAATACAATGGTAGTATCATGGTACCATGCCAAAAAAGGCGCCATAACCAGAATATACAGTGCAGCCTTGCAAGAATTGCAACAATTCACTAGGACATTTGTGTCTTTTGAGAAAGGCAAGCTAACCTGGACAGGTCATACTGTTGCAGAGTCTCGGGATCCGTCACGACACACTCATGTGGTCTCGCTGGACAGGCGTAGGACGTGTACCACTTGAAGTTGTAAGTGTGCTCGTCCTCATCCTACAGGAAGAAAGTTTATAAATGAAAGACATTTTTGGTTTAAAGTCAAGACTTAAAGGGACAGTTCACCAGAATTTCTGTCATCATTTACTCTTTTATTATGCGATTTACCCTCACGTTGTTCCAACTTTCTTTGACTTTCTTTCTTATGTGGAACTCAAAAGGATATGTTAGGCAGTAGTAAGCCTCATTCACCATTCACTTGCTTGGTCATTTGTTTTACTATACAATGAAAGTGAATAGTGACTAACATTTTCTCTCTCTTTACCAGAAGCGATGATTTAGAGTTTAAAAATTACTTAAATATTGATCTTTTTTCGCACCAAAAGTGATCGTAAAGCTTTAGAAAGCATTAATTTAACAACTGGAGTTGTATTGATGACATTTATGCTGACTGTGATGTTTGGAGCTTTAAAAGTTGAATCACCATCCACTTGCATTTTAAGGACCAACTGAGCGGAGATATTTTTCTAATTTTCTTCAAATGTGTTCTGGTGTAGAAGAAACATCATACACACCTGGGATATCATGAGGGTGAGTAAATAATGAGACAAGTTTCATTTTGGGGTAAAATCTATACCGTAAAAATAATCTTGTGGTCATAACAATAAAAATGCTTAAAATACAAACCCTTTATACTGAAATAGCATTACTTGAGGTGAGGCTAAAAATATTTACTAAAGGGAGATTTCACCCAAAAATGAAAATTCTCACATCATTCTAGATGTGTATGACTCTCTTTCATCGGCAGAGCACAAATGAAGATTTGTATTAGTATATCGCAGCTCTGTCAATCCTCACAATGCAAGTGAATGGTGGCTAGAACTTTGAAGCTCCAAAAAGCATATAAAAGCAGAATAAAAGTAATCCATAAGACTCTAGTGGTTAAATCCATATTTTCTGAAGCGATATGATAAGTGTGGGTGAGAAACAGATCAATATTGAAATCCTTTTTTAATGTAAATTTACAACCTACTGGTTGGGGATGCTCAAAGGTGGAGATTTAAAGTAAAAAAGGACTTAGATATTGATTTGTTTCTCACCCACACCTATTATATTGCTTCTGAAGATATAGATTTAACCCCTGGAGTCCTACAGATTACATTTATGCTGCCTTTATGTCCTTTTTGGACTTTCGGAGTTCTGATCACCATTCACTTTTATTTTGAGGACCAACAGAGCTGAGATATTCTTCTAAATACCAGCATTTGTGTTCTGCAGAAGAAAGAAAGTCATACACATCTGGGATGGTATGAGGGTGAATAAATAATGAGAGAATTTTTATTTTTGGGTGAACTATCATTTTAGCACAATAAAGAAGCAGGTGTGTACCTGAAACTCTGGTTTGCCTAGACCGGCCTCCCTGTCGCAGAGGAAGGAAATGTGTGTGGAACGCGGCACATGCTGCTTGTTGTTGTACTGCGAGCCGTTCCTGTAAGTCAACTGGATCATGCCATCATAGTAAGACAGCCTGGAGTTGAACTGACCGAGATTCCAAGAACTTGTCCCACTAAAAAAAATGCAGAAAAAAAATAAACTTTAAGCACCAGAAGTTAAAGGGATAGTTCACCCAAAAATGTTGTTGCCAACATTTCCCTTACAATGAAAGTCCATTGATTTTCATTGTATGGGAAGAATATGTAGTGGAAGAGTATGGTGATTGTGGCTAATATTCTACCTAACATAAACTTTTTTCAACAGACGAAACAAGGTCATACGGTTTTGGAATAAAATGGGGCGAGTAAATAATGACAGAATTTTCATTTTTGGGTGAACTTTCCCTTTAAAAAAATGTGTATAACGTCGCAAAGAATATTACACTGTGTCCAACCAAGGCGCAACAGGAAAAAGTGACTAAACTTATTTTCTATGCTTTTTGAGCTTCAACGTTTTGGACCCTGCTGACTTGCATTGTATGGACCTACAGAGCTGAGGTATTCTCCTTAAAATCTTCCTTTGTGTTCAGCAGACGAAAGAAAGTCATACACATCTGGGATGGCATGAGGGTGAGAAAATGATGAAAGAATTTTCTCTTTTGGGAGAACTATTCCTATAACTAGTGGTCTCAGACCTTTGACGGCACTGTGGGATCCTGTCATGTTGCACTTTTTACTTGTTGCATTGCACCTGGTTAAGACAGTGTTAAATATAGAGAGTGAACTTGCCTCTGGTGAACCTGACATGCCCCTGCAGTCTCTGGACACTTTGCAGATTTAATGTTGCCACATACATTAATGAAGTAATCATAATTTCCACTGGACATGTTATAGTAGCCCCCATTAGGTTTCCGTAAGGGGGACAGATCAAATGAAACCCCTGAAAAGAAATGGGAAAACTGTGAGGAAGCGCTTAAAAAAACACCAAAGATGACTTAAGTTCACATATGGTGAACTTTAACTTGCAAATCACTATAGACTCGAAAAGACATTCGAATTATAGAGGATGTAAATGTCACATGTAAAAATTTTAAAGTTGTATGTCATTAGATGGCTTAATCTTAAAACAGTTATTTTAAATTTTTTATTTCATTATTAGTTATAATTTATTATTTATTTAAAACAGAAACCATAAAGCCTGACATCATATCCTGTTTCTGCTATTCATTATGGGGTACGAAGTCATTTTGCATGCCTAAAATCACCGCAACTTCAGCAAGTAGTCATTAAGGTTTTACTATTATTATGTGAACCTCAAGGAACATATTAAAATAATACAAAAATGCATGTCATGACCCCTTTAAGTAGTCATGCAGTAGACTCATTTAACCAAAGCACTAACTGGACACTTATTACAGACTCAATATCAAATGCCTAGCTCATTTCCACAATGTTGATATATCATAGATCATCTTTTGTGAGGTTTGAACATATAGCATTTCGGTTAAAAGCCTAGATCTTTAACAACTACGCTACAACACCTCCCAAAATTAAAAACAGGCAGATTTACAGCATAGATGCTTAATAATCTATAGATATGTACCTGCTTGAGAGTCTTCAACCTTGCAGTCGTCTCCTTCAGTTTTGGAGAGGACACATGCGAAAGCGGTGAGCCATTCAAACTCATAGGTGCAGCCGTCACTGGACGTGCTCCTCAAGATCGGAGCACTCTCAATGTCTCCAGGCTTACACTTTAGAGTGATGATGGTCTGAACCTTCATCTTCCCACGGCATACATCTCCATCCGTGTATATGAGTCGGATGTCATCACCTTCAGATGCTTTTTGTGGAGAAGAGAGGAATTTTCCCAAACTCATTTTTTTTTCATTTCCTAGGAGAGGAGAGGAAAATTTGGGTTAGTCCTGAATAAGATACAACTGAAAAATATATAATGTGGGGACCAAAAGTCTGTAAATGCTTCTATTTTGCATTTGTCTTGTTTGATCAAATATTTGTATTAGAACCACAGTTTGAGTGATGAATTGAAATGAACATAATTTAAAAAATATTTGTCTTATTTTCCAGTAAAAACATCTAAACATTCTTAAAATAAGATCCATTAATTTGAGAAGAAATATAGCATAAACTATTAAGACAGAAAACTTATATATACACATTTATTTCTCTAACCTCATTGGCAATAGTTTTTTCATGCTTTAACAAAACATAACTAAATCTGGTTAGATTTATACTTAAAACAACTGTTTGAAAATGTGGTAAGAAAAAAACTGAAATCATTCAATTTAGCTTAATCTTGTTTTAAGGATGTTTTAATATGTTATTGTACAAGACAAGACAGAAATACTTTGTTTCAGTTTATTTCCAAATTTAAATTCGATTTTAAATCTCAGATTTTTAAAGAAAGATTTATATGTCTAGGTAAAATTCTGAAGCGATGCACTGACCCACTGCACATATTGCTGCATCCTCCGGACAAGAGCTGGCCATCCCCTTTTGGATAATTTTATGACAAACATTGATGTAAAATCTCTTCTTATCAGACTCTTTTGCCATGGCGTCCACAGCCTCCCAGTTTTGAGATCCATTCGATTCTGAGAAAAAAAAAGCACAATTAGTCACTTAAAGTGGTGATAGATTCACTTTTTGGGGATACTCTAGAGGAAGAACAGCAGATGTTTTGTGATTCTTTTCATCATGGAAGAATTCATTTTATTTGATCGGATTTATGTTTATTTTATTTAAATGCCAATAGATTGTGAAACAGCAATAGCTGAAATATGTAATGTGGAATTTAGAACATAAAGGACAAGAAACCAAGAATATTTGTTGTAAGAGACATGGCAGAAAAGAAGTAATAAACTAACAAACCATAGGTTAAGAGTTATTTGGAAAATAAAGAGAGTGGATAAATCATGTTGGCCTACATGGAAGTACTTGCAAGTATGGAAAAAATTTGAGGCAAACGCAAGTAAGGTATTTTAAATAAAATTATATACACACATACACACACACACACATTAAGTGCAAGTGCATATCTGTATATAGATTTTTGTAGGAACACATACTGTATGCACACATAAAACTATCCATTTTTATTTTTTATTTAGTTATTAAATTATGACTTTATTTACTTTTTTTTTTTTTAAATATAGATTGTGTTAGGAGTATGTTCCAGTTAATGTTACTACAATGTATTAAAAAACAATAAAATACAAATAAGAAAAAAAAAGAAAGAAAAAAAAAGATTTGCTAAAGCAATGAGGAAGCTCTTGGGGGAAATGATCCCTCGCTTGACAATAACAATCACACACTTGCTCTGTGTGTGACCAATCAATGTAATGTGAAAATTGTTACAAAAAATATAGATTCTTGGCATTATAATATATTGACAGGATTCTTAAGTCAAAATAAATAAATCAATCAAACCACATAATATGTTTTCATAATCATTGGTGTCACAATCCAGTCCTCAAAGCACTCGTGCCCATCACTACCTTGGAAGCGTGTTAGGGGTGAGAGGTCATATCGCTTTTTGTGGTCTGTGACTCGACACAGCAGATCTTCCTTCTCTTTAATACATGCGTATGCTGTTTCCCAGTCAAAGTAATAAGTGCAGTCAGACTCTCCTGTGAACACCGGCTGGCCATTACCTAAAAATCACAAAACCGGTTTAATTACAGGTGAAATGTAAACCCAACCCCCCACACAACATGAGGCTGTCTAGGTCTCCAAGTAGTGGCAGTTCCATCCTCTCGGTTCTCATTCACTTAAACTTCCTCAATCAGGCCTTGTGGTCATATTGGCACTTGACTTCCTGAGTCACTAGAAGTCATTGAGTCACTCACCAGCGGTTGAGTTGCACTCAAAGTTAATGATGGTCATGCGTTGAAATCCAGTACTGCATCTGCTGCCGTCTGGGTAGATCAGTGTGAGATCCCCATCAGAATACCTGAATAAACGGAAGCAAAGAGTTTTCTTGTACTCTACCTCTAACCTAATCGATCATAATTGCAAAAATAAGGACTTTATGAACTCCTTTATTACTCCATTACAGACAAAAATTTTCTTCAAGGGTTTACCTCAGTGTTTGGTTCTGGAATTTGCCAGCAATCTTCTTCACATCGCTAGTGTCTTTGACTTGGCAGGTGGATACGTAACCCTTGCCATCATCACACCCACCAGCCTTGGTCTCCCCACACACATTCATATAAAACACATAGGTGTCCTTGCCATTTTTAGCCTCAGCCATGTATGCTCCTTCTGCAACTGAAAAAAAAAAATCACGCAAAAATGTTTGCATTTCTTCATTGATAACAGGCTACTTTATTTCACTTTTCACATGAATTAAGAACCATAGCTAACTGTACTTTGAAGGAACGCCTTATGTATTCTACATTTCTGGATACAATATGACTTGATTGAATTAATGTTCTGCTGAATTTACAGCATGTTCTAAATATTGAATCAATATTGAATCAATCTATCCTTTAATCTGTCTAATTAAATCCCAATTGCAACAGCTAAGCAGGTTGCCAAATGTTCTACGCTAACAGAGAGTGACTTACTTCCACGGGTCAGGTGAGTGAGGTCAATGGAGATATCGTGCTGAGCGCTGGTCAGTTTGCACTCGTGACTCTCCAAGTAGTCTCTGTGGCAGGCGTACTCGGTCACCCACTCGATCTCATAACGACAGTTTGAGTTGCTTATCATCTTTGGGTTACTGCCCTGAGGAACCATTTAAACATAGGAATCATTAAAACCATGCAAGTGGCACAGAACAGAAGAACCTGTTAGTACCCCATGGCCTCTCTATATTATGACTTAAATTGAATATAACAACAATATTGGAGTTGAATAGGTAAGTGTCCTTTTACCGCTTGTCTTATAGATGGACAAATGAATGTAATTGTCACTGCTGGACTGTGACCATCACAGAATTCTGGGCTTTCTTTAACTTTTTCATACCGTAGCCTTAGTCTGAAAGAAAGAAGAAAACAACAATGGGAAGCTCTCATGCATGGGGCAATGAATGAACCATTCCAAAATCTCCATTTATCTCCTTTAAGCCCTTGAGAAAGACACTAGAATTCCACCTTTTGCTTTGGATGAAGCATTAAATAGTTGACTAATAGCTCACCTAAAAATGACAATTCTGTCATAATTTACGGTCATTCTAATCCCACAAAGCTGTTACACAAAAAGGCGACATTTTAAAGACTATCCTGGTCATTCTTTTTTTAAGGAATATTCTGGGTTCAATACAAGTCAGGGCTCAACAGTAAGGATTTTTCTACTGGCCCAGTCGGGCCAGTGGTTCAGATTTTTACATGCCCTGCCAAGTGTTTCACTGGCCCCAACACAAAAATGAAAAGTAGCTGTTTTTACCAGCACGGCTTTAAAAAAATTGTGTCCGAAGCTACAAATAGTTTATATAGATTATGTTTTTTTTAAGACAAATTGCCCCACAATGGTATCACATTTACGATTTGCAAGACAGCTGTAAATTACAGCTTTATGCCTTTTGTACGCCTTCCCGACTTTCTTCCTTGAATCGCACTGCTGCCACATCGTAGAAATCGTAGCCTCGTAAAGGGCTTTCAGTTCCACCAGGCCGTTCAGGAAGTCCGTCTTCTCTCTCTCATACAAACTCGATAAACCCAGCCAAAGGGCCACAGCTCTGGACGACTCCTTTTGATGTGTGCAGGTTGAGATCCGCAATCATCGATCACCTTCCACAATACCGCATCCGCAGCCTCGTGTCAATTTGCCATCCCATCTCCTCCATCAGCTCGGTCTGAAACGCTGTGAGGAGCGAGGTGGTATTAAGAGCCCTTAGAGCCCCATCTTCGCTGAAAATCAGTAGATCTTCTGATAAATGATGTTGACAAATCTCTCTTTCCACATTTTGAACATGGAATGTGCGGGGATAATTAAAATGTTGAGTAAGATGTGCAATCCCGCTCTGAAATTTGCGTGCGCTCACTCCTCTCTCGAGTGCCCAGTTACAAGACTGTGTTTGTTCCATGTAATTTTTGTGCCCTCACACTTGATGTCAAAAAAGCTCTAACGTTATAAGTGCAGCACTGGCCCGATCGGACAAGTGACAGTTCTCGCAACTGGCCCGAATCTCTCTCACAATGGCCCTGGGCCATCGGTCAGTCCTTATTTTAGAGCCCTGCGAGTTACGTTCAGTTGACAGCATTTGTGGCATAATGTTGAGTTACAATTTAATTTGACTAGTCCCTCCTTTCTTTAAAAAAACAAAAGCAAAAAATTTGCCACTCGTTATTTTCACATGTAAATGAGCTTATGATTCGCCACAAATGTTTACCAGAAGTTTGCAGGTCTTTACCGGTAGTGGTGAACCTCCGGCAAACCTTTGGCAACAACAGACAATTTGCCGCAAAGCTCTTTTGCATGTGAAAATGATCTGTGCAGTTTTTGTGGCAAATTTACTGCAAATTTGCAGTGAAATCTCAATTTTTGTAAGGGTTAACTAGTATTGCGCTCAAGAACATTCCTTTAATATACTGACACTGAATGGGGACTTGGGCTGTCCGCAGCTCCAAAAAAGCTGAATCATAAGTGTCATAAAAATAGACCATACAATTCATGCACTATATTTGTAGTGTTCTGAAGACAAACTATAGCTTTGTATGCGGAACAAACTCAATTTAAGTTGTTATGTACAAATAATTAAAATATCACTTTCATTATATAAAAAAAAGAGCTGTCAGGCTATTCTTTAAAAATTATTGTTTTGTGTTCCACGGAAGAAAGTCAGTCATGAGTTTGGAACGACATGAGGGTGGGTGATGTGAGAGTGAGCACAAACTTGTCATTGGAGAGAAGCTCGAGCTGGTTGACGGGCTGACCCATGTCAAAGGAACCTTTGCCAGAGGTGAGACAGGCAGCAGATCCCTCTGGACAGAGACTTCCAGCTCGGTCTAAACAGAGAAGGTTACCACAAATGGGTTTTAAGAAAAAAAAGATGGCCAATTGAAAATCAGTTATCTGTACATGTAAAACACATACTGCACTTTCAGATGTTTTGTTTGTTTAACTTAAATAAAAACCTGATTAGACACTTTGCAGGTCGTTTTTAAGCAAACAGCATTTAAGCAAATAAGTCAGGTGTTTGTTGACTAGGAGCAAACCATTGACAAGAGCAGGCCGCAGAAGCTGTATAATTCTGTGTCCTTACACTGCTATGCATAAATGATAAACAACTCCTCACTTAGACTTCTGCATATATTAATGTAGAAATCAATGTCGTCATCTGGGTCATCAACCAGGTAACCATCCGTGAGTTTAATCAGTGGGTTCAGGTCGTGTTTCTTTCCATCCGTGTCAAAGACATAGCACGGGACCTTTAAAAACACAAAAAAAGAAAGTACGTTTTCAAAAGCAATAAGCCACAAAAGTTGAAGTCTCAAAGTCGTGCCCAACACCCCTTACTCGAGGTAAAATCACTGTAATGAAAAGACTTGAGTAGCTTATTGTTTTAATAAAATGGTGGCAATATCCTAAGTGTGAGCTGTTTGCAATTGGCAAACAATGTAGCAACTTGGCAAATTAATATAGAATGTGTGGGTTGTACACACAGTGGTGGTGGTGTAGTGGGCTAAAGCACAGAACTGTTAATCAGAAGGTTGCTGGTTCGATCCCCACAGCCACCACCATTTTGTCCTTGAGCAAGGCACTTAACTCCAGGTTGCTCCGGGGGGATTGTCCCTGTAATGAGTGCACTGTAAGTCACTTTGGATAAAAGCGTCTGCCAAATGCATAAATGTAAATGTACAAGTGAACATTAATTGTCATTTTACAACAGCTTCAAACTTGGCTCATCTAATCAGAATTGAGTCGGAAATATCCGTTTAAATTACATTTCCATCTTTAGATATAAAAAGGTATTAAAATAAGAATAAAAAACTATGTAAAATAAAATTAATACTTTTTATACAAATGTAATAGAACAGGTTTTTAAACTGGGGTCACAAAGTGTACAAGAATAAAATGTGTAAACAATGTGTGTAATAATATATATATATATATATATATATATATCCTTTACCAAATTTTACAAAATTACGGTTTCATCCTGTTTTCATCCTGAACTACAAATAGATTTTATTTTAACTGAAAATGGTGAAAATTTTCTTTGCGTTGTATGTGAACGCACAATAACATGCTGGTGTTGCACATACTATATATTTACTTATTAAACACAGCATTTTGTGATTTACAGAGCTATCACACGTCAAGTGGCTTTGAATAAAATGCACAAGTCATATGAACTTTTTAACAAAAAGTTGAACAAAAATGTATTATCACATTATAAATAGGTGTTTGTGAAAATAATCGATGCCTTTCAATTTTATAATTTTTTTGGGGAATTGGGGTTTCTTGCAAAGAAATCAACCTTTTGGGGGTCCTTGAAATGATAAAGTCATTAATAAAAAACTACATTAGTATATTGGATAAATTCACAAATATAATACTAAAGAACATATCTAGTTAATTAAAAAGTTGCTTAATTGCACATATGTACTGAATAAATAGTTAAAATAAGACTTCCGCTGTAAGCAGATTCATATTTTCTTTTGCAGATTATGCATTATTCTGTTGTCTATTTAGAGCATCACACTGTCAAAACATGTTGCTAAAAAGGAGCTCACTAATGCCTTTATCACACTATGACCAATTCATAAAGCCCACACATACACAGTCGCACATTCACACTTGCCCCCTCCTCAATGTTCAGACTGAAATGTCATTGTCTCGTCAGCTTCACTCACCTCTTTATGCGGTTTGAATTGATCTCTTCTGCAGGCGGCATACGTCCTCCATTCAAAGTAATGCACACACTCAGAGACGGTGACGAACTCTGGCGTGCCCTTTATTCAAAACAAAAAAAGCAGATCATTAATGGTGTGCTAAATTGATCATAATAAGCATGTAACTTGGGGTTTCAAACATAAAATCAGTAGATTTACAAGCAAGCTACATTTTCTTTAACAACTTTACTTCTAGCAGTCTTAACTTCCTGTCTGCATGTGCCTTACACACACACACGAGCTGGTGTTACAATTAGAGAACTATTTCATCTTAATGCATAGAGCAGAGGGGAAATTGTTGTTTCAGTTCCTTAGTTGCATAATACTTTGAGGTTCTGCTGGGCCATGACCTAAACTGAGTCACAGCGGATAGCAGGGAAAAAGAACGATGCAACAATGCAAATAATGAAATGTAACTGATCACATAATCCTGCATACTTGCAAAAGGCTTATCAACATGGGAGGTGAAAACTTTTGTTGTAACATCAAATGCTGTATATGTCCAATCAAACTGTATTTTGGCTATTCACTATATTTTAAAGTGTGACCAATCTATCCATTAATACTCTGGCCTGCCTTTACCGTGAGTCATGTGGCTAAGCAAAAGTAATTCATACATCTATCAAAAACACATCTCAGTACAAACCGAAACTTCTACCCTTTCAATTGGAAAGGAAGTGGGCAGCTAAACCGCCAAATTGACTCTATTTGTTTCAATATTATACTATTTTTCCATCAATGCGAGGCTGGAAGGAAACAAGCAGCCTTGCAAATGTCAGAATGTGTTCTCAGGCATCTCTGGCAGGAGAAAGCATACCATTGTTTTGCCGCATTGAAATGTGATGCTGCTCTGAATGTTGGTGCTCTTGCCATCGCATTTCTTCGAGCTGTTGAAATCGAGCACAGAAGGTGAGACTTTCCGCAAGGAGAGTTCCCCTACAGAGAAAAACAAAACACTCTGTTTAAACCACAACATGGACATGAACTTTTTTAGTACCTAACATCAAGATTTTAGGTTAACATTTACGGTTACAGGTCACAGTTTCTTTTAGTTTTTCACCATTTTAATCTCCTTTCACTAGCTCATTATAAAAGGTCTTGAGGTGTGGCAAATTAATTTAACAACAGAAGTGCATAAACATTACAAATGATAATATAGTCGCAAGCAGCAATCATCGGGTCCAAGCACATATGGACCTTATTCACAGTAGTCATAAAGGATTTATTTATTTTTTTCTACTTTGGCAACAAAATCTCAATGTTCTCTCTTTGCACTGTCAACCAAACAAGTGATAGCCAGTGCTGAAGATTTTACCAATCAGAAATTAGCATAATCATGCTAACAAAGTAATGGCCAGCATTGTCCAATCACTGCTAAAATTATACATTATAAATTCTGAATCTAAGTACTGATTGTTGAGAGGTGCAAACATCATCTGCAGCCTGAAACTGAACTTTTGACCACATTTTTGGCTGCATAGGAAAGTTATAGGATGCTTCCATGCTCCCTAATTAGTGAATAACTTAACCTACTGTGTTCTCTGACTGCACTGGTATCAGAACAGTTTGAAATGCACCTTTTTTCATTCTAACTCCAAATACAGCCTCTGAAAGCAATATGTTCCAGCTTTTGGATGTACCACTTGGTTCTCTAAGTGATAATGCACAGAGCAGGTATGTAAGGCTCATTGTCCTCGTAGAAGGTCATCATGGTTAACAGTGTGCTGTTTCTCTATAAATCGCTGAACTGTTCAAAATGGCATATCAGATGCAAGTAGAGATGTACTCTTTTTAAAAAAATCATCGATATACAGGAACATTAGGACCAACACAGACCACAGAGTGAGCACCCCCTACTAGCCTCCCTAATACCAATAACAGCAGAAACCTTACTTTTCCCAGGAGGTCTCCCATCCAGGTACTGCAGGGTGATATGGCTGCTGACATGACTCAAAAGTTATGTTGTACAGTGGTCCGTCGGCTTAAATTAAATTATGCATAGCAAAGCCAAAACACAAGGTATAGTTTTTTTTTTTTTTTTTATGTTTCAGGCAATATGTAAATTCATGACCAGTCATTCATGAAAATAGACTCCAATAGCCTATATTTAAATGGGATTTCTACCTACACTGTTCATTTTGATGTTCCTGTATGTCACAGTTCACGAGGAGTGACTCTACAGGACAATTTCCACATTTAACTTCCAAAAATGTAACTGCAAAAAAAAAAATTATAATAATAAATATCCAATCAAATTATTGAAATATTTGAGAAATAAAATGTTGGCCTTTTATCTACGAGGCCAGTAAAATAGCAAATCATGTCAACAGCCCACATGCAAAACAGAATCTGCCTGCAAAGTGAAAAATCACCGAAGCTTCTTTAATATTGGAATTGTTTAGCATCAAGCTGGTAACATAATGCAATATCAGAAAACCTTAGGCTTAAATGCTGCTGAAATTTAAAGCTGTAAACGGATCCAAACTTTCTGCACTTGAACATTCACTTAGAAACAGTCATTTGTCAATACACTTTTTATGTTGAACAGCACAGCACATGAACAAGAAGCCATAATATGCTATAATAACAGAATCTTGTTTCATAACACAGACAGAACCAAAGTTCACCAGCACAACAAGTTTATTCGTATGTCTCAGTGGAACACAACAAGGTTAAAATATTGCAGTGTGTGATCTGTACAGGCTGAACGTTCATGTCTAGTGCCTTTAACCCATGAGAACATACTGCATGAGAAGATGACCTACAAAATGGGATGGCATGCCAAATGGTTCCATAAACATGCCAGACAAACTATGGCTGGAACACAAAACCATGAGAACATTCAACATGCCACGTGCGAAACTTTCAAATGTTCAGAATGAAATACTAGGGTAATGATTACTGTGCAGGATATATGGTGGCAAGGAATATTCCAGGTTCAATACTAGTTAGGCTCAAATCAACAGCATTTGTGGCACAATATTGAGTAACACAAAAAAACTATTTTTGTACTTACCCCTCCTTTTCTTAAAAAAAAAATAGCTGAATTCAAATTTACAACTTTGTTGCCATGATGACGTAACGATGTAAAACCAAAAACGGCTGTAAAAACAGCCTTTAACCCTCCAAAATTGGCCCTCATTCACTTCCATTGTAAGTGCCTCAATGTAAACTCGATTAAATTTTTTTTGTGGTAATCTACATCATGCAATAAACGCTGTTGATTGAGTTTAACTTGTACTGAACACAAATATTCCTTTAAAAATAATATGTGAAACATCATGCACAGTATAACAATGAATGTTGATAACAGTAGTATGCTACAGTGCTTACATGTGTCTTTATTATGTTGTATTAAACAAATAAAAATGGTTATTTAGTATTTTTTATCAAATTGTGTCACCCAAATAAATTATTTTAATCAAATTATTTACATGACATGCTGATTCATTAAACTGCAAATCATTGGCTAACAATATTTGGTGAGAAATGCCCCCAAATTAAGGTAATTCAATCTATATACAGTTGAAGTCAGAAGTTTACATACACATTAGCTAAATACACTGAAACTCAGTTTTTACACAACATTCCCTGTCTTAGGTCAGTTAGGGTAACTACTTTATTTTAAGAATGTGAAATATCAGAGTAATAGTAGAGAGAGTTAATTATTTCAGCATTCATTTCTTTCATCACATTCCCAGGGGGTCAGAAGTTTAAATACTCTTTGTTAGTATTTCGTAGTATGGGCTTTAAATAGTTTAACTTTGGTCAAAAGTTTTGGGTAGCCTTCCACAAGCTTCTCACAATAAGTTGCTGGAATTTTGACCAATTCCTCTAGACAGAACTGGTGTAACTGAGTCAGGCCTGTAGGCCTCCTTGCGCGCACACACTTTTTCAGTTCAAGGCTTTATGATGGCCAATCCAATACCTTGACTTTGTTGTCCTTAAGCCGTGCCACAACTTTGGAGGTATGCTTGGGGTCATTTTCCATTTGGAAGACCCATTTGCGACAGAACTTTAACTTCCTGGCTGATGCCTTGACATGTTGCTTCAATATATAAATTTTCTTTCCTCATGATGCCATCTATTTTGTCAAGTGCACAAGTCACTCCTGCGGCAAAGCACCCCCACAACATGATGCTGCCACCCCCATACTCCACAGTTGGGATGGTGTTCTTCAGCTTGCAAGCCTCACCCTTTTTCCTCCAAACATAATGATGGTCATTATGGCCAAACAGTAAAACTTGTTACATTATCATTTCAAATTTCTCCAAAAAGTAAGATCTTTGTCCCTATGTGCACTTCTGGCTTTTTTATGGCAGTTTTGGACCGGTGGCTTCTACCTTGCTGAGCAGCCTTTCTGGTTATGTCCCTATAGGTCTTGTTTTACTGTGGATTATAGATACTTGTCTACCTGTTTCCTCCAGCATCTTCAGAAGGTCCTTGGCTGTTGTTCTGGGATTAATTTGCTCTTTTTGCACCAAACTATGTTCATCTCTAGGAGACAGAATGCATCTTCTTCTTGAGAGGTATGATGACTGCATGGTCCTATGGTGTTTACACTTGCGTACTAATCTTTGTACAGATGAATGTGGTACCTTCAGGCATTTGGAAATTGCTCCCAAGGATGAACCAGACTTGTGGAGGTCCACAATTTTTTTGGCCTGATTTCTTTTGATTTTCCCATGATGTCAAGCAAAGAGACACCGAGTTTGATGGTAGGCCTTAAAATACATCCACAGGTACACCTCCAATTGACTCCAATTAGCCTATCAGGAGCTAATTGTCTAATAGCCTAAAGACTTGACATAATTTTCTGGAATTGTCCAAGCTGCTTAAAAGCACAGTTAACTTAGTATATGTAAACTTCTGACCCACTCGAATTGTAATATAGTCAATTAAAAGTGAAACAATCTGTCTGTAAACAATTGTTGTCATGCACAAAGTAGATGTCCTAAATGACTTGCCAAAACTATAGTTTGCTAATAAGACATCTATGGATTGCTTAAAAAAATCAGTTTTAATGACTTCAACCTAAGTGTATGTAAATTTCTGACATCAACTGTGTGTGTGTGTGTGTGTGTGTGTGTGTGTGTGTGTGATGTATATATATATATATATATATATATATATATATATTATATAAACATTCTGATGGTTGATGTGAAATTTTAAATAATCATACTAAATATACATGAGAAATCAACAGTTTTAGTAAAAATGTTCAAATCAAAGACAGAAAATCAGATCAAATGTGTCATGAAGATCACCTCAAAAATTTCAAGAGCACTGGCATAGTGTATTCTGCACAGTGTGCTTGTTTACCTCACTTGATTGAAAATATAGTACAGGTAGGTCATACAGGTATTCCATGCTTTCAGAAAATGTGCATACTGCAGAAATAATACAAGTAGTAAAGTAGTATAATATTACAAACATAGCCCAAGTCTGTCATACAACAGCTCGGTTCAGTATACAACAGTTTTTAAAGCTTGAGTTAATTGTTGCAAACACCACAGATTACTGCCAGTTACTGAAATACTGTCAAGTCAGCTATAACACAGAGGCATTTTTCTTAATGTCATGCTCAAGTACAGCACCTGATGCTTGATAACTGTGACCTACTTACCACCAAACAAAGATAAGGATGTAGGAATACAAGATAAAATATACTAAGTAAGTGAGTATGCACACAAAATAAATCTAACTATAGAATTCTCTGAAGCACAAGAAAACAGCTGAACTCAGGACACAAACACGCTCTTGTATGAATCACATGCTGAAGTAGCATAGCCCAAAAACCTCTGGTGTTTGTTCTGACAACAAATAAGCTTGTAAAATTGGGCTAGTAGAATTACACTCAGATATATTGGTGGGGCATGGGTAGCTCAGCGAGTTTTGATGTTGACTACCACCCCTGGAGTTGCAGGTTCAAATCCAGGGTGTGCTGAGTGAATCCAACCAGGTCTCCTAAGCAACCAAATTAGCCTGGTAGCTAGGGAGCTAGGTCCTCATGGACGTATTTAGTGGTTCTCCTTCCCAATGGGGCGCGTGGTAAGTTGTGCGTGGGTCACGGAGAGTAGTATGAACCTCCACATGCAGAGTCTCAGTGGTGTCATGCACAACGAACCACGCGATAAGATGCACGGATTGATTGTCTCAGAAGCGGAGGCAACTGAGACTTTTCCTCTGCCACCCGGGTTGAGGTGAGTAACCGCACCACCACGAGGACCTACTAAGTAGCGGGATTTGGGCATTCCAAATTGGGAGAAAAGGGGATAAAAGAATTTAAAAAGAATGTACTATTGGTATAAGTATTTACTATTGGTATAAGTATTCAATTGTTAGGTTCATATGGAGATCACCTGACTTGTTGGATAAGGCAAAACCAACAAGCACTCTGTCTGCCCTGTCAAAGAACTCAAGCTTAGTAGCTCAAGGTGATGTGCAATTTGTGCACAATTAAAGAATATGGCCCTACAGTTAATGTTTAACATGTAAATATATTATCTCTGTTCAACTGAGTGTTTATCTAACAGGCTTGATTCAATAGAAAGCAACAAGAAACCACATCAACCACGTGACATTTAAATGGTTATAAGGATGAATCTTATAAAAACAAGCAGAGTACACATTTTACTCCAAAATAAAAAACAAATAAAAATAGCATTTTGCAAACCTATTCTAGTACCATATAGATATATTGCATTGAGACATTATTTTCATGATTAAGCACACATTTCACCCACATTCCCATGACTGTAATATATTCAGATGTTTATCTTTTGAGTTCTCATAATATTTAATGGTGTTTCACTGTATGGTACTGTATACTGTAACTAGATATTATTTTATTGTATTACGGAAAAGTTCACCCAAATATGACAACTCTCTCATCACTTACTCACCCTCATGCTATCCCAGTATGGCTCTCTTTCTTTTGCAGAACACAAATGAATTTGTCTATGAGAATATCTCAGCTCTGATGGTCCATACAATGCAAGTGAATGGTGACCAGAACTTTGAAGATCCAAAAAGCAAATAAAGGCTGTATAAAAGTAATCCATACGATTGAATCCATAATTTTCTCAAGCAATCCAATCGGTTTTCGGGGGAGAACATATAAAAATGCAACTGATAGGTTTACAATTTTTTAATTTTTTTTATTTAATTTTATCACTACACATCTGGCCATTGCAGTCTCTAAGCACGATTATAATTTTAAGCTTGAGCACAATTGAGATTTATAGCGAAAAAGGAGTTATAATTAGCTTTTCTCCTAACCCAATATCGGTTGGATCTCGCTTCAAAAGACTTGAATTTAACAGCTGAAGTTTTTTTTTACTTTTATTTATTTATTTAAATACAATTATAATTGAATTATGTAATTCTACACAGATTTTACAATCATATTGAATCAAAATACACAATGATCCCTGCAAGACATTATAGATATAAGTTTATTTTTGTTAATGCATGATTTGCTGTAAAGCTGCTTTGAAAAGGCATGTGTTGTTAAAAGCGCTAAACAAATAAAATTAAATTACTTGATTTTACATGCTTTTTGGAGCTTCAAAGTTTATATAACCATTCAATTGCATTGTATGGACCTTCAGAGCTGTAATATTCTTCTAAAAATCTTTGTGTGTGTTCTGCAAAAGAAATAAAGTCACACACCTCTGGGATGGCATGAGAGTGAGTAAATGGTGAACTATTCCTAGTAAAAACAGCTATTATACAGTTTATTTAATTAAAATGAACACAAATTAAAAGTATTACAACAAACCGCCAGATATTTCACAACATATAATTTCTTCACATTACAGTATTTGGGTAGGAGATGTTCTTTAATTATCATAAAAAATATTATCATAATTAAAAAAATCTTAGTAGCCATAATCAAGCTTTCATTTACTTTCATTTCTTTAATATTTCTTTGGATTTTGGTATGAAATATGAGATTTGTTAGAATAGCTCATGCAGAGACAGTTACAAATGTATTTACAAATCTTAAATGGTGAAATCAGGACTACTTTTACAGATGATATCACTAAGGAAAGGCAAAATATTTTTTAAGCAATGCACACTAAAAATACACTTTAGGCCTGTTATAAATGCTTTTGGTTATCCATTATGTTTCCTTGGCACACTGATGTATTGCACTTACCCACTGACTGATTACGGTTACTCTTAAGGTTTTGTGCACAGACAGCACTGTCTTTCCCACAGTCTGTGTCTGGTGATGAATCACAGAGCTTTAGCGTGTATCTCACATTGCTGTCCTGGTCAATGGCCTCCCATTTGTAACTGCATACACACACAACAAGATACACAAAATCTCATTTAAAACCAGATTTGCATGATCAGAATGCATTACAGCTGCATGGCACTGGGATGACTGTGACGTCATCCAGTCAGCTCCATCTACAGATGTTTAGATTTATGACTACTTTCAAAAGACACTTCGCCCAAAAATGAACATCATGTCATTACTTAACCTCGTTTTCTATCCAAACATGTTTCTAACTTAAGTCACCATTCACTTTGCATGTATTTTTTCATACAAAGAAAGTGAAGTGACTGAGGCCATGACTCTGCCTAACATCTCATTTAGTGTACCATGGAAGAAAGTTAAACAAGTTTGGAACAACGCAAAGGTTGGTAAATGATGACAGAATTCGAATACTAACCCTTTAAATGAAATAATACTGAAATAATCTAATAGTGTGTTAAACCTGCCAAGCTAGCCTAAATGCTAAAGAGCCAAATCAACTTCTCAAAATGACAATGCAATAATCAGCTTCCTGCATCATATTTAAACACATGCATTTATTTCTAAATAAGTGTTTCCAAGACATAAATCAGGGTTTGGCAGCAACGATCAGTCTTAAGGATTTGTTTATTTATTGTTCTCACCTGCACAGATCCTGGTACCATGGACTGTCATCCGACCCCACTGCTGATGATACACACTGAAGCAATATCAAAGTAGATACAACACTAGCAGAGACTCGGCGAAGGAGTGCTGATCTATAAACACGCAAACGACTCATATTTTATGTCAAGAAATAAATTAGTGCGCACAGTCCGACATGATACGGCAATCCTTTCACTTTACTGACCGTGTACTAACAGGAACCACTCATAGTCACATGACGAGACGACGTGAGGTGCAGGTCACGTGGTAAATGTTACGAAATGGGCGGCATAGGGAACCGCATATATTACTATTTTAATTCCGCTTTATTAATCAGCTGTAAAGTATTGTTCAGATCACGCTTTTTATTTGGATACTTTTAAGAGCAGAATAAAGATACAAAATAAACTATAAGCAAGAGGGAAAACTTAACTTAGTAGATCGTTTTCACAGCTATCCCATTCAAAGAAGAAATAAAAATGTCACTTATTCAGTGTAGTTTTTTTGACCAAAATGAAAAGGAGGCTTTGAGGGATATACTTGCGATTCAATAGACTCTAGTATTGTTTAAAATGGTGTTCATCATTCAGATGACGGAGCATTGAAAATATATATACGAGACAACAAGTACAGAAAACATTCGTTTTGAACATTTGATGAGCCATCACGGCTCGTTTCCATTACCGTAAAAATTAAGCATGGCGCTCCAACGAATTAGGTCTAAATAAAGGTTACATTTACACTCATGTATACAATATTTTGCCAAGCAAGATTTAGCGAATACAACTGTAAAATGTTACTTTTCTTATTTACAGCCTGTAAAACTAAGAACAATGTCTATAGGCTATTATCAAACTTCAAATAGACATTAGGAATAATTCAGTAGAAATTATCCAGAATGTTGGTGGTCTTAAAATATTTACAGAACGGAAATGAATAATGAAAAACTCACATCAAGAGAAATTAAATAAGTCTTTCGAGCTGAAGCCCTTCGTTGCGTGATACCTGTTACTTTTATCATCGCTTGTGCTCATGGGCCAATCACTGGTGTTTCTGATCAAACTATACTCGCTTTGTATTAATCACTTTTTAGTAACTGCTGGGGTATACTTTTATTTATGTGATAGGCACCACTTCTTGAAAATAATAGATTTAAACTATTATAATTTTAAGTGCATAATCTTTTATTGTTAATTTTTATCGTGTATCGAAAGACACAAAAAAAACACCTTCTGAATGGTGCTCAATGGATTTGACTACCTGAGCCGTCATGCGCCCCCTGCAGGAAGACTGATTTACAGTATCATAATAAAGTTATGTCCTAGTCTATTTGCCAATGAGTCATCGTCACGGAAAATGCTGAGCATATTCCGTTAAGATCTAATACACAGTCCACACACGAGAATGCAACAATAAAATTGCATTGTATATGTATGGGACATAGTTCTTATGTAACATATGTTTACTAACTGTCAGGATGGCCGAGCGGTCTAAGGCGCTGCGTTCAGGTCGCAGTCTCCTCTGGAGGCGTGGGTTCGAATCCCACTTCTGACAACTTCTTTTTTTTTTTTAAAACATTTATTTCTCAACACTTTGTAATAGCTCTTTATTGCATGGTCTAACTGAACTGAGTCTAAACATACTCACAAAACCAATTTTCTTTTTTTTTTACAGCACATTCAAACTAATGTCAAAGTGTTTTCCATAAATGTAAACTTTTGTCAGTTTACAGATGTGTGAAAAGCTGGAAGTCCACTCTTTGGACATAAAACTAGATCCTATCATCAAAATCAACCTATCATCAAAATTATGCAACACCTTCTATGTTCTCATTTGTGACAGAGATTTTAAAATCTCAAGATTTTAAGATATTTGGTGACAATAGTGTTTGAAAATTTTGTCATTTGTAGACTAATGAGACCAATTTGAAAAAACATCACATATTCCATCAAACAAAAACTAAATTTCAACAGAACACAATTCTTCGAATAGAGTCACACAACTGCAAGGTAAAAAAAAAAACAATTGTCAATCCAGCCATTCCAAAAGTGACAAACGATTCCTGGAAAGCTGTGCCAAGCTTAACTTGGAAACTGAAATAGACCAAAGGCAAAATAAGTTAATCTAAATATGGTTACATTTTGAGTAAAATTATGCTGTAATCAAAATGGCTACTGAATTTTTTTTATACTCACAAAGCATGAGAGTTCTCACATCATCACACCTAAGAAATTAAAAACAACAATAGCTTAGTAAAGCAATTAACTTAAACAAAACAAATTGAATGCCATGTTGTAGAAATAGTTCAAGCTTAAAATTAGTTAATATGTACTTTATCTCAAAATCATGGTTAAAATCACAATTATTCAATATTACAAGATAATCTTTTTATATTTAGATACACATACACAAAACAATTTTTTTTTAGCCTATTTGTTTTAAGGTTTACCCATTTCAATTTCGTACATTCGCATCAAACTGAATTGTGTAATATTTCCCAAAATTAAATGAATAAAACTTGTTTTACATTTAGTTTTTATGCTATTAAATAAAATGATTTGATTGAAAATCTAAAACTTTAATTGAATATTTCATTTTTGTAATGGATGATTTGAACCTAATAGGAAAATCAGACAAAAGGCAAAAGGCTGTGACACTGACAGGCCGTGGCTCTGACTTTATCTTTTTTCATTTGGATGCCCAATTTCCAATGCGTTCGAAGTCCTTGTGGTGGCGTAGTGACTTGCCTCAATCCGGGTGGGGAAGGATGAATCTCAGTTGCCTCCGCATCTGCGACCGTCAATCCGTGCATCTTATCAATTGTTAAGCATGTTACAGCGGAGACATAGCGTGAATGGAGGATTCACGCTATTCTCAGCGGCATCCACGCACAACTCACCACACGCCCCACAGAGAACATACCACATTGTAGTGACCATGAGGAGGTTACCATATGTGACTCTACCCTCCCTAGCAATCGGGCCAATTTGGTTGTTTAGGAGACCTGACTGGAGTCACTCAGCACACCCTGGATTCGAACACTTGGCTCCAGGTGTGGTAGTCAGCGTCTTTACTCGCCGAGATACCCAGGCTCCGGAATTTTTCATTTTTAATTAACTATTGCAATACAAATATTTTGGTGCCACGCAGTGGAAATTTTAAATGGAAACTGTAGCACCATAGCTGTTCGATTTTCTGTAGGTTTTGCAAACACATGTTTAATCACAATCCTCCTATGAGATCAGGTTGAAAATTTTATTTATATGAGGTTTTTTTGGTCGCTGCATAATTCTCAAAATTCTGTTTATTTCTGTTTGTTAACAAATTAACTATTACTTTACAATGTAAAAAAAAAAGTATAATAATGAGTAGCTGTATTCAAACTTTTGATTGTTAGTGTACGTACTTTAGACAACAAAGAAGGAAAAAGTGTAAATTGTTAAAAGTTGTACTTACATTGTTTGTTACCTGATGCTGGACCAAGCTTAAGTCCAAGATCATCACTTCTGTTCCAAGGGTTTATAGCGTCTTGTTCCACTTCAGAATCTTGAGATGATTTTTGAACAAACATGGATTCATTTGACACATTCATCTTTGAAAGGACCTCTTGTGAATTTCCAAGGACAGAAGAAGCTTGGTCAGTTTTCATGGATAAAACTTCTGTCAAATCATTCACAATGCTTGTAATGGCTTCTTGCGACTCCCAATTATGGCCCAGCTCTTGCTGAAATCTGATTCCAAGCATATTATCAATGTAAGTGGCATGACCAGCGTCTACCAACTCTTTGGCAAGATTTTGGTTTCCTGTGATGATATCAACCTCCCACTGTGTTTCAGAAACAAACTGTCGGAAGCGTATCTTAAGGTTCCTCTGACACATTAAGTACTGGAAGAAAACGTTGGCATTATCAGACCAATCCTGACCGCTTGGTTTAACTCCTCTGAGCAAACAATGGTAGGTGACTTTAGGCAATCTAGAGAGTTCCTCTGGAAGTTTTTGTAATTGACAAATATCCTTTTGAGATACAACAACATATTGTCCATAGTCGACCAAGTTTATGAGCACAGATGTAAAATCGCACTGCACTATCTCAGCTCTGCACCACTTTTTCTTCTCTGCTGATTTCACCAAACAGCTTGCACCAGGAATTAAACAACCCTCTGGTAATGGCACCAGCACTTCTGGAAGATTCTCAAGAATGCTTGAGACAGTTTCTAAGATCAAAAGCAGGTCCTCAAGAATAATGTAAAACTCAGCCGGGGTGGTGACTGCCGCTGCATATCCTTTATATTCAAAGTTCATTTGAACAGGTGCATGGACTAGGGTCTGTATCTGAGTTTCGAGGTCCAAACTGCTCTCTGAAGAACTATTTGATACAGGAGAGTGGTCATCAAGAACAAGCAACACATCAAGATTTTTCACAGATTCATTTTCTTTTCCATCCTGCTGAGGTAGCTTAGCACTGCTTGGTGAATTTATAGAGGTTTCAAGGGCATTTGGATTGAAGGTTGAAGCATATTCCTGTGTTTCAGAGTTTCCTGAGTTTTTGGTCACTGAAATGCTTGGGTCACATGGTAGTTTGAAGTTAACTAAGGCCTCTGACTTTGAGCCAATTTGATTCTTCTTGTAGCTCCTTTTGCAAAATCCCCTGGGTTTACCATGTGTCGGCAAGGAAGTGGATGCTTTCTTTTTGTTCTGACATTTTGATGATGATTCACTCTTGCTTTTCTGGATGTTTGACTTGTTTTCGAGTTCACTTATCTTTTCCTGGAAGTTCAACTCTTTAGTCTTGTGTGTGGAAGAATAATACATCTTGCTTTTATCCTGGTGCCCTGTTGCACATTTGTCTTGACATTTTAATGTTCCAGCAAGATCTATCTGCTGATCAACATCATATCTTCTTGAGTCCTCGTTTGTGTCACCGCACTCAAGAATCCGAATGTTCACTTCCCATGAATTTTCAAGCTTGTGAATAAATGTAACCATCAATGGCTTACCAATGGCTTCTTTGATAAAGGTTTCTTCATTTCCAAAAGAGTGAGGTGTTGCAAGCGTACAGGGAATGCTTAATCTGGGCTGAGACAAAAATATACTGACTAGCATGTGAACATTCTTTCTGTCAACAGTTGCCGTATTACCGTAGTCAACAAACTCAACGGTTAGATGGCCACAGCTTGACACAGTGGTGACAACAGCTCTGTACAAGGCCAAGTCTTCTTCATACTCTGCTGCGACAAGGTCCCCAACTTTTACTTCTGACACCACATTTTTCATACTCTCTTTGAAGCCAGTGTCATTTATTTCCTCACCCATTTGAAGGATCCTTGGTTCATCATCTTTCATTTGAACAAAGAAACTTCTAATAGAATTGCAATGAGAGATGAAGCCCACGCCTCTAGAACCAGGTTTAATTTTTATAGCAGGAAGATCACCAAGCTTTGGCAAGTCTACCTTTGAATGCACCACTTTAGGAGAGCATGATGTCAGTTTAATTGGTCCTTTGCGTTGTGGAGGTTTAACAGGTTTCGAAGTTTGCTTACTACCCTGTTTGATTTTACTACGGTTGTTCTCTTTGGAATTCACTATTCTGGACACACTGCTGCCATTTGCTTTTTCTTTGTTGGATTCCAAAGAAGGCTTGCTGTCTGATGGATCACTGTCTTTTAAATCATGAGTTACCATGAGCTCCCTGACTTTCTCATTGATGTGCACACTTCCATCATAAAGATCACAGATGAAATGTCCACTGTTGTCCTTTGTCACAAACTTGGCCTGAAATGACTTGTTGAGAATGGCTGTCTCAAGCCATCCATTGACTTCTGGTAAAAGCTCAAACTCAGGAACATTTGAAAGACTGCATCTCAGAGCTTGCATGGGCGTCATTAGCAAATCAATAGCCCTTCTGGGAATTGGCATGACATTATTCTTTTCTGAAACTTGTTTATTCCCATAATCTACAAAGAACACACTCACATGTTGATGAGACTGGACGGGTTGTGTCTGAGCTCTGTACCATTGGTTATCACAAAAGTATTTGGCAAGGCAAACGTTACCTTTGTCTAAGTCAGAAGTCGTAATCAAGAGCTGACTTTCTTCAGCAACTCTCTCAATCATCTTATCAATGATCTCAGTATTTTTATCTAGCTGAAAATAGATTTCCCACGGACTGGAAACATTAGTAACATGCACCAATTCTTCGCTTCCAGAATGTATGCCGAATGAAGAGTAAACGAAGGAGCGAGGATAAGTTGATGAATGTAGTTGCTTCGGAGTCTGTATCACAGCAACTCCTTTCTCAACAAGGAATACAGAGGCCTGCTGAGAGGGTGTATGAATGTCAACCACATTGAAGAGGCCTTTTCCTTGCTCATAAATCTGGGAATTAATTTTGCATAACAAACTGGGTGAATCCTCATACATAAGATTCCTGAACAAATCGCATGCTTCTGTGCTCCATGAACTTTCTTTGGCAGGTTCAATCAGGTTTAAACTGCATCTGAAAGCTTGTTCGTGAAGTTCAAAGAACTGTGGCGCAAGAGTTCGAAAGTTCTGCATCCTATCCTTGATCAATATTCCATAATCAACCAGAATCACATGAAATTCCTCATTATCTTCTCCTAATATGCATGCTCGGTGCCACCTGTTATCGTGGGGAGATTTCACAGCACAGCATACTGCGGGTGCCTCAAGTATAACGGTGTACGTTTGGTAGAACATCTGCATCTCTTCCATCAGTTTGTTCAAATAGACATTCAAGCCCTTGTTTTGGCACCAAAAATCAGATGGAGAATTTATGTGCGAGCAAAGCGACACTCACTTCAGAACCAGGTTTAAAATGGATTGCTTTGAAATGCTCAGGAACAACGACCTTTGGTTTTGGTGCCTTATTGGGAGTACTTGGTTCAGTGCTATTCTCTCGCACACACTCTGGCTTCTTCTGTGTAAGATTTGGCTTTAAAGATGTGCGTTTACAAATGCTCACCACATGAGGGCCCCTTCTCATTTTGTTCATCTTCATAGCATTTCCCCCCTTGTCTTTACATTGCTTCTCCAATTCAATAGATACTAGTGCCGGGTTGTATCTCCAATACTCTGCCATATTTGCTGTGGTCATGATTGTTGCAATGCTATTATTATTTTCAGATCCTTTTTCAAATAGTTCAACAATGTATTTATCATTTTTCTTGTGAATGATGTGAACTAACAGAGTTTTGTTTGATGTGACTTGCCTGAAAAAATCAGATGATGCAGTTGGCCAAATATCCTGAAACGGAGCAACATGAGCCAAAGCACAATTGAAGACAAATTCTGGTTCAATGGCAAACTTCTTGGGAAGTTTCTTGATTAACATGGCTGGCACCTTTTCAGTGTTCCCGAAGTCAATGAAAAACACCTCAGCACCTTTTTCCAAAGTGTCTACTATGAGAGCCCTGTAGAAATGCATGTCTTTTTCGTACATCGCACAGCAAAGTGCACCAGGTACTGGGTCTTCAAAAACCTCCTCATGCAGCTGCACTGTGCTGAAGTATTCAGTCATTTCCTTCATCATGCTTTCAAAGTTTTTATTTTGTTCTTTCGTTCGTATCCAGAAATGTTTTGGATTCTGCACATGCAAGACATAGCCCTCAAGTGTTGAGCCCTCCTTGATTGCTTCCAGTGGAACAGAATCAGACTTTTGGATCTTTTTCGAGTCTGTATTGTACCACTTCGAAAGTATGTCATGAGGAACATTAGGCTTGCACTCAAAAACATCACTTTCAAACGATTTACCAAAATCTTCAACTTGCTTCTCTGAATGCTTCTCAACATTGCTCAAAGTGACCAAGTAGAAGTTCTGATCTTTGCAAATGTCATTTATTCCAACCTCAATAGACTTTCCCAGCAATGCACTCTTGAGAGCCTCTAGTTGCTGGTTTTTAACTGTATCAACTTGTTCAGCCAAGCATGAAAGTGAACATGGGAAAGCCATGATTGGCGTCGAGAGGAATTCTAATGGTAGCTGAAGGATGTTTTCAAGTTTCACTGACTCACAATATCCACTGTCAACAAACACAACTCGGACTTGAGAGTTGACAGGTAGGCATTGCACAAAACCTCTGTGCCATTTTTCATCCTTCCCTTTCACTGCACAGAGTAATCCAAGATTTTCAAGTGGTTTATTGCTCAAGTAACCACTTCCCGGCTCACATGCAAGAGCCAATTTGTCTGACATTTCTTGAAGGTCTTTTCCCATGGATGATAAGCGACAGTAAAATAAGCCAGGGTTTACAGCTGCCGTTACAGCAACTTGTATCTTCTGACCAACTTTCAGCTTTGGGCCATTAAGTGAAAGAATCTCTTCAAATCCTATCAGGCTTGAAGATTTGAAGCAATATTCTTGTCTTGCTTGCTTGTCAATCAACAAATCAGGGACAGACTCTTTGATTTGCTGTACGGGTACCTCTATAAGCATCTCAACCAGAAACAGAAATGTACTGGTATCCATGTGTCTCCCTTGCCTTAGTTTCAGTAAGTCCCTATTAATCTCTGGCACCTCAAGTATGAGGACTTGGTAAGGCAGAAGTGCGTGGATATATCCTTTGATCTGGCTGCCTATCAAGGACAGCAAATAATTCTCTGCTGAACTGCTCCATTGCTCCTGGACTGGCACAGTATTGGCAAAGAAACCGCAGACAACCTTTGGTGGGAGCATTAGCAGAGTTTCAGATATAGGGGATAAGTGGCTGGACCCAACTGTCAATATATCCCCATGGTCTTGCAAAAACACATGAAACGAATCTCCCTGTCGGTTTTGGACTCTTCCTCTGTACCAGCGACCAGACTGGGCATCATTTACCAGACAAAGTTCTCCAACTTGAAAGGAAGCTTGAGTTTTCACAGCATTCTGAATTTCAACTTGTAGAATGTCATAGTCTAATTCACAGATGGTCATATATTGACCCTGAAAGTGAACCAGTGTGTCCTCAGGACTGCAGTCAACGTGAGTCAGCTTCAGCTCCACGGGCCACAGTGCACATGGAGCAGGGAGTTTTGACTCATCTTTTGGCCTAAAATGAAAATTAAACAACACTTTGAAGTCATGATAATATAAAGTCCTGCTCATAGGTGTACAGACCCATTCGCAAAATCAGCAAGATGTTTATCATTCTATAAAAAAATAAAAGAATCATAAAGATTTAAGCATTTTATTTAGTATTGCCCTACAGCTATTTCAGCTCTACCGGATATTTTCATTTAATACAAAAGGCAAAATAATAACTGAATGAACCTGCTCAAATGTTTGCATACCCTTGGTTCTAAATATCTTGTTTTTTCCCCCCTCAAGGATCAATTACTATTTGTAGGATTTTGATAAGCTTGCGCATAAGTCCATCGTTTGTTCTGAGCAGTGAATCTGTTCTTGACAGTAAGCCTCCAGTTACTGTAGGTTCTTTAGTTTCCATTGCATGCTCTGCATGTTTGAGTTTTTCCACACAATGGCTCAATGATATTAGGATCTACTTTTTTGCTATTGCTACTAAGAACAGCTGAGGGACACATACACAAATATCACAAAATGCTGCAAGCAGTCATTGACGCTCGAGGAGGAAACAACATATTCAAGGGATAGTTCATGATGTTCTAAACAGTTATCAGTTATAATTTTGTATTGTGAAATACACTTAAAATATCTGCAAAGCAGTGCTAAAAAACCATTTAAAAACATAAAAAAATGCTAAACATTGTACAGATTTCTCAAGAGGTGCTCACCTTATCTTATGAGCACAACTGTACTTTACATTTTCTAATTCAACTTTGGAAACATTCCCTTTGAAACTGTGACCAATTACAAATTATCATGTTTTCACACAGTTGGTCAAAGTACGTTACATCACAAACCAGGTTGACCACGCTCCTCCATTATCTACTAATGATCATTATCATCCATACATATGTGTTTTACGGCTTAAAATAAAACAACCAACAACTAAACAAGGTAGTGTTATGTAGCTGGATGGCATAGATAATGATTTGTTGAAATTAAACAGTGACTTGTGATAGTCTTTGAATCATCAGTTGGACAAGGTTGAAAGTACTGTACAACAAATCAGAAATTTTTCACGGAACATGCTGTATCGTTTTCCAGCTAAAGTGTGTTTATCAATTTATATCTGACATGGAGTTGTAATAGTTATTTTTCTTTTAATAAGAAATTATTAAAATTAAAGAAATTATATTTTTTGTGCTATTTATCATATCTGTGGTAGGGCTAGTGAGAATGATGTCAGGGCAAGCAGAAAAAAAACTTATCGAGTAGGGATGGGACGATATATAACATTTTGATAAAACTTAAATCAAAACAAAAACTTTTAATTGTTTTAATATATTGCCTTTCTTTACTGTTACCAGATGGCCCCAGACACAGAGACTACAAGAGTGCAAATTGAATGAAATCCCAGATGCAGTTTATTGTGCCTAATCAATAATCCCAATCAATAATTACCAGAAGAAACAAAGTGGTACACAATACAGGACATTTAATTATAAAGAAGCCAGAAATACAAACGGGACTCTTATTTTGAAAGTCCTGTGCTCCCAGTTGTGAGCTCACTGACGGCTGATTCACTGATAAAGTGAATCTGATTCAAATTGCTAACCTGAGCTCCTGAGTTCAAACCTTCAGTTCTTTTAAAGGTGAAGATCCGGTTCAAAAGAGTAATTTGTTCATGGCTCTCTCGCACTGGGTTTGTTGTTGCGTGCGATGCAGCGAGCTTGTCAGAAACAGAATGGGTGAAGACGCTAGACACACTGGATGTGTGCTTTCTAAAAATATATTCAATAACTCACAAGATGATATCTGGCAAAACCGCATATGAATGCACACAATCGGAATGTCACTAATGGCAAATAGATTTTAAATTATTGTCGCAAGCAATTATTTTTGGAGCCCTATAAATTGTTAGGTAGTTGCTAGGCAGTTGCTAGGCTGTTCTGTGTGGTTTCTAGGATGTTGCTAATTGGTTGCTAGGGTGTTCGCTAAGGCATTGCTATAGTGTACTGGGTGGTCACAAGGACATTGATAAGTGTCTGCTAGGTGGTTGCTATTGTGTTCTGGGTGGTCACTAGGGTGTTGCTAGGGTGTTCTGGGTGGTTGTTTATATCAATGTTATATAAACATTAACTAATAAAAATGTTATATAACTAGCAGCTGCGGGCCATGCATTTTAAGTCTAGGCCTAGAGGTCGACCGATTAATCGGCCAATTTTTTTGCATTTTTTAACATAATCGGCATCGGCCAATATCCAAGTATATCAAGCCGATTATTAGGCAGGCGCATCTGTGGGCAGCCTAGTGTTGTTGTGGAACACGTGTTCGACGCACGCTGCCCCTAGAGTCATTTTCAAGCAGAGTGAGCAGACCTCATCCAGTGCCTAAGGAGGTTGTTCCTTGGAGAAAACGGTAAGGATTAAATTTGTATAACTCCTTTACATTTAATTAAAAACCTTTGATATGTTACTGCCAACTTCAAGAAAATGCGACAAACGTGATAGGCGACATGACGTTCGGCTACTTTGGATATTGATAGCGTAGTTGAAGTTGCATTATCACAGCAGAAGGGTTGCTATCATGTCTCAATAAGTAAGCAAGAATTTTGCAATTACAGCCAGTGAATCTGAGACTTTTATTTGTTCTGTTTGTGTGTCCTATATTTGAGAGGGTTGTCACTCAATGCAGATAAATAAGTAATAAAGATACCAACGCACTATAGGCTATTGAAGGACTGGCTTTGGTAAGCTCGGACGTTATCGGTTCTGCTGTCGGTACTGGAGAAAAGAAAATACATTTATTATTGCTATAAAGAGAAAGTTATTTTATCTCTCCAGCCATTTCTATGTATAATAATATAAAACCATTTGCCTGTGATGCAATTTAGCTATTTGCAGTAATAAAAGAACACAAATAATGGCCTTGTCAGCTGCCATGGTTGCGACGCTTGTGTAACACAACAGGGTGCTCAACGCACACTTTGTCAGGGCTGAACTTGCCCCTGGATTGGAACATATCCTAAAGACCACACCCACAAGAACA
This sequence comes from Xyrauchen texanus, assembly GCF_025860055.1. Classification (NCBI taxonomy): domain Eukaryota; kingdom Metazoa; phylum Chordata; class Actinopteri; order Cypriniformes; family Catostomidae; genus Xyrauchen; species Xyrauchen texanus. The sequence continues at coordinate 37,873,774 of NC_068305.1, forward strand.
AATAAATCAATCTGATTGGCTGATGAATCTGACAATCTGACTTTTGATGCTTATTAACTTGTATTGTTGAGGCATTCTGTGGAAATTCTGAAGGCTTGACGAGGTGGAGCACAGACTCATGCGCAGCTTCGGCATGCTTGTAACTGTAAAACAGTTGCTTGTAAGCATCGAGGAATACATTCTGATTAGATAAACTTTTTTGTTTTTTGCTATTCATTTGTAGATTAATTAGGAGTGGAAAGTGAATGATAATACATTAGGCAAAAGGTCAATGAGAATGAAAGGATGAATAATATTTATTTATTAGGCATGTCACACCAGCTGAGAAGGCTTTGCTGGCCCTGAGAAATCACCACTGTTAACTAGCATTTAATTAATCTTTGTAAGAAGCTTTTTAATAATGCATATAAATGAATGTTGAGTTTATAGGACTTGATATTACAATCCCTTACCGTACGTTCACACCAGAGGCGGCGAGAGCGTCAAATCGACCGCAAGTCATTCATTTTCAATGACAGCCAGCGTCTCTCTGCGGCGAGAAGCGGCGCAGCGAGTCTTGGGCGGCGTGGGCGTCAGATGGAAGTTCAAGTGCAGTCAATATTATGGTAATGAGCTGTGACGCGGTTCGGCGGCAACCTCTTGGAATATAGAAGTGCTCCGCTCTAGCGAAGTCGAGAACACAACCGTGTAAACTTTGGTTCCCACCAAACATTCGTTCCGAAGATAAAATGTAGAAACGAATTATTGCCGTGACGGGTTTCCCTGTAATATATGACCAAGACCACAGTTATTATTACAAATGTATTTTATTTTGATAACAAACAACTATAATTTTAATTAGGCCTACTTTCTGCCATCGATCGATTTCTTATTTTCACATTTTAAAGAGTTCATGAGGATATACGCTACTTGTGATCGGTTGGCAAAAAGTAAATGGTCGACATGTCTGGATGTTTAAATTATGGCCCCTTTAAATATAGTTCACAAAACAAAGCATTCTGAACAAGCGTTGCGCTTATTTCAACTACGTCCAGAGCGTCCACGAAGCGTCAGTCAGAAGCGCGGCGCTGCGGCGAAGTCTTAGGCGGCGTGGAGCGTCAGATGGAAGTTCAAGTGCAGTCAACATTATGGTAATGAGCTGTGACGCGGTTCAGCGGCAACCTCTTGGAATATAGAAGTGCTCCGCTCTAGCGAAGTCGAGAACACAACCGTGTAAACTTTGGTTCCCACCAAACATTACGTTCGAAGATAAAATGTAGAAGCGAATTATTGCCGTGACGGGTTTCCTGTAATATATGACCAAGACCACAGTTATTATTACAAATGTATTTTATTTTGATAACAAACAACTATAATTTTAATTAGGCCTACTTTCTGCCATCGATCGATTTCTTATTTTCACATTTTAAAGAGTTCATGAGGATATACGCTACTTGTGATCGGTTGGCAAAAAGTAAATGGTCGACATGTCTGGATGTTTAAATTGCGGCCCCTTTAAATATAGTTCACAAAACAAAGCATTCTGAACAAACGTTGCCGCTTATTTCAACTACGTCAGAGCGTCCACGAGCGTCGAAGGCAGGGCAGCCAGAGCTCTCGCCGCTTCTGGTGTGAACGTACAGTTAGAATAATTGACACTTCCTTGATATCTTGGGTGGGGGTAGGTTATATACAAATATTGTTGTTTACAGTGCATTCCCTGTGTTAACTGTAGTTTGCTCTGACTACGGATCTAGTAGTAAGAGTAGGGGGTAGTAGGGGTACTAACGTCATTGGGGTCATCAGGTGGGCACCCTCCTTACATTTACATTTATGCATTTGGCAGACGCTTTTATCCAAAGCGACCTACAGTGCAATTATTACAGGGACAATCACCCGGACAACATGGAGTTAAGTGCCTTGCTCAAGGGCACAATGTTGGTGGCCATGGGGTTCAAACCAGTGACCTTCTGATTAACAGCCCTGTGCTTTAGCCACTACACCACCACCACTCCTTCCTTGGTGTTTCTTTGATAAGCCCACCACACCTCCAAAAGGCTCAACAGCGACATCTGGCATCCCAGGTGCGCCCCCTCCGCTTTACCCCTCTTGGTCATTTTGCAGCCCAGTTGGGATCCTTTCGTTTTAGCCACAGCCTCTAACAGCGATCTGATGGCTTGTCGGAAGGCCTGTCCTCTGACTATCTAATGTTTATCAATATATTTCCCAATATTTGTAAGCTCATTTCAATCATGCATATTAATTCATTTCACTATTTTTTATATCAATATATTATTTTTTACAAGTGTTGGCCTACACAGCTCCTCATACTTTGTGATAATTGGTTTATCAACAAAATGGGCGGGACTTCGCAACAAATGGCGATGTATGTGACTGACAGCGTTACAAGATTTAGTTTTGAGCTTACATATTTTCACCTTTTGAGTAGCTGTCTGAGCGGCTTTTGTAAATAACAACACCATGACAAACTGTCTGTACTTCACCACCCTTGAAAAGCACCAAATTACATAGGCCTAGTAGCTCTACCATATGCATTAAAGTTACTTATGCACATGACAGAAACAATAGTCAAAATCACGAAACTCGTTAAACATAACTGATCCAGAAGTACAGCCTTACCTCTCCATTTTACTTCAATCTGCATAAATCCAACCTAATCATGCAGTCCTGCACCAATGCACCGAGAACATGTCTGCCACAGTCCGATGATGTAGCAGGTCGTCTACTGGTCACTCCAATGATTTAAAATTGGGCATGATTGGCACGTTAATGCATGGGCAGAAGTACCTGAAATAATACAACATACCACCTGATTAATTATCTAGTTGCACAACTATGTCACCATCTTACAAGAGGGACATGACTGTTGCAACAACTTCACTCGTTCAAATGCAGCGGTGATGCTTACAATCATCATGCACAATTCCCATCGGTTTATTAGCTTTGAATTGAATCGCATGCCATAATGTTTGCATTGTTTCTGCAATATTCTACGAATGACACTTGTCGAAATACATTTAATTGGCGCTAAATTGAACCGCGCGCCTGCTGTCTTCTATACAACTTCATGTTCAATTTCATAAAAGTAAAGTAAATATGATTAATATTCTATGGTGATTCTTTAAAAATGAATACCGACGAAATTAGGCACTTTCTACAGGGAATAATTTGTCTTTTATCAGTTATAATTAGTTTTTTTTATTTACCTATGACAGGGATCTCTACATGCGCATGTTTTCCTCGTGCTGCGTTGCACGTGAGTGCTGCTGGAACTGGATGGCGCGTGTGTGAACCAATCAGAAAAAGTCATATTAAAAAATGGAAAGGAATCGCCAATTACATCACTGCAAAATGGCACCGCCACAGTACGTTTTTATGTGCGCTCCTTTTGAGGTTTAGTTTAGCTGTTGAGCAAAAAAAAATTTTTTTACTAGATCCGTAGTCAGAGCAAACTACAGTTAACACAGGGAATGCACTGTAAACAACAATATTTGTATATTACGGAAGAGGATTAGGGCCAAGCAATAATAAAAAAATAAAACCATCTCGAGAATAAAGTCATTATAATGCGAGATTAAACTCGTTAAATTTCGAGAAAAAAGTCGAAATACAATCTTGAGAATAAAGTCATTAAATATCGAGAATAAAGTCATTATATGTGAGATTAAACTCGTTAAATTTCGAGAAAAAAGTCGAAATACAATCTTGAGAATAAACTCATTAAATATCGAGATTAAAGTCATTATAATGCGAGATTAAACTCGTTAAATTTCGAGAAAAAAGTCGAAATACAATCTTGAGAATAAAGTCATTAAATATCGAGAATAAAGTCATTATAATGCGAGATTAAACTCGTTAAATTTCGAGAAAAAAGTCGAAATACAATCTTGAGAATAAACTCATTAAATATCGAGATTAAAGTCATTATAATGCGAGATTAAACTCGTTAAATTTCGAGAAAAAAGTCGAAAAACAATCTTGAGAATAAACTCATTAAATATCGAGAATAAAGTCATTATAATGCGAGATTAAACTCGTTAAATTTCGAGAAAAAGGTCGAAATACAATCTTGAGAATAAACTCATTAAATATCGAGAATAAAGTCATTATAATGCGAGATTAAACTCGTTAAATTTCGAGAAAAAGTCGAAATACAATCTTGAGAATAAACTCATTAAATATCGAGAATAAAGTCATTATAATGCGAGATTAAACTCGTTAAATTTCGAGAAAAAGTCGAAATACAATCTTGAGAATAAACTCATTAAATATCGAGAATAAAGTCATTATAATGCGAGATTAAACTCGTTAAATTTCGAGAAAAAAGTCGAAATACAATCTTGAGAATAAACTCATTAAATATCGAGATTAAAGTCATTATAATGCGAGATTAAACTCGTTAAATTTCGAGAAAAAAGTCGAAATACAATCTTGAGAATAAACTCATTAAATATCGAGAATAAAGTCATTATAATGCGAGATTAAACTCGTTAAATTTCGAGAAAAAGTCGAAATACAATCTTGAGAATAAACTCATTAAATATCGAGAATAAAGTCATTATAATGCGAGATTAAACTCGTTAAATTTCGAGAAAAAGTCGAAATACAATCTTGAGAATAAACTCATTAAATATCGAGAATAAAGTCATTATAATGCGAGATTAAACTCGTTAAATTTCGAGAAAAAAGTCGAAATACAATCTTGAGAATAAACTCATTAAATATCGAGAATAAAGTCATTATAATGCGAGATTAAACTCGTTAAATTTCGAGAAAAAAGTCGAAATACAATCTTGAGAAAAAACTCATTAAATATCGAGATTAAAGTCATTATAATGCGAGATTAAACTCGTTAAATTTCGAGAAAAAAGTCGAAATACAATTTTGAGAATAAAGTCATTAAATATCGAGAATAAAGTCATTATAATGCGAGATTAAACTCGTTAAATTTCGAGAAAAAGGTCGAAATACAATCTTGAGAATAAACTCATTAAATATCGAGAATAAAGTAATTATAATGCGAGATTAAACTCGTTAAATTTCGAGAAAAAAGTCGAAATACAATCTTGAGAATAAACTCATTAAATATCGAGAATAAAGTCATTATAATGCGAGATTAAACTCGTTAAATTTCGAGAAAAAAGTCGAAATACAATCTTGAGAATAAACTCATTAAATATCGAGAATAAAGTCATTATAATGCGAGATTAAACTCGTTAAATTTCGAGAAAAAGTCGAAATACAATCTTGAGAATAAACTCATTAAATATCGAGAATAAAGTCATTATAATGCGAGATTAAACTCGTTAAATTTCGAGAAAAAGTCGAAATACAATCTTGAGAATAAACTCATTAAATATCGAGATTAAAGTCATTATAATGCGAGATTAAACTCGTTAAATTTCGAGAAAAAGTCGAAATACAATCTTGAGAATAAACTCATTAAATATCGAGAATAAAGTCATTATAATGCGAGATTAAACTCGTTAAATTTCGAGAAAAAAGTCGAAATACAATCTTGAGAATAAACTCATTAAATATCGAGAATAAAGTCATTATAATGCGAGATTAAACTCGTTAAATTTCGAGAAAAAGTCGAAATACAATCTTGAGAATAAACTCATTAAATATCGAGAATAAAGTCATTATAATGCGAGATTAAACTCGTTAAATTTCGAGAAAAAGTCGAAATACAATCTTGAGAAAAAACTCATTAAATATCGAGATTAAAGTCATTATAATGCGAGATTAAACTCGTTAAATTTCGAGAAAAAAGTCGAAATACAATTTTGAGAATAAAGTCATTAAATATCGAGAATAAAGTCATTATAATGCGAGATTAAACTCGTTAAATTTCGAGAAAAAGGTCGAAATACAATCTTGAGAATAAACTCATTAAATATCGAGAATAAAGTAATTATAATGCGAGATTAAACTCGATTAAATTTCGAGAAAAAGTCGAAATACAATCTTGAGAATAAACTCATTAAATATCGAGAATAAAGTCATTATAATGCGAGATTAAACTCGTTAAATTTCGAGAAAAAGTCGAAATACAATCTTGAGAATAAACTCATTAAATATCGAGAATAAAGTCATTATAATGCGAGATTAAACTCGTTAAATTTCGAGAAAAAAGTCGAAATACAATCTTGAGAATAAACTCATTAAATATCGAGATTAAAGTCATTATAATGCGAGATTAAACTCGTTAAATTTCGAGAAAAAGTCGAAATACAATCTTGAGAATAAACTCATTAAATATCGAGATTAAAGTCATTATAATGCGAGATTAAACTCGTTAAATTTCGAGAAAAAGTCGAAATACAATCTTGAGAATAAACTCATTAAATATCGAGAATAAAGTCATTATAATGCGAGATTAAACTCGTTAAATTTCGAGAAAAAGTCGAAATACAATCTTGAGAATAAACTCATTAAATATCGAGAATAAAGTCATTATAATGCGAGATTAAACTCGTTAAATTTCGAGAAAAAGTCGAAATACAATCTTGAGAATAAACTCATTAAATATCGAGAATAAAGTCATTATAATGCGAGATTAAACTCGTTAAATTTCGAGAAAAAAGTCGAAATACAATCTTGAGAATAAACTCATTAAATATCGAGATTAAAGTCATTATAATGCGAGATTAAACTCGTTAAATTTCGAGAAAAAAGTCGAAATACAATTTTGAGAATAAACTCATTAAATATCGAGAATAAAGTCATTATAATGCGAGATTAAACTCGTTAAATTTCGAGAAAAAAGTCGAAATACAATCTTGAGAATAAACTCATTAAATATCGAGAATAAAGTCATTATAATGCGAGATTAAACTCGTTAAATTTCGAGAAAAAAGTCGAAATACAATCTTGAGAATAAACTCATTAAATATCGAGAATAAAGTCATTATAATGCGAGATTAAACTTAACGAGTTTTTTCTCGAAACACAACGACTTTATTCTCGATAATTAATGAGTTTAATCTCGCATTATAATGACTTTAATCTCGAGATGGCTTTATTTTTTTTTTATTATTGCTTGGCCCTAATCCTCTTCCGTAGTATATAATATATAAATACAAACAAATTAAAAGACACATATTACAAATATGGTGAGTGTCCAAGTGACAAATTGAAAGTCATGCATCATGAGTTTGTATTGTGCATTAGATTGATGCACAAAAAGCCTCTACCTCAACTCCGCAGCACAGGATTCACATATAAATGAACCTGTTGAGCACAGAAGCAACACTGTGCCACAGTCTGCCATTTAATTTTCAATTATATTATACATTTATTGACAGTGAAGAATTAATTATCAAGTGACCGATCAGTCAACAAGTTCTAAACCAGCAAGAAATAGCTATGTCAAGACTCATCTAGTATTCAAAAGCTTCAAATCCTTCTTGAAAAATGTTTTTGGGAGGAATTTAAATTATTATTATTTGACCAAGATTGTGAGAAATCAACGAAATGCTGTAGGCTGCTCCTCAAACAACTATGGCAACTTTGCAGATATTCATTCCAGCTGTTGGTTAATTAAAAGGATAGTTCACCCAAAAATCCTCTCTTTATTTACTCACCCTCATGCCATCCCAAATGTGTATGGCTTTCTTTTTCTGCAGAACACAAACAAAGATTTTTTTGTAGGTCCTCACAATGCAAGTGAATGGGTACCAACATTTTAAAACTCTAAAAAGGACATGCATTCAACATATAAGTGATTCATAAGACTCCAGTGTTTAAATCCCTGTCTTCAGATACAGATCTATATTGAAGTCCTTTTTTTCCTATAAATTCTCCTCCCTGCCCAGTAGGTGACAATATGCACAAAGAGTGTGAATTGACGAAAACAAAAGAATGATGATGTAAAAGTGAAAGTAGAGATTGATAGTAGAAAAAAAACATCTTAAATATTGATCTGTTTCTCACCCACACATATCGTATAGATTCTGAAGACATGGATTTAACCGCAAGAGATGTCTGGATTACTTTTATGCCGCCTTCATGCGATTTTGGAACTTCCAAATTTTGGTACCCATTCACCTGCATTTTATGGACCTACAGAGCTGAGATAGTCTTCTAAAAATCTTAATTTTTGTTCAGCAGAAGTAAGAAAGTCATACACATCTGGTATGATGAGAGCATTTTCATTTTTGGGTGAACTATCCCTTTAAGATTTTCATTCCACGCTTTCTGAGGAATTTTCCATAGGTGTGATTGGCTTGTTGGGCGCTTCTCGCAGACTTTAAGATCAAATTGTTTTACACAACAAACTAAAAATAAAAAAAAATGCATCCATTATCTACTGTTGCAAATTAGAAGTGTTTAGAGTGTACCGTTTAATGAAATTGCCATTTGAGGACCTGAGAGGAGTCGGTTTCTCTAAATACAGACTCTGATGTAGGCTACACGTCTTTTTGTTGTGTATGGACCACCCATTTCCCTTTAGAGAAGATTAAGTGTGATTTCATCTTTCAAGACAGTAGTGCACACATGGACCGGCCTTTGGGTGTATCATTTCAGCTGTTATCATATTCAAGAAGACCCGTCACACATGTCCGTCTCTCATCCGAACAACTCTTTTGTCCCCTATCACCCCCCCACTGCCCATGCATTGTGGGTATTGTAGTCCCTATCAGTACATTGGGTAACGGTGTTTTTTGGAGTAACGTCAGCTAAAAATGGTGCTTTGTCATTACTGGTAAAATGATCAATTATATCAATTAATTATAAAACTTATTTCAAAAAGTAGCTTGATAATAATATGCAATACAACAAGTTTGGGATTGTTCACTGAAAAATGTAATTCATAATTTACTCCCTCCCATGTTGTTCCAAATCGGTTTGAATTTCTTCTGTAAAACAAAAAGGGAGATGTTAGGCAGAATGTTAGACTCGGTCACCATTCTCTTTCATTGGAAAAAATTATGCACAGAAAGTGAATGGTGACTGTGGATGACAATCTGCCTTACATCTTTGTGTTCCATGGAAGAAGAAAAATGAATGGGTTTGGAACAAAATGAGTGTCAATAAATGATGACAATTTCATTTTTGGATGAACTATCCCTTGAAATGCTAATTGCGTGAATACATAAAATAAATAGCAAAACATTTCAATGGTTGTGAATTATCTAGTTCTAATATATCCTAATCTGTTAACTGATTGGGCATGATCAGTCCCATAAATGCGACGCTTTTTGGTATAAGAAAGTATAGAATCTTTGTAATCCCGCGGATCTCGTTCCCATTAGTTGGATCCTGGAGTAGCAGCCATGGTTTTGGGTGCGCACCTCTTTATAGCTTACTGATCCTTTATGTTTTATATTTCGTGATCAAAAATATTTTGAACCTGATTGATGGGTTTTTTTCAGGGTATATTTCCATTAAAGAGACACAGCAACCAAGTAACAGTGACCCTTGGAGTTGTAAACTTAAGTGTTCAATTCGATCCAGAAAAGCAGATCATAATTTGCTTATCTTTTATTTTCTTTATTATTGCCAAGTAAAGCAATTTGAATTACCACTGTGTATGAAATGTGCTGTATAAATAAACCTAGACTTGACTTGACTTGCCTTGCCTAGTTGTAAAGTCTACACTGTTTTGAACAAAATGCAAAGAAACGGCCAAATGTAGTGTTTGAATGCATGTGATTGAAATGCAAAAAACATTGTGGCGGTTGGCTTGATTCACTCAATACCCAAGCAGCAAAACCAGCACCAGATTTCAAGGAGATGATATCCCTCTTGGTTAATCATTAAACGCCATTGCCAGTCCTCTGTAAATAAGATAAATGCCCCTAAGGCACTCACCTCTGTGACACACCATTTCAGAGACAGCAGAGCTTTAATTAAGACTGGAAGGTGTTCGCTTCATCATTTCTTGGATTAATGTGAACAATTACAGGATTCATGTTATATTCAAAGTGTTATATTTAGTGTTTCAATTATGCTGCAGGTGAAGATTGGTTTCTAATGAAGAAAGAGGAAAAACAGCACACTTAGTTGTCAAATTGTTTAAATGCTTTTGGAGATTCTTTGGGAAGCTTCGAAGATGTTTATTATTTCAGGAATGGATATATGTGTCACATTGCCAAACGTTAGAATGGGCTGTGTCGATTTTGGAATGTTTTAACATTTTATTTTCTATTTTTTGAGGGATCATTTTTGAATTTCAGTAGGTGGTTTTAATTTCGCATTCCAGTTTTTCCTTTTTAATTTCTCCTTGAACATGCCGATGAAAAGAAATATAGGCAGTCCATCAAAGAATGACACGTTTCATCAACTACAACCATCACAGACAAAGAGAGCTTGCAAAAGTGCAGATGACCTCCATGCAATGATTATTGTTGACCAAGAGGATCTCAGAAAAAGCATGTTTTTCAAAACCAAACTGGATGAGGAAGAGGATTCTGGAATTAAATCAGGTGGGGACATTTTTTTTTTCATTTGTTGTAAATTGTTTTCAGACTGGCTTTTGATTATACTACTGCTAAATTCTATTTAGTTAGCAGTTTACATTATGAATTTTATATTATAAATAGTTTTGTACAAGACATTTGGAAGCTATGCATGTTAATTTATTTGACAGAAGCTGATGAGAGCAATGGAAGCATATCCTCAGAAGATGATTTGGATCACCTGGATTATTCAAAGAGCTTCTCTCTGACACCAAGTATGCCAAAGAAAAGCATCAGTCAGATCATCAAGGACAAAAAGAAACAGACCCAGCTTACTTTACAATGGTATTCGCTTGCCATTACAAACGATGTCCAAGAGTGTATGAAACAAATTATATTACAATACTTTATACTTTGTTTTCTTTCTCTTAGGCTTGAGGACAATTACATTGTTTGTGAAGGTGTTTGCCTGCCGCGGTGTATCCTTTATGCTCATTATTTGGACTTTTGTCGGAAGGAGAAATTAGATCCTGCATGTGCTGCCACATTTGGAAAGGTAAGACAGTAAGGGCATTCAAGTATGATGATTCTAAGTGATTATAAAAAGTATGATAATATCCAACTTCTAAACTCAACAAGTACTGTAAGTATGTTATCATATCTCAATTTAGTGCATAAAATTAGCTATTCATTTTACTGGTAGATTAGTTGTACTATTGTGTTATAACTTATCATTATTGCAGACCATACGACAAAAATTTCCTCTGCTTACGACACGAAGGCTTGGAACCAGAGGCCATTCAAAGTAAGAAAAAGTCAAATTACTAAATTGAATTTGCTTTCATCCTTCTATTACTTGCTATGTATGACTACATCTGAACCTCTCAGTTTTTGGTAACATTGGCTTACGAATATCTTCCAGGTATCATTATTACGGAATTGGGATTAAGGAGAGCAGTGCGTATTATCACTCTGTGTACTCGGGAAAAGGTTTGACACGGTATGCGCTGACCTTCCTGATTTCACTCCATTCTCTGATCTCTCATTTCAGTGTTACATCCCTTTAGAAGTCATTGAGTATTTTGAAAATGTACAGTATATCCCATATAAAATGCATGTGATGCTAAGACATGCATTGTATTTTGATGCTTTATTTTTAGTGCAAAAATGTTTCATCATATTAAAAATCTCACTTATGTGTTTTCTACAGATTCTCTGGAAGCAAGCTAAAAAATGAGGTTTGCGATTTTACTATAGAAATCAATTATGGTTTTTCATATAAATTTGGATTGTAATATTGGAAACATTTGTTAGAAACTATTATTTGAACTTTTTTGTGATTAAATACTAATGTATGTTTGCAAAGTAGGAAAATGCCAACCTAGTCTCTAATCTTATACAGAATGAACATTACTGTAACAAAATGTTTGCAAACTGAAATTTACATGCCGCGCTCTACATTTCAGTGCCATTCCCTGGTGAAATTAACACCTAAGTGCGCTGCAACAACTGTGTGTATTATTCACTTTCACACAAATTGCGAGAACAATGGCTGATTACAACTTTATAAACACTTATTTTCACACATTTACTCACACTGTGCTATGCTATGGCTACAAAACAATTTTACAAAAACACATAATTTAAAAAATTACACATTTTAATGCTTGTTTTACAGACCCACCTATATTTACACACTTATTTTAATGTGATGAGCTTGCGCCATAGCTCACTTGATAGAGTGTTGGACTTTGAACTCCGAAAACCAGGTTTGAGCCCAGCCAAGTATGCAAACTGATACTTGAGACAAAAGTGTCATAGTGACATAGTTGCTTCAGAAAACCTGCTTTTAATTTCGCATTTGCTTAAACTCTCATTTGCATTTAGAACTCCATCTAATATTAATCTTAAAAACCACATCTGATTATTATAAAATTACTTGCTTTTGGCGCCCCCCACTGGACATTTCACTGGGAAACTGCAGCCAAACATGCAATGAAGCACGTAATTTCGTTTTGCAAAAATGTTGCCGCAGTCACCTGATGTTTATGAGATCAGACAGGAAACTAGACCAACTCTTTATTACATTCAGAAAACATTGCGATGTTGTTATTATTATAAATCGCCAAATAATTGTGTAATATGCATGCTCTTTGTTGTTTACAGGGAGGATTCACCAGGAAATACTCCCTTAGTTCTAAAACAGGAACGCTTTTACCTGAATTTCCATGTGCGCAACATCTAGTGCTACAGGAGTCTGTTTCAAAAGAAAAGGTTTGTTTATTTCCATGAAGACAATTTCCAAAAAAACTGTATGTATGAATGTTTTCCTATTTACTGTACATATGGTAGGGAGGGTTACTTTTGAAATGTATTCTACTACAGATTACAGAATACATGCTGTTAAATTTAATTTAACAGCATGTCAAATTATGGTGGTGTAGTGGGCCAAAGCACATAACTGTTAATCAGAAGGTTGCTGGTTCAAACACCACAGCCACCACCATTGTGTCCTTGAGTAAGGCACTTAACTCCAGGTTGCTCCGGGGGGATTGTCCCTGTAATAAGTGCACTGTAAGTCACTTTGGATAAAAGCATCTGCCAAATGCATACATGTAAATGTAATTTGTATCATATTCAGTTAGATTACTCAAGGTCAGTAACGTATTGTAAATACTTTGGAATACTTCTTCAGCACTGGTAGATTTTTTTTATTTCACTTGTTTTGACTATAAAAACTCTGCCAGTACAGTAAGACAAAATACACATGTTAAAAATACATTCTCTGAAAAACCTAAATATCTCATGCAATGTTGTTTCTAAAACAAGATCAATCCAATTGATTGATTTTTAGATATTTTTACAGGAAAACAATACAAAAATGATCAAGAATATGATTTTTGCCCTATTATCAAAGATCTTACTAGGAAAAAAAGAAATTATGATCCAATGTGAATTTTCTTGATCAAAAATGTGATCGTGTCTGGTAACATGTGCTTGTAATATGGCTAGAAATAGCATTTTAGCTTGGAGTAAAGATGACAATTTACACAAGATTTATTTCTATTTCTTCTGCTCCAAACTTACGTCAAACGTACTTCTCTGTCTGCTCGTATGAATGTAACACATCAATAGAAAGTGTTTCACCGCTGTTCAAATGCACTTTGGATCATCATTTATATGTATAAATGTTTCCATCTGAAGGGACTAAATAAATGCAAAGTAATCTCTTCAGTAATCAAAATACTTTTTGAATGTAACTGTATTATAATTACCAATGATTTAAATTGTAACTGTAGTGGAATACAGTTACTTATATTTTGTGTTTAAATACGTTAATCCCATTACATGCATTCCGTTACTCCCCAACCCTGACTGTACATACCTCAAACTCTTTTATACTTTTTATTTGGTAGGTTGACACATTGATTATGATGTACAAAACTCATTGTCAATGCATTCTGGACAACGCCATCAATGTCAACTTTGAGGAGGTACTATTTTAATGAATTTGTTGTCCTATATTATTATATTCTATAACAATACACTTTAACTGTACCAACGTTTCTTGTGTTCCAGATCCAGAACTTCCTGCTTCACTTCTGGCAGGGGATGCCTGAACATCTCCTTCCACTTTTGGAAAATCCAGTTATTGTGGACATTTTCTGTGTGTGTGACTCTATACTTTACAAGGTGAGCGTCAATGAACCGTGTGTGTGTGTGTATGTGTGTGTGTGTGTGTGTGTGTGTATATATATATATATATATATATATATATATATATATATATATATATATATATATATATATATATATATTAGAGGTAGACCAATATATCGGTTTTACCGATTAATTTGTGTCACTTTTTAGAATTATTGGTTATCTGCAAGCTATTTTTTTTTTTTTATTCCTTAATTAATAAACCTCATCTGGTGAAATATAGAGTATATATATATAGATATATATATATATATATATATATATATATATATATATATATATATATATATATTAGAACTATTTATACAAAGCTACATGTATACAAAAACTGTACAAAACCTTTCATCTGGTGAATATAAAGTCTTCTTGCACTTTAATTGGATGAGTCTCTTTAATTTCAAAATAATAGACCCAGTTGTATTGTAGGCTTGAGGTTTAATGTTAAAAGTTCTGCATTATGCACCAAATATTAATCGTTCTCGTTATTATTGGGATTTTGGTCGTGCAATAAACTGCTTTTGGCATTTTATTCAGTGTCTGTGCCCTTCATTGTATGGAAGGTCTAATATATTTAATCTTTAAAAAAAAAAATATTGGACGATTAATCAGTTATCTGCCTTTTACCCCACCTTAGTTATCAGTATCTGCAAAATCCACTATCGGTCGACCTCTAATATACTATCTATCTATCTATCTATATATATATATATATTTAAATGCAGTATATCAGTGTAGAAGCATTCAGTTGTATAAGGTTATCACAAACAGGCTTAATTGTTTTTCATAGGTTCTGACTGACGTTCTCATCCCTGCTACAATGCAAGATATGCCAGAGAGGTTTGTATGTTGAACTGTTTACATTATACTCGTTAACCATTTTTATCAACAAATTACTAGAAAATACTTTGAAATTAAAATTCTATCATTGTTTACGCACCTTCATTCGTTCCATCTTTTCAATACAATAGCAGTGGATAGTGACCCAAAAGTATCATAAAAGCAGTTAATGTGATTTGTGCTGCATCGTATTCCAAGTTTTATAAAGTCATGACTTTAGTTTTCAGTGAAAATCTTGACCTCTGTTGCACGTTTATGAGTGCATGAGAGAAGCTCTTTCATAATGGCTGCAGTTTTCACATGAGAATTTGCATTGTTTAGCTCTACAATCAAGTTCTTGCGTGAGCATGCATGCCACATATTTCTCGTTTTTGGCTGAACTATTGCTTTGATTGAAAATAAAACATTGAATACTGTGTAAGTGTCAAATTCAAGTGTTTTTAAATGAGTTTAGGAAAATATCTCCAGTCTTTTGGCAGATATTCGGAATTTTGCCAAGCACTGGGAACAATGGATGGTGTCCTCGTTGGAGAATCTACCAGACATTCTCTCAAATAAGAAATTGCCCATAGCTCGACGATTTGTGTCCTCCTTAAAGAGACAGACTTCATTCTTACATCTTGCACAGGTAGAACTGTTTTGATCATTCTTGCTTTTGTTTTCTTTTTTTATAGTGATGTGTTCTTAATGGTTTCATGTTGTTTTAGATCGCAAGACCTGCCCTTTTTGACCAGAATGTGGTGACCTCTATGGTGAATGATATCGATAAAGTGGATTTGAACAGTATTGGTTCTCAAGCGCTCCTTTCAATCACAAATGACCAAGATTCAGACTTCTACACTGAATGTGAGTTATTGGTGGCTTTGTAGTCTTTTGTGCTTGGTAAACTTTTATACATTCTGATAATAAAATCTGCCTCAAAATAGATTTCCTTTACTTTTCTTTTACTAGATGACTCCATTTCAGTTTTTCAAGAGCTGAAAGACCTCCTGAGGAAAAATGCCACAGTAGAGTCTTTTATTGAATGGCTAGACTCTGTTGTGGAGCAGAAAGTTATTAAGGTTTGTTGCATTGCAAGAGCTTTATCTGAAGACACTGCTAAAAAGACCAATAGCAATTTCCATGCTGGTCTAGTCTAGTTTATTCTCGTGCTAATAGTGGTGCTATTCAATAGCAAAACCAAGCTGTTGAAGCTTTTTGACTGCGAAAATGTTGCTGATTCAGAAGCAACACCAGCATGCCATCTTAAACCACCATATGTTGGTCTTCTGGTCTTAGTTGGTTTAAGATGGTCTAGCTCATCTCCTAGCCTGGCCAAGCTGGTAATCAGCTGGTTTAGCTGGTCGGCTAGCTGGTCTTCAACTCTGACCAGCTTAAAGTGCTCCAAATCCCTCTAAAACTAGAAAACAGACCAGGCCAGGAGACCAGATAAGACCAGCAAACTCGCTATGGATTTTGGGGGTTTTGGGTACAATATCAGCAATCTAGCCATGAGTGTTATGTTGAATTTACATATAATCTTTCTTTCAGCCCAGCAAGCAAAATGGTCGGTCGGTTAAAAAGCGAGCTCAGGATTTTCTTCTTAAATGGAGTTTCTTTGGAGCACGAGTGATGCACAATCTCACCTTAAACAATGCTACCAGCTTTGGTGAGCCTTCAGACTGCCTTCCTACATGGCACACTCTTTCTTTCGCTTTCAACTGCTCTAGACATTCAGATTTAGTAACACGTTTTTGCATTATTTGTATATTTTTATGTCATATTTGTATGAATTTATTTATGGTGTAACTTCATGGACCCATTCGTAAAAACCTTTTTTGCTTTTTGAATTCTGTAGATATGATTAGAGCATGATTGTTCCCTTTCCAAAAATCAAATCTGTACAATTTGTTTTGCACTGTTTAACCAGAGAGTCACTGTTGAGAGTGAGCTATAAAGTGTATTCACCCAGACTGTTCAAACAAACCTTTATCTTGCGTCGCGTGTGCCCTGATTAGAGAGTGACCTTTCCCAGTGCTCCTAGCATCTGATGACCCTACAGATGTTCCCAAAGCCAAACAGTATTACCTACAAGGCCAACCATTTGACCCTAGAAGAGTTGAGGTGAAACTCTTAGGAATTTAAGGCTATGGTTGGAATCTAATCATAGCTTGCTACTTATTGAAAATGTTTCAGTGAAAAATGTACTTGCACTATAATTTATCTAATATTTTACTATTTTAAAATGTAATTTTTTAGACGGAATTATATACTACAAATGTTTCATTGCTGTCACACGGACTCACCACAGTGCATGCAAGTGCCGTCCAAATATCATCTTTGAATTACATTTACATTTATTCATTTGGCAGATGCTTTTATCCAAAGCGAATTACAGTGCACTTATTAAAGTTTACTCCAAGGTGCTGGAGAGGCGGGTTCGGCCGATTGTCGAACCTCGGATTGAAGAGGAACAATGCGGTTTTCGTCCTGGCCGTGGAACGACGGACCAGATCTTTACTCTCGCAAGGATCCTGGAGGGGGCCTGGGAGTATGCCCATCAGGTCTACATGTGTTTTGTGGATCTGGAGAAGGCGTATGACCGGGTCCCCCGGGAGAGACTGTGGGAGGTGCTGCGGGAGTACGGGGTGGGGGGATCCCTTCTTAGGGCGATCCAATCCCTGTACGTCCAAAGCGAGAGCTGTGTCCGGTTCCTCGGCACAAAGTCGAGTTCATTCCATGTGGGGGTTGGTCTCCGCCAAGGCTGCGCTTTGTCACCAATCCTGTTTGTGATATTCATGGACAGGATATCGAGGCGTAGTCGGGGTGGGGAAGGTGTGCGGTTCGGTGGGCTGGGGATCTCATCACTGCTTTTTGCAGATGATGTTGTCGTCATGTCATCATCGGTCCGTGACCTTCAGCTCTCACTGGATCGCTTGGCAGTCGAGTGTGAAGCAGCTGGGATGAGGATTAGCACCTGTGTGTTAAATCTGAGTATATAACCTCTAAATCTGAGGCCATGGTTCTCAGCAGGTACTCCAGGTAGGGGAGGAGGTATTGCCCCAAGTGAAGCAGTTCAAATACCTCGGGGTCTTGTTCACGAGTGAGGGGACAATGGAGCGGGAGGTTGGCCGGAGAATCGGGGCAACGGGGGCGGTATTGCACGAGCTCTATCGCATCGTTGTCACGAAAAGAGAGCTGAGCCGAAAGGCAAAGCTCTCGATCTACCGGTCAATTTTTGTTACTACCCTCACCTATGGTCATGAAGGCTGGGTCATGACCGAAAGAACTAGGTCACGAGTACAAGCGGCTGAAATGGGCTTCCTCATAAGGGTGGCGGGCTTCTCCCTTAGAGATAGGGTGAGGAGCTCAGTCATCCGTGAGGAGCTCGGAGTAGAGCCGCTGCTCCTTTGCGTTGAAAGGAGTCAGTTGAGGTGGTTTGGGCATCTGGTAAGGATGCCCCCTGGCCGCCTCCCTAGGGAGGTGTTTCAGGCACGTCCAGCTGGGAGGAGGCCTCGGGGAAGACCCAGGATTAGGTGGAGAGATTTCATCTCCACACTGGCCTGGGAACGCCTCGGGGTCCCCCAGTCAGAGCTGGTTAATTTTGCTTGGGATAGGGAAGTTTGGGGCCCCCTGCTGGAGCAGCTGTCCCCGTAACCCGACTTCGGATAAGCGGTTGAAGATGGATGGATGGATTATTACAGGGACAATCCCCCGGAGCAACCTGGAGTTAATAATAATTGATCTATTGTCACACACATATATACAGTGAAATTATTTTTTTCACATAGAGTGCAGGGTCAGCCATGATATGGCACAGGTAGGGTTAAGGGCCTAGCCCAAGGGCCCAACAGTGGTATCTTGGCAGTGTTGGGGCTTGAACCCCCGACCTTCTAGTCAGTAACCCAGTGCCCTAAAAGTGCCTTAAGTTAAGCACCAAGTTATGTGCCTTGCTCAAGGACACAATAGTGCAGTGGGGATTGAACCAGCAAGCTTCTGATTAACAGGTATGTGCTTTAGCCCACTTCGCCACCACCACTCCACTGAATTAAATACAGTTATATTGTATTTTTAATACATAGTCTTAACTTTAGATCAAATAATGATTTAAAATAGAGATTAAGAAAAAAATCGCAGCTGTATTTTCCAGGCCTGAAAAAAAAATGGAGATGAATAAAATCTTAAAATCCATGGGAATTTCTGTAGAGAATATACATTTTTCAAGTTATACTCTGCTCTAAAATATTTCATCGGCAATATATTGTGTTGAGTAAAACTTGCCCACAAGCCAAAGTGATGTTCGAATTGTGAGTAAAGCTTTCTAAACTATCAAATTGGTTAACAAATCAGTCTAAATTTTTTTTTAACAAATCGGTGTAAATCCAAACATTTTTATAGATACTTATCCAGTAATCACAAATTAAATTTAAATTAAATTAATGGAAATTCATTGGTCAAAAAGTGTGAAAACCCTTTAGTATTCTTTTATAACAGCGTTTGTGTGCATCTTAAATGGATAGGTGATTCTCATAATTTCCTAAAAATCATGCCATCCCAGATGTTTATGTCTTTCTTCTTTCTGCAGAACACAAACTAAGATTTTTAAAAGAATATCTCAGCTCTGTAGGTCTATTCAATGCAAGTGAATGGTGGCCAGAAGCTACAAAAAACACATAAAAGCAATCCATAAGACTCGAGTGATTTAATCCATATCTTCTGTACCAATCCAATACATTTTGGGTGAAAACAGACTAAAATATAACTTTGACAACAGCTTTCTCCTTTGCATCCATGATTTCAAGCTTGATTACACTTCCTAGTGCCATCTAGCTCTCTGCGCAAGCGTGGTGCACTAGGACGTGTAATCTAGCTTGAAATCATGATCATGCCTAGAGACTGCATTTGGGAGATGTACAGTGAAAAAAAGTTTCTTCTCACCCAAAACAATTGGATTTCTTCAGAAGACAGGGATTAAACCACCAGAGATTATTTTTATGCTGCCTTTTATGTGCTTTTTGGAGCTTCAAAGTTTTCATCACCATTCACTTACATTGTATGGACATACAGAGATAAGATATTCTTCTAGAAATCTTTGTTTGTGTTCTGCAGAAAAAAGAAACTCATAAACTTCTGGGATGGCATGAATGTATGTAAATGATGAGAGGATTTTCATTTTTGGGGAACTAAAACAGAGATGTAGTCGGATAATTTTTGCTACCATTAAAGTTTTGGAAATTGTCTTTGCAACATTTTTTGAAATGAATAAACCTGGTTTAATGTTAATTTTAGGCTCGTTCCACCTCATTCGGATGCTATTGGATGAGTACATACTACTAGCAATTGAAACACAATTCAACAACGACAAAGAGCAGGACCTTCAGAACCTCCTGGAGAAATATATGAGGAATGCAGGTATCCTAATCATTTCCCAATTTATCTCATCATTATGTTATTTAATACTTGAACATTTTTGACCCAGTTAACTGTGATGTTTCAATTTTGACAGATGCCAGTAAAGCTGCATTCACAGCCTCACCGAGTTCCTGTTTTTTGGCCAATCGGAATAAATCTTGTGTGGCACTGAATGATTCAACTGTCAAGGACGAGAACGCCCCAGAACATGATTTCCTGTCGCTCACGGCTACACAGCAAGGACTTGGGGCTAATACTGTTGTGTACCAAGGTACCGATTCGGACAGCTTCACTTTATCTGGTACTTACAAACAGGATTGTTTTTATATTTTCATGTTTTAAAGGAGTTATTTCATGAGGAATCTTTTTTTTTTTTCATCTTTTGAGATCTTGAGTTTGATGTACTATGAAAACAAACTGTAACTTTCAGAACTCAAAACTTGCTCCTTGGTACAAAAGCATTTATCGAAACTGTGCCACAAAAACAACTAATTTTGTACTTCTGCATCTTTCATGTTACAAAGTTGCACACAGATAAAACATGACCATATAACATTACTGTCTACATTTACACTTCAGTGATGCCTGTTGGCTGACCAGGAATTCGGCTGCCCAGGCATTTTGAAGTAATTAGGAGAATGCCAGATATTTGTAAGTTTTCCTAATATAAGAGTAAAATGAAAGAAATTCCATCAAACCATGCTCATTCCTGGCTGCGTGTAGCACCTTCTGCTCTGAACATCCTTCTGAAGGATCCTGATGTTTTTAACAATGTTAAAGGGATAGTGTACCCCAAAAAATTAAATTTCTCTTGTCATTTACTCACCCTCGTGTGTGTGTGTGAGTGTGTGTGTGTGTGTGTGTGTGTGTGTGTGTGTGTGTGAGTGAGAGAGTGTGTGAGAGAGTGTGTGTGTGTGTGTGTGTGTGTGAGTGTGTGTGTGTGTGTATTTTTTTATATATACAGAATATTTCAGCTCTGTAGGTCCTCACAATGCAAGTGAATGATGACCACAACTCGTGAAGGCAGCATAAAAGTAAATAATATGACTCCAGTGGTTAAATCCATGTCTTCAGAAGCAATATGATAGGTGTGGGTGAGAAACGGATACATATTTTAGTCCTCTTTTACTATAAATCTCTACCATTGACCAGCCTCTACCAGTGTCTGGCTAAATGTGAAAGTGTAGACTGACAGTAAAAAAAAAAATAAGACTTAATATTGATCCGTTTCTCACCCACATCTGTCATATCACTTCACATGATATGGATTTAATCACTGGAGTCATATTATTTACTTTTATGCTGCCTTCATGGCCCTTTTTGAACCTTCTGAGTTCTGGTCATCATTCACTTGCATTGTGAGGACCTACAGAGATTAAATATATTCTTCTAAAAATCTTAATTTGTGTTCTGCAGAAGAAAGATAGTCATGCACATCTGGGATGGCATCATGTAAATCATGAGATAATTTTCATTTTTGGGTGAACTATACCTTTAAGCCCAATTCAGCATTTATTGTTTTGTGAATTAAGAGGCTGTTGTTGAAGGATGGTGTATTTTAAAACTAAAGTATGTTTGAAACGACTGTAATCCCGCAAGCGGGTGTATGAGCTCAAAAAATGCTTATTGTCATAATTATTGCTCATGACGCTTTTATATTTTCCAGGAGAAATGGATTACTCGCAGAACAGTGCGCCCCTTATGACCCCTCCGATATCTCCTGCTATGATCAACCATAGCAGTGTGATCAACCAGGGTCCGATGGCTGTGAGGCCCCAGAGCAGCTGCTCCATCCAGGCCCAAGTGTCTTGCCAGGCTTTCCCTGATACAATGTACCAGAGCCTGCCCAATGCCAGTTCTGGCTCCTACCCTAACCCCTCTTTTTACCAGCCCATGTTTAGACCACAGACACACACTCCAACATCAGCCTATCAAGCTCGGGTGGAGAGCGGGCGCTACACGTCCTTCTCTGGGCACCAGCTGGCCAAAGATTGCTTCAGTGGCAGCTGTACGGTGTCTCCCTATAGTTCCAGGGTTTCATCGACTGCATATACAGCCACAGGTGACCCTGTGATGGACGTTGAGGGTGTACAGATACAGGATTCTGCAGGGTACAGCTTTGGAGGAAGTGCCACCAATGGAGAAGGGTGTTCTGGTCCAGTTTGCACCAGTACAGGACACAGTGGTGAGAAAAGCTAGGATTATTGGTCAATTATAGCCGAAGTGTTTCATTTCTGTGCCATTTGCGTCACCAAATGGATTTGCTAAAATGATTATTGTTTTCAAAGTTTCCCGAAAACTTCCCACACCTTCCATTTGTCAAACAAACTGATAGACCCGCCCCAAATTTATGCCATTGATCAATAGAGGCTGTTCGGGATGTTCAAACAAACAGAACAATGTTCTGATAACGCATCAAAGCAACACTGTTAAATTTTTTTGTAGAAATCAGTCTAGAAATGGCTTCCTTATAGTTGTCTCTGCATATTAAACTGGGATACAAGTATTTTAACATTGAAAATATTGAACACTGCAGCCTAAATGTTCCCCTCCATATCGTTTTCTGTTGTCTGTCATCTATCCTAGCAGTAAAAATTGGCAAAAAAGCCAAAAAAAATATATAATAAAAATAAGAAATATGCCTAGTAAAACATGGCCTGGGAAGTAGCACATGTACATTGTATGTTAAGCTTTGTTGCTTATGTGGGAAAATTTAGTTCAAGTCTCCATTTTTCTTATCAAAAATGTGAACAAAAAGCAGAATAAAAAAATAAAATAAATAAAAAAATAAATATATATATATATCTCATGTTCATATGCTGCTCAGACAGATAAAAATGAGTAAATATGCTGATATTGTTTTTGAAATATTTAATGTTCCTCTATCTTCTGGCCAGGCTATTACAGCAGTAGTGGGTATGTGGATGCTCAGAGGATGGGCACATTTCTTGACCAGCATGTTTCAGTGATCAGCAGCGTAAGCAGCATTCGCTCCGTCTCCGCATATACTGACGTGCACGACCCTCTCAACATCCTGGACGACACAAGCAGGAAGATAGCCAGACCCTACTACACTGAACTGTCATCACTGGGCACACACACTACAGGTTAGGAGAAAATCCCTATACATTGGAAGTTAAAATGCCTGAGTCCATTTAGAAAATCTGGCATTGAAAATCTCATTCAAACCTGGAAATAAACAGGAAAGCTTTGAAAAATGTAAAACAAAGAGGTCAAATTTCCTTGCATCCATTGTAACACACAAGATGCTCTTTAGAACATTCTCAAATCATTTGAGAACATTTTGACTGCGAAGCATTCAGCTGAGAGGCAGATGTAAATTTACTGATGTTAACAACAATAAAATCTGAAAACAGTCATCTAAGGCTATGACAGTAGGACTTCTTAACTGATATTTCTTTTTCATCAGGATCTTAATTGTTGAAATAACGTTTTCCATTAAATTTCATTAGAACTGAACATATTTACAGAGGAAAAAACTCATAGCTTCATCCTTAATTCACAGGGTTCCAGACTTTGAAGCTCTTGTTAAATTCTACTTTGTACTTGCCCTTATGAAAGTTTTCCACAGTTGTTGCATACTATCCAGTGTTTAACTGTGGTATTAGTAAGAACATGGTGATCACAGGTAAAACCATGCTCCTTATTACCAGATGTGATTATGGTTTTAAAAAACAAAAACTATTATGAAAAACAATATCCATGCAGAGACTATAAAAAAACAACTGATTTAAAAGTGACTTTTACTCCCCTAATATACAATATTTAATAAAATTATAATTTTCCAAAGCCAAAGTTTGGAATAATGTACAGATTTTGCTAGTTTGGAAGGAAATTGGAACTTTAATTCACCAAAGTTGCATTCAACTGATCACAAAGTATAGTCAGGACCTTATTGATGTAAAAAAAACAGCACCATCACTATTTGAAAAATGACATTTTTGATCAAATCTAGACAGACCCCATTTCCATCAGCCATCACTCCAACACCTTATCCTTGAGTAATCATGTTAAATTGCTAATTTGGTACTAGAAAATCACTCGCCATTATATCAAACACAGTTGAAAGCTATTTTAGTTAGTGAAATGAAGCTTAACTTTTCTTTGTGATTGTTTTTGAGTTGCCACAGTGTGCAATAGACTGGCATGTCTTAAGGTCAATAATAGTTCAAAAATTGCAAAAAAGAAACCGCTTTCTCTAGAAACTCATCAGTCAATCGTTATTTTGAGGAATTTTTGAGGAAGTCTATACAATGCTTGAAATTGTCAAAAAACTGAAGATTTCATACAAAGTACTTAATGTACTTAATGTTTCTCATTATTAATGTCCCGACTATACATTGTGATCAGTTGAATGACAATTTGGTGAATAAAAGTACCAATTTCTTTCCATAATCTGTACATTATTCCAAACTTTTGGCTGTGTGTGTGTGTGTGTGTGTGTGTGTGTGTGTATATATATATATATATAAAATTGTTTTAAAATATTGCCTTAGTCTATTTTTACTGTTACCAGATGGACACAGAGACAAAAAGAGTTTAAATTGAATGAAATCCCAGATGCAGTTTATTTTGCCTCTCCAATCCCAATCAATAATTAGCATAAAAAGGAAAAAAAAAAAGTGGTACACAATACGGGACTTTTAATTATAAAGAAGCCCGAAATACACATGGGACTCTTATTTTGAAAGTTATGTGCTCCCAGTTGTTTGTTCACGACTGTCTCGCGCTTGGTTTGTTGATGTGTGCCTTGCAGCAAGCTCCTCATTAGGGCTGTTGGATTTCAGAAATTTGTGAATCGACTCAAAGTTAAATCTCGTAATAAATAGCTCACTACAAAGCGTTCTTTGCACTATTTATAATATCATGAATGACATTTACTATTAATAGGTCCATTCTAAAGTTAAATTTAAAGTTTCATTTTTTATTTATTTATATATATTTTATAAAACAAAAATGTAACGTGTATTTAACATTTTTGTTTTTGAATGAATATATATATAATTTTGATGTAAAATTGTGTTAAATGTAGGCTAATTAAAAAAAATAATATATACAAAATGTTTTAAAACACTGTAGAAATGTCGAGATCGAGTAGAGAAGCATTAGATTCTCGCTTTTAAAAGTTCAGCACATTGATTATTTGTGACTTTAACATACATATTTATTAATGTGAACTGGGACGCTAACTCTGCCATCTCCTCATTACAGATTTTGTGTTGTAACATCGGGTAATTTATTAATGTATAACAATGTACTGTCATAAATTTGGCATGTTACTTGATTAATTGTTTAATCCATCCAAAGTTAAATATCGTCAGACTACCCAGGTCTGGAAAGCAGTGTTGAAGGGCTTGTGTGATTACATCATACAGATGAACAAACTGAGCGCATTTGACTCGTTAAGATGTAGTTATTTATTATCATTTTGTAAATTGTATTAGTGCTGTTAGGCTTCTAAAATGTGTAGTATTGCAGTGGTCGAGGAAATATCAACCGGTTTCCCTGGAAGGAATTAACTCAAGTTTCGAGTCGATTCTCGATTTCTAACGCCTCGGAATCGATTCTTTCTTAAGTCGATTCACAGCCCTACTCGTCAGTCGTCATCACCGACGTCATAATAAATTATGTCTATGGTCATCACAACATAACGAGTGAAAAGAGGCGCGAGACACGCTGGTGCTCGCTCTAAAGATGTATCCAATAACTCACAAGATGATATGTGACGAAACCTCATATGAACGCACACAACCCGACTGTTGCCAATGAAATTATTATAATTAATTATAATTATTATAATTATTATGAATTACTATATTTTAAATAATTTTCGATCAATCAATTATTTTAGTCGCAGTCTGGGCCCTGGAATGTCGTGGATGTTTTAATCGGGTTTCTAAGAGCTTTGCATGGAGCCTTTATGGTTTTCATATCTCTTATTTGACACATATGTCTCTCAAAATTGCAGTTCGTTCCTTGAGCAGTAAAAGGAAAAGATTCTGAGTTTTGATATGTTGTTTTCTTTATTATGTAACAGGATCCAACATAGCTCATTCCTGCTCTGTCCCTGCACCCTGCATGTATGGAACTGCTGCTCCATATCACTCCCAGAACACACTGGTTCCTCACCAGGTGACCACAGAGGTGCGAGAAATGGTGTCCTCCCTGCCACCCATATACACTGTGTTCATGGGGTCAGCTGGTGGGCCACCCTGACTGTTGCTAAAACACCCCTTATCTCTCATTCAACTTCTATTGAATGCTATACTCACTGCAGGTGAGACGTGTTTGACCTCATATGTATGTCTTTAAATTAAACAGAAATATTTTGTTGCGAAACACTGTAGATTGCTAACTGGTATTGTGTATATATTGTTTTTTTTTTTTTACATTTGCTTTAAGTGCTAGACCCCAAGATCATGATTTCTAACTGTCCAATAATTAATGATCTTTTATTTAAGTTTTTATATTTTAATGTAAATTACCGTTCATGTCATTTTGCGTTCTTATTCTCTAACATATATAAATATTTAAATTTCCGTTCTTTGCACTTTGGAGGTCAACGTTTTTTTTATTGAATTAACTCTCTCTCTCTCTCTCTCTCTCTCTCTCTCTCTCTCTCTCTCTATATATATATATGCATGCATTCATTCACAAAGCATTTTTGTAATGTTGTTATAAAAAAACAGTAGCCTAACACTTTACAATAAGGTTCTATTTGTTACCATTAGTTAACATGAACTAATAATGAACAATACTTTTACGGCATTTATTAATCATAGTTAATGTTAATAAAATCTGTAAACAATATATTGTTAATTGTTTATGATACCTAATGCATTAACTAATGTTAATGAATGGAACCTTATTATAAAGTCTTACCAACAAAACAAAACAAAACAATTATTAAAAAGTGACAGAAGGACAGAAAACAATAATTGGAGCTGACTTTAAGGATGGGAAATTTTCTATCATTAGTTAACTTAGTCTTTTCTTGGTATTCAGTGCTGGATAAACTGAATGAATGACTCTCTAATAGATAAACATGGTCCTTCATAGCACTGCTGGAGATTACACATACACAATTGTTGATGTTGCAGTTAAAAGTCGGGTGTTATCTACATGAGATTTGTTTATTTCTCTATTGTTCATGAGGTTAAGAGACAGTCTGATAAAGCTGTTGACTAAAACCAGGACCAGTAGAGGTGTGCAGACCACAAGCTGTTCATTGTTAAGGTTTATTCACCCCTGGGTTCTTTAAATTAAGCTTTGTTAGTCTTTGAGCAGATGGGGCTAATAAATCCATAATCAGTAACATTAGATTAACAGCCGCCTTTCTGTGCAGAAATAATATCATTGAAACGTGTCATAATATATTGTATGTTTGTATGTAAACTCACCAAGGGTTAAATAAGGATTTCAGCATTTGTCTTTACTGTGTGTAAAGACCTGACAATTAATGATAAAATCGGCCACATTGTGCTGGCCTTTATCTACTCGAGGGGAAAATCCATTTCAGCCCTTGGACTGGAACAGATGGCTTGAAATGTAATGATTACAAAATCCTGATGGTAAAATAGTTTAATTACAAAGTCAATAATGCCTCCAACAATTGCCACGGCTTCAGTGTAAAAACAACAGAAGGCAGAACGCAAACTTTGGGAGAATGTTTAACCAGAACTTTGCATTAGGCAGGGAGACTCCATATGCACCTCTGCCAGAACAAAGATCAACAGATCCGGGGTCATAATGGCCGCTTAAGAGAAGTGAGAGAGAGACCGAGATGGCTTTAGTGCAATAATGTGTGCTTACCCGAATCCTGACAATCAAATTTACCACGTTTGCTTTTACGATCGGCACTCTTCTTACAGCATATTTAAAATCTTAGTTCTCAGCTGTTTCTTGTGTGATGTTCTGACCCCTTTCTTGCTCATTGTAAAACAAATCTACAGACTGATTTTGTGCGAACATTATATCCCACATGGTTTAAAATGCATACACACAAAAAAGTGGTACAGTCGTGTTTTTTGGTAGTGCTATTTAAATACCATGTTACATTGAAGGTGTTTGAAAACATAAATCCGGGCGAACATTTAAAGACTTAAGGGCTTTGATTTTGGAGAACAGATTAAGAGCTGTAAGATTCATAATAACTTTGTGATTTTTGTAATCACACATAGATCATCAATAACAAGTAGCAAACTGCTCTACTGATTGTATTCACACAGATAAGGTTGACAAATCTATCCGTAAGATCAACTCTGCAGTTCGAGGAAGTGTTTCCTCAACACTTGAGATTTTAGGGTTGGGAGGTTGCAATCTGTAGCAACACATCCATGAGGGAACTTTATCAGTGTGTGCAGTTTGCAGAGGAGGCTTTTGATTACATTTGGCCAACAGGGTTTTTGTTAATATAGGCTTTTAAGTACCAATATCCAACGTCTAATAGAAACTTTTGACACAGATGTTGAAATGCATATTTTGTATTCCTTTTAAAATCATACTTCTGCATACATATGCTTACACGATCTTGGAAAGGGGTTTTATAACTGGGGTCCGGGGACCTCAAGGGGGCCGCAAGAGGATGCTAGGAGGTCCGTGGAAAATGTCAGAGAAAAATTATTTTGTAAAAAGAAATTAAATAAATGTTTTCCGAATTTGTCATGATTGTTGTTTAATTCAAAAAGAAAAAATGTACAACTAAAAAACAGGAGAAAAAGAAGAAAAGAAAAAACTAACCATTTTCCAAATTTGACATCATTATTGTTTCATTCTTCCTTCTAGAGACTTTTTTTCTATTTGTAACTTTACTCTAATAGGGGTTGAAATACATATAATAAAAAAGCTTTTAACTCAATACAAAGTTAATATTTTAGATATAATAGAACAATTAATTTTAGCTTTGTACAATGACAATATACTGTATTATATAATTTTTACAAAAAAAACAACAAAAACATGTCTTAATATCATGCTTAATATTTTTCTTACACAGTATAAATTAGTCTTTAAACATGAAAATACATAGCTGCTGTCATATTTTATATGTCATATTTGCAAGGTAATTGGCATATTTGGGGGTCTTTGGCATCAAAAAGTTGCATGTTAAGCATGTTGGATTACTTTCATTTTGGCCAACTTACCATCTTTTTCTGGTTTTCTATTTAATAGCATTACTCTCCATAAGGCCTTATGCATCATCATACATCTTGCATGACTAACAGTTTTGGTGGTGGGTTTTATCAATCCACAAAGGGGCAGTGTAGTGCAAGAAATGTGAAAGTCCATTATGTCTTTCAATATTCTTCTCGCAATGGTGATGATGAAAAATTTAAACCGCTCACAGTTACATTATTTTACAGTATTTAGAGCTGAATGCACAGATATGAAATGTTTTAATGATCAATTTTAAATGAACTGATTTATGATCATCTGTTGCTTTGGGCCAGTGTGTCTGTTGAAAAAATATAAATGTAATGTCAATGTAAAACAAAGAGCTACTATTATTTTAAGTGAACATAAAAGAAAATCAACCTAAAACTTATGAAGGACTTTAGTGAAATGAAGACTCAATCTATCTCACCAACATTTATAATTCCCTTTACTTGGGAAAAATAAATATTATCTTAAGTTATATACATACATACATACATACATTAATACATACAGACATAATGATTATATGTTAACACCTTCATGAAGACCTGTATGAATGCCTTTTTGGAAAGAAATGCCTCTCTTTGTATGAAATCTTTTACATCATTGTTCTGACATCCAAGTGATAATTCTATTAATTATCTCAATATTCATTTGGGTCTTCACAGTTGCTGTCACGGCTCCATACAGCCACAGGCTGTCTATCAGTTCATAGGTTTTGACTAACAAGAAGCTCAAGAATTCCACAACTGCATGTGTCCTAACCTGGAGTGAGCAGCAGGTGGGTGTAACAGTATTTGGAGAGCATTGCAGGCATTTCTCTCATTGGTGGTAAATGTCTGATAGGAGTCTCTCATGGGTTCCCTGGCACAGAAGATCAGACTTCCTACAGCAAAGCACCAAAGAGAAACAGTGCACACTTCTACAAAAATTACAGAAATATTCATGGTTATGGATAGCTGTGGGAAATGTGTCAAAATGAGGAATTATGATCCAGCGGAGAAACAAAAATGGCAAAAATGTATGAAGTGACTTATAATTACAGTAACTTAATAATGACATGAATAAAACAAGTTATTTGTTAGATACAAAATAATGTCATTATTCGATTATTATATTGAGTTCTAATGTATGCTGTTGAGTTTATGAATAATTTAAAGACTATATATTGGTCAATCATGCAAAATACAGAGTACCCAGTACAATGGAGTTTCTTATTGTCAGTACTCTCGATTATATCAGCTGTAAAAATAGTTTTCCTGACATTGTTTCTCAAGAGTACTTTGCAGCAAAACAAATGAATTCCAGTTTGAATTAAGTCGATAAATAAACAAATCTTCACAATGAATTCTGTGCATGACTCAGATCTGGTAACTGTATTTGGTTCCACAACAAAAGACTGTTCTTAAAAAAATATTTCAGGCAAAAAGGAAAATTCTCTCATCATTTAGTCACCCTCATGCCATTCCAGATGCCAAAAATCACATAAAGGCTGAATAAAAGTAATCCATCCGACTCCATTGGTTAAGCCCATGTCTTCAGAAGCGATCAATATTTAAGTCCTTTTTTTTCTGTAAATGTCCGCTTTTACATTTCACATTCGGGTTTTGGCAATTTGAATTCTTCATGCTTATTCCCACCTACTGGGCTGGGAGGAGAATTTTATAGGAAAAAAGGACTTGAATATTGGTCTGTTTCTCACCCACACTTGTCATATCGCTTCTGAAGGCATGGTTTTAACCACTGGAGTTGGATGGATTAATTTTATGGTGTCTTTGTGTGCTTTTTGGAGCTTCAAAGTTCTGGCCTCCATTATTACAGAGCTTAATCTTTGTTTGTGTTCGGCAGAAGAAAGTCATACACATCTGGGATGGCATGAGTGTGAGTAAATGGTGAGAGAATTTTCATTTTTGGGTCAACTATCCCTTTAAGCAAGTCATTTTTTAGCCATTCCAGTGGCTAAAAGGAAGATGGTTTTGAATGTCATCCTGTAAAAAAAATTTATGTTTTCTTGTACATTCTTCAGTATGAAGGCCAACATGGAACTACTGTAGCCCTATCTGTAATTTACCCTCACGAAGGTATTAATCAAGAGTTTGTTTTAACACCATTTTGTTTTATTGCCTTGACAAAGTCTTGAATGTTATTGTTCTGTAGAATCTTGGTTCCCTATCCGTCACTCACTCGATGTCGCTCCTAGGGAGCCCAGACATCTCTGATCTTGAGAAAAGGCCAATGGAATTTGGCGTGTGGAATTTGCATGCCACTCCCCCGGACATACGGGTATAAAAGCTCTTCGCATCTACTGGGATCGCACGCAGAGCTTAAGAAGCTCCGAGCAGCTCTTTGTCTGCTTTGGTGGACAGTGGAAGGAAAGCGACCCACTCGTCGATGCCATCACTATGGCATACCACAGCCAGCACGTGCCGCTCCCTGCTGGCCTACGAGCCCATTCTACCAGGGGTGTTGCGGCTTCTTGGCGTTGTCCCACGGTGCCTCTCTAGCAGACATCTGTAGAGCTGCAGGCTGGGCAACACCTAACACATTTTCAAGGTTTTATAACCTCAGGGTTGATCCAGTTTCGTCCCGTGGGTTATCAGGTGATGTTAACAGGTAAGTTCGGGTCAGCTGGCCAGGTGTATCGCTTGCGCATAGTGCCTTTCGCCTCCGTTGAGGCGAAGACGTGTGCTCTTTCCCCAGTTGCGTTCGCAAGAAGTTTGAACCCTTGAATTCCTCCTCCCTAGCCTAGCAGCCGACGAGTCTTCGGAGAGGAGATAAGTGCTCCACATGTGCTGGTTGTCTCCCTACGCAACCCCGTGTGATGTATTTTCCGCCGGTAAACCGCGTTTTCCTTGGGCCGAGGGCCCTCTGTCCTTGATCACAGTGTCTGTAGTAACTCCTCCCCCCTCAGGTAGGATCTACCGCGGTGCCGCTCCACATGATGTGCTTCCGCTCCTAATCGGTAAGACCATGTGTTGTATTCCACTTAAATACCCCCCACCCCGCTCTTGGGGCCGGGTGTGGTCTCCGCGGTGTCCTCTTTGGAGGGACACCCCCCAGGTTGGAGCATATATTAGCCCCCAGCCGAACGATTTTGTTCCTTTTTTTGGGGAGAACAATAGAGAGAAGACCACGGCTGGGCCAGCCAGTCCTTCTACTTCTGAGCAGTTAGCCATTCCCCAAGGTGCAGGGGAATGCTTCATGCCTGCCAGTGTGTTGGGGGTAGTCATGCGACGGCTTGCTGCGCTGGCTACGAGGCACACAGAGGTCTGCCCGTCTCGCACCGCCAGTCTGCGTAACTCAGTTCAGCTCTTGTGGCGTTTTCCATTTTTTTGTTTTTCAAAATCCCAAACTCAGCACATACTCATAATCAGCACATAATCTTTTCTAGCTGAAGGGAGGCAGAATTTTTCTATAGCAGAGAAAAGAAAATCCCCCAGATTTCCATGGAAATGTTCAAACTGTAATTCTTCTAAAACATTCAAGCGGTGTCCTTCAGAATTGGTACATACCTTAAGTCAAGTCAAATTTATTTTTATAGCGCTTTTCACAACAGGTGTTGTTTCAAAGCAGCTGTACATTAAATTATGCTATAACAGAAAATGTATTAACATAAAGCCAATATTAGTTATTTATATTTAGAACCATTAGTGGTTAAAATTAGTAAACTAAGTGTTGTGGGTCAATGCTGGTTAAACAAAATTATTTTGTAACAACTAAGTTTTAGTGTTAAATTCCTTGACGTCATTCCAAATTAACTGAGGAAATAAAAGTAGATGCATTGTCCTCTGATTTTGGCCAATGAAGGCTTTTGTTAATGGTCAATTCATTTTCTATGTAGTTATTTATTTATTTATTTTTCAAGAGAGTGTTGTTCCTCCTTTGACCAAGTTGATATAGGTATCATTCAGTGAGGAGCATCGCAGTTCGGCTGGAAGCTCATGGCAGGTAATTTTGGTGAACTCCATCCTGAGTCCATGCGTCAGACAGTAGCTCATGAAAAATCTCATGTCTTAGCATCAATTCATCCTCTGTGAAGTCATGCTGCAGTTGGTTATCAGGATGGCTACCTTTTTCTCTTTACAATGCTGTTCCGGTGCCTTTACAGTTAGTTTGTCAAAACAGCTTAACCTTCTTTAAATTATGTACCATTTCATCCTTTCATTGAATGTAAAAATAATTGCAAATGTAATCTCTAGATTTTCTTTATCTTGCCAACATAAATACTAATGGAGCGATGTGCTTTGCAAACACAGCTGGCTCCTCTCCAGCTTTCACCCTGTATGATCTCCATTTGATGAAGTTTCTATTGCAGATGGAGTCTATACACATACAGTATATCTATTAGCAAGGTGGAGTGAAAAGAGACTATTCATAACATCAGTTTAATTAGAGCATGAGGTGAGACGGCCATTGAGGGCCACTTGATGCAAATGGAATGAAAAGTGTCAGATGGATCTTATTAAATTAATAGGGGAGACTGAGGCTAAGATTCATGTTCAATGAACATACACTGACTTTTTGTGACAACAAGTCCCAATGGTGGAATAAGTTGTCACAATGGAACCTGCCATTTATTTGAACAAAATCACACACACACACACACACACACACACACACACACACACACACACACACACGTGTGTACACTCACCTAAAGGATTATTAGGAACACCTGTTCAATTTCTCATTAATGCAATTATCTAATCAACCAATCACATGGCAGTTGCTTCAATGCATTTAGGGGTGTGGTCCTGGTCAAGACAATCTCCTGAACTCCAAACTGAATGTCAGAATGGGAAAGAAAGGGGATTTAAGCAATTTTGAGCATGGCATGGTTGTTGGTGCCAGACGGGCCGGTCTGAGTATTTCACAATCTGCTCAGTTACTGGGATTTTCACGCTACAACCATTTCTAGGGTTTACAAAGAATGGTGTGAAAAGGGAAAAACATCCAGTATCGCGGCAGTCCTGTGGGCTGAAAATGCCTTGTTGATGCTAGAGGTCAGAGGAGAATGGGCCGACTGATTCAAGCTGATAGAAGAGCAACTTTGCCTGAAATAACCACTCGTTACAACCGAGGTATGCAGCAAAGCATTTGTGAAGCCACAACATGCACAACCTTGAGGCGGATGGGCTACAACAGCAGAAGACCCCACCGGGTACCACTCATCTCCACTACAAATAGGAAAAAGAGGCTACAATTTGCAAGACCTCACCAAAATTGGACAGTTGAAGACTGGAAAAATGTTGCCTGGTCTGATGAGTCTCGATTTCTGTTGAGACATTCAGATGGTAGAGTCAGAATTTGGCGTAAACAGAATGAGAACATGGATCCATCATGCCTTGTTACCACTGTGCAGGCTGGTGGTGGTGGTGTAATGGTGTGGGGGATGTTTTCTTGGCACACTTTAGGCCCCTTAGTCCCAATTGGACATTGTTTAAATGCCACGGCCTACCTTAGCATTGTTTCTGACCATGTCCATCCCTTTATGGCCTCTGATGGCTACTTCCAGCAGGATAATGCACCATGTCACAAAACTCGAATCATTTCAAATTGGTTTCTTGAACATGACAATGAGTTCACTGTACTAAAATGGCCCCCACAGTCACCAGATATCAACCCAATAGAGCATCTTTGGGATGTGGTGGAACGGGAGCTTCGTGCCCTGGATGTGCATCCCACAAATCTCCATCAACTGCAAGATGCTATCCTATCAATATGGGCCAACATTTCTAAAGAATGCTTTCAGCACCTTGTTGAATCAATGCCACGTAGAATTAAGGCAGTTCTGAAGGCTGAAAGGGGTCAAACACAGTATTAGTATGGTGTTCCTAATAATCCTTTAGGTGAGTGTATATATATATATATATATATATATATATATATATATATATATATATATATATATATATATATATATATATATATATGGAATATAAAATATACAATGGAACCTGCCATTTATTTGAACAAAATCACACACACACACATATACGTTTCCTGTAGTTTTTCACCAGGTTTGCACACACTGCAGGAGGGATTTTGGCCCACTCCTCCACACAGATCTTCTCTAGATCAGTCAGGTTTCTGGGCTGTCGCTGAGAAACACGGAGTTTGAGCTCCCTCCAAAGATTCTCTATTGGGTTTAGGTCTGGAGACTGGCTAGGCCACGCCAGAACCTTGATATGCTTCTTACAGAGCCACTCCTTGGTTATCCTGGCTGTGTGCTTCGGGTCATTGTCATGTTGGAAGACCCAGCCTCGACCCATCTTCAATGCTCTAACTGAGGGAAGGAGGTTGTTCCCCAAAATCTCGCAATACATGGCCCCGGTCATCCTCTCCTTAATACAGTGCAGTCAGCCCTGTCCCATGTGGAGAAAAACACCCCCAAAGCATGATGCTACCACCCCCATGCTTCACAGTAGGGATGGTGTTCTTGGGATGGTACTCATCATTCTTCTTCCTCCAAACACGGTTAGTGGAATTATGACCAAAAAGTTCTATTTTGGTCTCATCTGACCACATAACTTTCTCCCATGACTCCTCTGGATCATCCAAATGGTCATTGGCAAACTTAAGACGGGCCTTGACATGTGCTGGTTTAAGCAGGGGAACCTTCCGTGCCATGCATGATTTCAAACCATGACGTCTTAGTGTATTACCAACAGTAACCTTGGAAACGGTGGTCCCAGCTCTTTTCAGGTCATTGACCAGCTCCTCCCGTGTAGTTCTGGGCTGATTTCTCACCTCTCTTAGGATCATTGAGACCCCACGAGGTGAGATCTTGCATGGGGCCCCAGTCCGAGGGAGATTGACAGTCATGTTTAGCTTCTTCCATTTTCTAATGATTGCTCCAACAGTGGACCTTTTTTCACCAAGCTGCTTGGCAATTTCCCGTAGCCCTTTCCAGCCTTGTGGAGGTGTACAATTTTGTCTCTAGTGTCTTTGGACAGCTCTTTGGTCTTGGCCATGTTAGTAGTTGGATTCTTACTGATTGTATGGGGTGGACAGGTGTCTTTATGCAGCTAACGACCTCAAACAGGTGCATCTAATTTAGGATAATAAATGGAGTGGAGGTGGACATTTTAAAGGCAGACTAACAGGTCTTTGAGGGTCAGAATTCTAGCTGATAGACAGGTGTTCAAATACTTATTTGCAGCTGTATCATGCAAATAAATAGTTAAAAAATCATACATTGTGATTTCTGGATTTTTTTTTTAGATTATGTCTCTCACAGTGGACATGCACCTATGATGACAATTTCAGATCCCTCCATGATTTCCAAGTGGGAGAACTTGCAAAATAGCAGGGTGTTCAAATACTTATTTTCCTCACTGTATATATATGTATGTATGTATATATAAAACATGTGCCTCAATGCACATACTGTAGCTTTAACCATTTCAGCTGTTTGATTTTGTGCAATACATACAACTCCTAATGAGTCCAGCTTTCTTTGTTCTGTGTAGCTTTTTTATATTTTGCCATTGCATTTTGCCAGTGTATGTCAAGCCAAATGGACCCCCCCCTGTCTCTTTGTTACAGACCCTTTTCCTCACTGGTTTGTGTCACTGTGTATCTTTTGTGAGGATGTCCCATGTCTCTATGGCAGCCCAGATGAGGTTCAGTAAAGGCAAGACATGTGATGTCCGGATGAGATGGCCAGGTGTGATGGAGGGCTTTTGAATGGGGCTGTAGGGATGTGTCGAAAAAAATCCCTCCCACAGGAGAATGAAAATATATAGAGAATGTTTTTAAGTACCATGTACCATTGTGCAATAATGTACTCTTTTTCTATTTATAGACAATACAATGAATGCAGGAATAAGACACCATAGCATTCAACTAATTAACAATTATTTTATTATAATACCATAACATTATATACTAGATAATAACATGGTTTGCTATATAGTTTTTATAAAATTGATAGATAAAAAAAGGAAGTAGAAAGTGTATATAGTAGAAAGTAATCAACATTATGCAAATTCTGCATACGCAATTCTGTTGATTGAGTTTAACTTAACCAGAGTATTCCATTAACAATTAACTTTACAGTTAATTAAGTTTACACACCATTTTATTCCAGAATGATCTGAGAATATTTCAAAATACATTTTATGTGCTTCAATGGAAAAAATGTATTGGAAGTTTTGTACAAAGAATTTAATATGGACATTTGATTCATACATATTTTTTTATTTGTCATTATCCATAAACTTTGTTAATTTACCAGTTTAAATAAAATAAAACTACAGACTTTTGGACTGCATGTAATTTAAAGGGATTTTTTAAATAATCCAAAAATAGATTTCTTTATATATATATATATATATATATGCTAAAAATCTCTACTTTTGCTTTCACATTCTTCTTTGATTTTGGCTATTTGTATTAGTTATCATATTATTATGTATTAGCATATTGACACCTACTGGGTAGGAAGGAGAATTTATAGGAAAAAAAGGATTTAAATATTAATCTGTTTCTCACCCACACCTATCACATTTTTTCTGAAGACATCGGGTTGTTTGGATTACTTTTATGCTGCCTTTATATGCTTTTTGGAGCTTCAAAGCTCTGGCCATCATTCACTTTTATTGTATGGACATACAGAGCTGAGATATTAGTTGATAGTTTTCAGCAGAAGAAAGGAAATTATACACATCTGCTGGCATGAGGGTAAATTATGAGAGAACTAATTGTATAAAAAAAATTGTGGGTAAACTATTATTTTAAAGGGTAAATAAATGTATCATCAACAATGATGCACAACATTCACTGACTGCTGACTATCTCTTCACTTTGAACACATATATCTGTTGAGGGCTGTGCAACTAGGTAACAATATATACAAGCAGAAAACTGTTTGCTTGCCTATAAAATGTCATTTGAAAAGCATTTGAAGTATTTTGAGGGGGCAATATTTTTCTTGTTTGGCCTTGAGTATTCAGCGCTCAGTGTCTGTGTGGAATCTAGGAAATTTCTTGTGTTCTGATGTTCTTTGGGCTAAATTTAATTATAGCAATGGAAGGGGAAAATAAAGCAGCAGTCTTATTGAAAGTGCCACCCTGTAAAAAATAAATAAATAAATACTGTAAAGTCTGGAAGCAAAGTTTCCAGAGGATACCGTCAAATTACAGTAAATAACCGTACCACAAAATTACATGCAATAAACTGTAAAAAGACAAAGCAGATTTTACCGTCCAAATTAATTAAATTACAGTATATTATTGTTGATAAAATTAATCAGTGAAAAGAAAACACAGATATATTATGTCAATATACAGTAAGAACCACTTCCTTTCAGGTTAATCTCTGTAAATGTAGGGCTTTTATTAGTTACTTTATGAAACTACCCAGTCTATCCACAGTAATTTCCAATTTAAATATAATTTTCATGTACAACAACTAAGAAATAATGTTTAAAAATGCAATGAGTACATAAAACCAAAGACAAATGTCTGCACATTTACAGTATAACTCAGTAATTTTACAGAACAATTATATTTTAAAAAGTTCATTGAAAAGTGGAAGACAAGCATAGTATATCAAAAATACATCAACAATATCAACAGCTGAAGTCAGACTATTACATACACTTAGTTTGAAGTCATTAAACTCAAGTCACAATTCGTTTAGGACACCTACTTTGTGCAAGACACAAGTTATTTTTACAACAACTGTTTACAGACAGATTGTTTTACTTTTAATTGACTATTTCACAATAGTGGGTCAAAAGTTTACATACACCAAGTTAAATTTAGGACAATTCCAGAAAGCCTTTAGGTAATTGGCCAATTAGCTTCTGATTGGAGGTGTACTGAATTGGAGGTTTACCTGTGGATGTATTTTAAGGCCTATCTTCAAACTCAGTGCCTCTTGCTTGACATCATGGGAAAATCAAAAGAAATCAGCCAAGACCTCAGAAAAACCATTGTGGACCTCCTCAAGTCTGGTTTATCTTTTGGAGCAATTTCCATATGCCTGAAGGTACCACATTCATCTGTACAAACAATAGTACGCAAGTATAAACACCATGGGGACCATGCAGTCATCATACCTCTCAGGAAGTATACACATTCTGTCTCCTAGAGATTAACTTATTTTGGTGCGAAAACTGCAAATCAATCCCAGAACAACAGCAAAGGACCTTCTGAAGATGCTGGAGGAAGCAGGTAGAAAAGTATCTATATCCACAGTAAAACGAGTCCTATATCAACATAACTTGAAAGGCTGCTTAGCAAGGAAGAAGCCACTGCTCCAAAACTGCCATAAAAAAGC
Organism: Xyrauchen texanus; assembly: GCF_025860055.1. Classification (NCBI taxonomy): domain Eukaryota; kingdom Metazoa; phylum Chordata; class Actinopteri; order Cypriniformes; family Catostomidae; genus Xyrauchen; species Xyrauchen texanus. The sequence continues at coordinate 37,913,592 of NC_068305.1, forward strand.
TAGACTACAGTTTGCAAGTGCACATGGGGAGAAAGATCTGACTTTTGGGGGAATGTGCTCTAGTGTGATTAAACAAAATTTGAACTGTTTGGCCATAATGACCATTGTTATGTTTGGAGGAAAAAGGGTGAGGCTACGAAGCATGGGGGTGGAAACATCATGTTGTGGGGAAGCTTAGGGACTGGTGCACTTCACAAAATAGATGATTCCATATTACATATTCCAGCATTTCTTTTGTACGTGTTGGACTATAAAGGAACCCAAAGAAATAGGCAACTTGATCACAATATGTACTGAAAGTGAGCTGGGAAAAACTGGTTTATCACAATAGATAATCAGTGCAAAAGCATTAGAATTGTGCTCCGGGATATTGTGCTTAATCGCTAGCCAAATATAAACAGATTTGTTAATCTCAGTTTATGACTCACCTGTACATTCTAAGAAAAATATTTTTATTCGCCACACATTTCTGTAAATTCTGTAATTTCTTCAATATCTAGAAAAACAGAAAGAAATCTTTAAAATAATCTTTTAATTGTCCTTACATAGTAATTTACATTAAATTATTTTTGTGTCTGTACAAATACTATTAATTACCCTTAAAAACATAAACTCACTTTAAACCCACATGCTTAATGAACTGATATTTTAAGGAAAACACTTTGAATGATGACTTTTTTCAGTAATCTTACATTCATTTCTTTATCACGAACAGGAAAAAAATCTGTAATATATTACATCACATTTTATATAAAATTACATTTTTGAATCTGTAAAAGTAATATCCCTGCCGGGATTTCCTCTGGAGCAGTCGCAAGACGAGACCCTTAGGCACGCCTTTGATCAAGTGAAAGTCTTTGATGGTCAACGCCTCCGGCCAGATGTTGCATTCACGTACCTCTATGTTTTCAATGATTAAAGATGGGTTGTATTGAGTGACGCAGCATGCTTAGACAAAATAAGATGCAACCCAGTTGTTGATACTGAAGAGCCGTCTGGAAATGCTAATCCAGACTGCTCCTCATAATCCAATGGCAGGTCACTTAGGGTGAGAAAAGACACTAGACACTAAAGACACTAATGGCCCATTTCTATTGCTCAGGTATTCATGGAGATGTTCACAGTTGGTGTGGCATGCCGCGAATGTCATTTGGTGAATCCACCGGCCACCTCAAAAGCGCCATTGCGCCCTGTGCTGTTAATCAAGGTCCCCTTCGAGAGAATTGGCATGGCCATTAGAATGGATGGCACGTGGACATCGCACTTTATTAGTTCTGGTGGATTATGGAACACAATATCTGGAAGCAGTGCCTCTGCGCAGCATCTCAGCACGCAGAATTGTGTAGGCATTCTTCAGAATTATCTCCCGAGTGGGGATTCTGAAAGAAATCCTTACTGATCAAGGCACTACTTTTATGTCACGTACACTACGCAAACTGTACGAATTATCGGGTATTAAATCGATTTGCACCAGTGTGCTTTATCCACAAACAGACAGCTTGGTGGAACGATTGAATAAAACCCTGAAAAATATGATTCGTAAGTTTGTGCATGAGGATGCTAAGAATTCGGATAAGTGGTCTGAGAGGTCCGACAAGCCTTCACAGGGTTTTCCCCATTGGAGCCGCTGTATGGGCACTCCCCACATGGCGTGCTTGATGTCATGCGGGAAGCTTGGGAGGAGGGACATTCAAACAGTAAAAAATGAAATTCAGTACATTCTTGATCTTGGAGCAAATTCTCCTGTGTTAATTGACCCAAATTGTTGAGTTTTGCTCTAAGTTCAAGAATGCCAAAGCCGACTGTATTACAAGGGAGCTCAGCAACGGGAATTTGTACCAGGTGACAAAGTGCTTATATTACTCCCAACATTGAGCTCCAAATTACTTGCCAAGTGGAAAGGGCCCTTTGAGGTCACACGACGAGTAGGAGATCTCGATTATGAGGTAAAACAAACAGACAGAGGTGATACACATCAAATATACCATCTAAACCTGAAATTATGGAGGGAGGCAATGGTGGTTCCGGAGAGGGTGGAGCTTGGGCCAGAGGTGAACTTAAAAGCCAATCATGTCACTTGCGGAACCACCTCTCACTGGCTCAATTCACAGAGGTTGCCAATTTACAAAAATTATTTACAAATGTGTTCTTGCCTCTACCTGGTCATACATACCTCATACAACACCACATCGAGACTACGCCCGAGGTAGTGGTACGTAGTAGGTCTGACATAAGTGAGTGTGTGTGTGAGTTAAAGCATTGTTTCTCAACTGGTGGGTCGCAGGTCTCTTCGGACTGGGTTGCGGACAGCAGGGAAAGAACAATGCCATGGTTCTCATGATTATAAAGTCTATGAACAAGAAAATGTTGTGGTTCTTCCAAGAAAGCCTTCCTTTACTCCTTGTCCTGCGTAACACAAGATCTTTATCAGATGATCTCAGAAATTTGGCCAGAACTGATCGGGGCCTGTCTCCCTCAGCGGATCACTGAGCCGGAAATCTGTGAGCTTGGTCAATTTCCAGCTTATGGCCTGTTATGTCGTGCAGACTCAGAAAGAGCCCGTCCAGAAATTCACCATATACTGACCCTCTGCTCACTCAGGAATTCCAACAGTTCGGACGTTGTTCCGCCGACTACGATTTTCCATGTCCTTCAACTTTTCCCCGACATGCTCCAAGTCCATACTTCTGAACCTAATTTCTAAAAATTAGACTTAAGAAAATACTAATGGTTTCCATCCACTATGTAGTGCGCATTATCATGATGGAGCCGACTCATCATGATGCAACAGTTAAATTACCTCTCCCTGCTTTGGGGACAGTTTTATTTGCAAGATTGGAGCAAGCATCTCATTTTATTAAATGCATCCACGAGACACCGCAGAATAAGTGTAATATTTAATATAACGTGGGCTGAAATAGCTGCGATGCACAAGCATTGTACAAAGTAACCTAGTCACATCAAGCTATCGCACACTCGTAAATGGTAAATGGTCTGCATTTATATAGCACCTTTTTTAACCTTAGTGGTTACCAAAGCACTTTACATATTCACATTCACACACCAATGGCGGTAGAGCTGCCATGCAAGGTGCTAGCCTGCTATTGGGAGCATCTTGGGGTTCAGTGTCTTGCCCAAGGACACTTCGGCATGTGGAGTCATGTGGGACAGGAATCGATCCACCAACCCTGCAATTATTGGCCGACCCGCTCTACCACATGAGTCACAGCTGCCCCTTCACATAACACATGCATGAATGGTCAAAACACATCATCGTTTTGCAAATATAAACCGCATCAATCACCTTAATGAGAATTTTAACTAATGCAAAACTCTAGAAAATCCACCTTCTCCTAACGCATGAAATTTTAAGCAAATTTAAAATGTTTATTCGCATATCAAGCATTTCCATTCAGGATTTCTTATGCGCAATTTCAAAATGCACCAAAAAATTGTTGGATGAAACCCACAAGTGTTGTCCAAACAAACAGGGGGAAGAGTCATATCACCATGAAACAATAATTGTTTGATTTGCACCTGTTGCAGCTTGAATTAGATGAATATGTAGGGCGCAGATCTTTCGACTGTTAATTATTATGTTTGTAGAATGGCTCCTCAAGCTGGCGACATCCTTTTCATCTCGCTGTCTGCCCTGCCTTTTGTCGTGGCCGCCTCACCTACAGCAATAGCACTACATGAGCATTCAATTAAAGTCTTTGGAGGAGGCAGAAAAATGCTGGAAAGGCTTGAATAGGCTTGAAAAGGGTCTTAATTAGGAGATATGTCTAGATCAGTGGTTCCCACTGCACATTTTGTATATCTCCCTTTTCTGACACACCCAATTCAGATCTTGGAGTCTCCATTAATGAGCTTATGAGTTGAATCAGGTGTTTAATTAGGGAGATATCCAAAATGTGTGATGTTGGGGGGCCTCCAGGATGAGGGTTGGGAACCACTGGTCTAGATGTTTAATTAAGGTGATGCCAGGACAATGATACAGGAACGGCAATGAGCAAATTCTCAGATTATCCCAAATGGCGTAAAGCTAAAATGTAAGAAATGTTTTTCAAATGGTGTATTTAGGACCGTATAATTCAGCCTTTTATTGCCGCAGAATGAATTACCTGTCTGACTTGAAGCTGATGAATACCTGGGCCCTCTGCAACTCTAATGTATTCTACAAAAAAGTCTCTGATGCCCGCCAGGGTCGAATTCACACGTTCATGTCTTTTTGCTGTATCAGCATACTAAAGAATGATTGGGATCTTAATGATTCCATAATAATTGAATAATAATGAATACAAACACCTGCACTAATGAGCTAATTATGGCCACCTCAATAACAGTTTGCATAGATTACGACCAATGTATTTGATTAACAGATAGATTGATACATACTGTAGAAAGACAGACAGACAGACAGATAGACAGACAGATGTTGGTGCTAGATGGATGGATGGATGGACAGACGGACAGACAGACAGATGTTGGTGGACAGACAGACAGATAGACAGACAGACAGATGTTGGTGCTAGATGGATGAATGGATGGATGGATGGACAGAAGGACAGACAGACAGATGTTGGTGGATAGATAGACAGACAGACAAACAGACAGACAGATGTTGATAGATAGATAGACGGGCAGGCAGGCAGACAGACAGACAGACAGAGAGACAGGCAGATAGATCAAGGTCAAGTGGTTACGTAACAGCACCATACATCAAAAGCTTTTGGCTGACCTAATTTTTTTTAAATCGATACACAAATGTACTACTCTCTTCGGTTCCTTACTGTGAGGCTCTCATTTTGTGTATTGGGTGTCTTTTTCAGCTGTCCAGCTAGGGTTACAAGGCTGTTTATAACTTGGGTGTCTGTCCTAGTGTGTGGAGGCTCTGCCACATGACCGCTGATTCACGGGGACGCTCATAGAGCTGTCAGTCCCGAGCCAGGTGTCGAGAAACTGGCAGAGCACCTGAGTTAAGAAAAAGATTGTGACCTCATCCTGAAATGCTGCAAAATGTTGGCCCTGCTGGTCACAGGACCCAAGCCACTGACATAAAAGTGCTTTTCTAGGTTCTGACATGAAACCTAATCGAGTCAAAGCAAAATTCACATTGATGACTTACGTGTAAGTCACACATGACAGGGACAGCGGCCATTTATGAAGCTAGGTTATTAAAAGACTACTGTAAATTTTTACATTTGTTGAAGAAAATGTGAGTGGTGTTTGCCTATGCAAAACTCACCACTAAAATGCCAGGGTGCTGTGGTTGGTTGCTAGGACATTGCTGTGTTGCTTGGGTGGTCTCTGTGGTTGCTTACTGGCCATAGTCAAAAATCCCACCCCAAAGTCTCTATCCTGGTATCTTTATGGTTCACGTCCCTCCTTCAATTTAAATCTATCAAATGTAAATTTATCAACCAGCTTCTATTATTGATTTGTCTTTTTGAAATTGACTTGTTTTTTTAATACTGTATGTTTATGATTTATTGAGTGTCTGGTTTTATTGAGACACCACTAGAATCAGGAATTCTTGCCATGCAGAACATGATCCGCGTATAACTGCTACTAGTGTGCTTCTGAGCGGAACAAGCCTATTACTCTTGGGGCATGTTTACCAAGGCGCAATGTTGTAACAGTGTTCATTCCCCAGGTTCAGTACTCAGTTTAGCACCCAGTATTCACACTATGTGCATTTCCAGCTTCTAGCTTATTAGTCAAGACCCATGTGTTGTACGTTCAAGTTGAACAACATGTTATAGTCAGCTACGCCATGCTGCATGGATGTTTTATTTAGTTTGTATTTCTGTCCTTTAAATTTTGTTTTGTTTTCATTATTTTCACTCCTTGGTTGTTCGTTTTAGTTTGGCTTTAGAGTCTTCAGTGTTTTCAAGTTTTAGTTTTGTTATAGTTTTTCAGTAAGGTACAATGGGGCTAAAGATAATGTGCTTTTTTCTGGTCGCAAACTGTATCAAGATTGAAAAAATACATGTATTTGTATTGAATATTGATGGAGCAACATACTTTTTGTGAAAATAAAACCAAGGCTGCTTTGATTTTTAAAATTCATAAATAAAATAATTTAACCTCACGCTTGGGGTAAAAGACCCTGGGGGTTGTAGTAATATGGGTATAGTGTCATTGGTAAACTTATGTAAATAGCCTGCATTTAAGACAGCAAGATGCTTTTTTGAGTAAAAAAATGTAATATAGTGATTATTCAGAATAAATACTTCAGAAAAGGTGCACCATTTCTGTTAAATTCAATCACATTTGGAATTTCATTACACCTTAAGTGTTCTATAAACCAAATGAATTAACCCCCCAAATAATGGGTATTATGGGAACCTTTAGCCACCTGAAACAAAGGCTTTTTACCCTAAATACATCCCTAAACTGTGTAAATAATAATAATGTAATAAAAAAAATACAAATAGATTTTTGGTAAAATGTTGTTGAAAATAAATAAAAAATTCGATGTAAAAAGGATGATTTTCCCATATTATTAACGGTGAAAATTTCTATTATGTTTAACAAAAGAGTACATATACTTCTACGGTAAATGTTAAAATTATGGTAAAAAACAATAATCGGGCGTTCCCTGAATTGCCTGTGTGACCCATTACATTTCATTATATTTTATGGTAATAGTTATGTTTCTTCTTATTTTTAATATCAGTTATGTATTAAAAATAACGGTGTTCTGTGTTATATTTGATGTAGTTAGTTAATGTTTATTGCATTATTTTAATTTCACATGTGTTACCCCGATGGTGTTTAGCGTTTGAGTGAGTGACACTGAGCAAAGTCTCAACATGTTTATTGGCCAATGCTCTTGGAAGGGCCACTATTGATGAACTTCATTTCATCATGTGCTCTTCTGTAATTTCTACGCTGATTAACAATACAATATTAAGTGAAAAGCAGATTTTTGCAGTTTAAGAAGGTTAATGTATCAAGTTTATAAATTAATAATGTAAAACCGTAAAATATACAGGCATCAAAATTACATCCCGTAAAGCTTGGTTACCATATTTTTTACGGTGAATTTCTGGCAATTTTACCTTGAATTTAACAGGATTTTTTTCTGTACTTCTTGGACAGTAATTAGTTTTTTAATTACTGTCCAATAAGTACAGAAAATGTACTTATTGTAAATAAATCACCTTGAACAAACCTGAAAATTACAAATACGTTTTTAAATTTTTTTGTTGCATAAGTATTAATTGCATAAATTGCAACAACTTAAAAGTTATTAAATGTTAGATCAAATTACCTCAGAATTAACACTTAGACATTGCATGCGATGACCTCATGGATCAGTAGTGACCTCATGATTTCCCATGTGATCATGCTGTAGTATTAGCGTTTTAGTCCTATCAAAGTTAATGCATTCACTGATTACCTATAAATATGTTTTAACACATTTTTGGAGGAGAGGAGTGAACATAGCAAAATTAATCCATTTTCAAATCATAACGTTTTAGCGTGTCATAAAAAAAGTTTAACATTAATTCCAATTATGCAAGTTTTTATTGTTATTTCTGTGAATTAATATTTTCATGTTTTTGTTGATGGGCACTGTGCGATGCCATCTTTCCAAACTCGTTCAACTGAGACTCCAGCAAATCACTTTCCAGCTGTCTGTGGCCCAGATCCTTGAAAATCATTTTAATCGTGTGAGCCACTGGTGATGATCCACGGTCACCCCCTCTCCCCTGAGGTCTCGCTGAAGGCTTTAAGGCATGGTGCTTTAAGCTTTAAGATTCTCAAGATTCCCCACAACATAGCAGCAATGCTTTAGAGAGTTTCTGCAGCTTGTTATAGGAGATGCCTGGGATGGTTCTCCCAGTGTATATTTTCATTTACTCTGAGTGCTTGGCACACTCTCTTCATAAACACAAGCCTAGGTGCACATAGATAGAATTGTCCATGTGATGAAAGGAGCTATTCATTAACATATCTCATTTACATAGTTGAGAGGCAATATTTTGGACCCCAAGGAGCCACTGCAAGAGAGATGATCCTGTCAGAAGAAACCATAATTAAGTTACTTTGATAGTTGTTTAAACAAGGATCTGAAAAAGATAACGAACACAGAATCTTATCAAACTTTAAACCTATTTCCCATACAGTGTGTGTAACTATTACGATTAACTAAATGATGCAATGTTTCATGAAATCAAAAATTAGGTCAAAATTGGCTCCAATTTGATTTGATAATTTAGGTACGATTCCTTGAAAAAAGTTATTTAAAAAATATTTTTTATGCATTATGGATGAGATATTAATGCATACTGCATTGAGTAGTATAATAATAATAACAACTGATCATTAAATTTGATAATCAGCATTGTGCTTTACATTTTTACAGTCCTTATTATTCCTCGTAACATTGTAATGTTTACTTGCTTATGTTCTTGTACATCTCTCCATGTTGGGGTATGAAGGTTAAAATATTTTGTTAACTGAGTTTAAATGATTTACTAATTGCTGTTGTTCAATCAAATACACATTTAATCCCTGTATATTTAAAAGAAATGTATATATAATTTGAGTGATTATAATATATTATATTATAATTATATTATATAATAATATTTATAATTATTATATTATAATATATTTTTACAACATATATGACGTCATAATTTCACATAAAAAAGTGGTGTTAGTTTATACTGCATACAGTCTTTCTTTAGCTTAGGTGACAGTGGTCTTACTGTCTGTGGTTTCATGGCGGCTGTTTGCACATAAACTGTATCTCATTCTCCCAATGTCTGTCATGCACCTTGCTTCCAAGTATGGCCACTATGAGGGAACTGTCACTTGGGGCCTTTGTGGGAAATTAATAGTGACAGAGAAGGGCAAAATAGACGGGACAGCTGCCTCTGTCTACAGCCGCAGGGCTGTTCTAGGTGCTCTCATGGTACATACCTTACACTTGTTTTCTGCTACACCCACCCCCCAGAACCAGAATGGCCCCTTACAAATAAGGTACAGAAACAAAAACCTAAAAGAAGGTTTCAAAGAGCAAGGACACATCTGCCCATGTGGTCTGCAGAAGCACAATCAAATCATTTTATTTTGTGTTGCATTGCCCATTAGGTGTCCCAGACGCCACTGGCAATACTGGAAAACACAAAGATTAGTGCTTGCATTTGTACTAACACACAACTTACCCTTTTGATCCCAAACTCACACCTACACACTTGTGTGCTAGTAGTCTTTCAATTGGCTACGTAAGGAATAATTGACGACGGGCCGTTGAATTATTAGAAAAATAATGCACACCCGGGGTGGTAATGCGGTCACGACGCGAAGCGGAGTTCGACGCCCATCCGTCGAACCAAGCCAGGAGGGAGACTTAAGGTCAGCCTGGGCAATCAGGATTCACACCTCCATCCAGGAGGCAACCCTGCCCTTTGAAGAAAATGTATTGGGAAGAGCAGATCAGTGGGATTGCCCTAAGATCTATCATGATTCTTGAATTTTCATGTACATTACAATAAAGTCATCACAAAAGAGTTATATTATAGTGAGTAAAGTGAAGTAAAAAAATTTTTTATATAAATAATTTAATTTTTTTTACATAAATAGTCAAAATGATGTATAAGATCCTAAGTTAAAGCAATACATGAATGACTTTAGTCTAAGTTCATTGACACACCATGGCATCGAATTGTATATAATTCTCCATGTTCATCTGTCAACATCCTTTCATTAGGATCATTGGGATAAGAAATGTTTCACTTTTAACTTTCTCTAAAGTAAAGTGACTGATTAATTGTTACCAGTTTCCATGCCTGATTCTGGCACATCTTTGCTACCCTCAAAGTGTATATTTACAACAAACTAATATAACAAAACAAGTCACACATACATTTTATGCTAATGCTTATTGGTTATCCTTAGAGAAAATAACACCTGATAAACAAGAAAATTATGCTCCAAACTGGACTTGAACCACAGTTTTCAGCATGAGAGACAAATGCACTAACCACGAGGCTAGAGCCTACTGTGGGTGAAAGCCAAATGCAAATTCTTACCGACTGACTTCTTTCGGAAATTTTAGAAGCCTCATTTGCTTCATTTTTGCTGTCTTTCCTGCTAACTGCTGTTAACTCGCCACTAAGTAATGTTAGTTGATGTCAACGACTGTGCAAGCTCCTCCCCTACCTGCTGCATATTCAACAGAGAGGAAGAAACGGAGGCTGTATGCAGTATGTGCAAAGCCAAAGCACAATGAAATAAGGCAACTTATGATTTCGGAGGTTTACATAGGCTATTGTCCGGTTTCATATTTGTCAGTCAACTTTTCAAAATACATTCGGGGCTACACTCAAAACATTCGGGGCTAAAGCCCCGGCAAAATCGGCTGCCGCTGCCTCTGGCCACCGCCACTGTTTCTTCAGTGTTTCAACTTGCATGCCCTGCCAATCTCTCCCTATCCCACACCTCCTATCCTATTTCCTATTACACGGACCCTAGCGCGAGGCTGCTTCTGCTAGTAGCCCAGCTCGATTCTGTATTCGTTGGCACACCTGCCCATTACTCACAAGATAGGCAATTGTAAAATTATAAAAAATCATTACACAGAAAAGGTTAATAAGTGATTTTATCACACTAAAATCATGTTTAATGTACTTTTACTCACTTGGAAAATGGAAAATGTACTTTCTCACTTATTTTCTCACCCTTATGTTATTTAAAACTCATATGCTGTTTCTTTTTCTTGGAACACAAAAACATATATTTTAATCAGCTCTATTCTACAGAATTATTTATTTTTTCCTCTTTGGACCTTGACACCAGTGATCAATGTGAACTGTTTTTGTATGGAAAAGAGCAACCAGGTGTTCTTGAAAAATATATTGTGTATAAAGATTGTACTGGGAGTAAAAACAATGAGAGACAAAGTGTGAACAGTAAATAATTTTGTGTATTTTGTTTTTGCTAACCAGCTGACACAGTCATGTCATTTTACTGAGACATCAGTGATGAAAAGAAATAAAAATTATATTATTTTCTTTGAGAAAGCACAAAAAATTAAATAAAAGATGACTAAAACAGGCAAATTGCTGGCAATGCAGACACAGTGTTTCTATTTTACTGTGTGAACTTTAAAAATAAATACAACATGTATTTTTTAAATCCAAAAATTATAACATTTTGGGCTTTAATCACATTTAAAGCCTTTATTCAGAAATGATTGCATTCAGTGCCTTTACTATTTTAAAGGACCAAAGAGGACCATTATTTTTGTGACCTAAACACCCGCGACCCCCCCACCCTTTAAAATTATTTGGTTTCCCCAAAATTCAAGACTTTGTTACAGCCTTGGTATTTCAATGTGAAATTTGCTATTTAAGACAGATTGCGCTCTGTATATACAATGTACACAACAGTAGCATGACCTTTACTAGTTGTAAACATCCAAATGATTTCTACTTTTTTGGACTTTCTGGTTTAATGAGAAGGTACTCTTGTAGTCTTCATGAGACGAGACTCAAGAGTTGTTCCAAATCGCTTCCTAATCAGAGAAGAACACTCTTCCTTGATATGGTCCGCATTATTTTACGTTATGCTCTAAACAAGCATCTCAAGCTATGCTCTTCAAAAACCTGATTAATTGGATGTCGGTGCTCATAAACGGAGCAATTTTCAATGTATTGTTCAGGAAAACAACATCATTTTTTGCAATAACGGAAAACACTTGAAACCGAAAACATCCCCTGAGCATCAGTACCTTGAAATACCCTGCAACGTTATTATCAGATGAACTATAATGAGTGTAGAAAAATTCTACTTGATAAATCCCAAGCAAATATAACCAGATTGGTCAATACAATCTAGTTTATCTTTTTCCAATGGGGAAAAACATGCCTTGATGATTTCTTTAACAAAGATTCACATTTTCTTTTGGTCCCTTGAGTTGTCATTTTCTTGTGTTATTGCAAATAAACAAATTAACCTCACTGACATTTCTGTGTGTGGTACAGTAATTATTCACATCAACAGAAGCACGCAAACACTTCATAAGTATTAGGAAAAGAAAGAATGCTAATCAGTTGTGCACCAGTCCCTGAACTTTCAAGGTCTTCATTGCTGAAACTACATTGGTCCAGTCTACATCAGAATCAGAATGAGCTTTATTACAAAGTATGCTTACACATACAAGGAATTTGTCTTGGTGTCAGGAGCTTCCAGTGCACAACAATACAAAACAGCAAAAAGACATAGATAATGAAATTATAAAAAATGGAATAAAATAAATACAAATTGAATAGACAATGAAGTATATATAGAATACACAAGACAATATATACATACATACATACATATACACATATATACATACATACACACATCCATCCATACACACACAGACGTAGTGCAAATCTAAATACAAATCTGTTATATACAGTGCAAGGGAATGTAATGGCAGAAGAAGTTGGATGTGTTGGATAAATATAAAAAGACTAGACTGAATTGCACATAATTATTGCTCAATGGGGCAGTTTTAACTGTTCATGAGATGGATAGCCTGAAGGAAAAAAAACCTTTCATGTGCCTGACGGTCCTGGTGCTCTGTAGTGCCGCCCAGAAGGCAACAGTTCAAAGAGGTGAAGGGCTGGGTGAGTGGGGTTTAGAGTGATTTTTCCAGCCCATTTCCTCACTTTGTAAGTGTACAGTTCTTGAAAGGAGAGCAGGGGGCAACCAATAATCCACTCAGCAGTCCGAACTGTACCTCGTAGTCTTCTGATGTCCGATTTCGTAGCTGAACCAAACCAGACAGTTATTGAAGTGCAGAGGACAGACTCAGTGACTGCTGAGTATAACTGTATCAGCAGCGCCTGTGGCAGGTTGAACATCCTCAACTGGTGAAGGAAGTACAACCCCTGCTGGGCCTTTTTCCACAATGGAGTCAATGTGGGACTCCCACTTCAGGTCCTGTGAGATGGTAGAGCCCAGGAACCTGAATGACTCTACTGCTGCCAAAGTGCTGTTCAGAATGGTGAGCGGGGTTAATGTTGGGGTGTTCCTCCTAAAGTACACTATCATCTCAACTGTTTTGAATGTGTTCAACTCCAGGTTGTTTGGACTGCACCAGAAAGCCAGCTGTTCAACCTCCCTTCTGTATGCACACACATGTGTCATCCTGGATGAGACTGAAGACAGTAGTGTCATTGCAAAATTTAGGAGCTTGACAGAGGGGTCCTTGGTGGTGCAGTCATTTGTGTACAGGAAGAAGAGTAGTGGGGAGAGCACACATCCCTGGGGCACCAGTGCTGATCGTACAGGTGTTGGAAGTGAATTTCCCCAGTCTCACCAACTACTGCCTATGTCAGAAAGCTAGTGATCCACTGAAAGCTAGAGGTGAGAACAGAGAGTTGGTTTAATTTAGTATAAAAGAATAGCTGGGATGATATTGAAAGCCGAACTGAAGTCTACTAAAAGGATCTTTGCATATGTCCCTGGTCTGCACAGATGTTGCAGGATATGATGCAATCCCATGTTGACTGCATCGTCCACTGACCTGTTTGCTCTAGGCAAATTGAAGGGGATCCAGAAAGGGTCCAGTGATGTCCTTTAGGTGGGCAAACACCAGTCTCTCAAATGTATTCATGAACACAGAGGTCAGCGGTCATTAAGTCCTGTGATTTTGGGTTTCTTTGGGACAGGGATGGAGTATTTGAAGCAGCATGGAACTTCACATGGCTCCAGTGATCTGTTGAAGATCTGTGTGAAGATGGGGGCCAGCTGGTCAAGACAGGAGTTTAAACAAGTGTGTGAAACACTATCTGGACACTGTGCTTTCTTTATCTTTTGTTTCCGGAAGACCTGGCAGACATCCTCTTCACAGATCTTAAGTGCAGGTTGAGTAGCAGGAGGGGGGAGGAGGGTGGTTGCAAGAGGTGTTGATGTTTGTGTGAGGTGAAGGTCAGAGCGGGGGTGTGGTTTGAGACTGGGCTTTTCAAATCACCTGCAAAACACATTCAGTTCATCAGCCAGTTGTTGATTCCCTACAGTGTTTGGGGATTGTGTCTTATAGTTAGTAATGTCTTTCAGGCCTCTCCACACTGATGCAGGGTTATTAGAAACACAAGATTTTCTGCATGAACGCGTGATGGCTTAATTTATTAAACAGAAAAAGAGGACTGATTTTCCCTTCAAGCAGATTGGTAAGTGCATTGTTGCATTGTTATAGCAACATCAGGAATTTTCTAAGTGTAAATTAGGCTGCTTGAGCATTTAGTGTCAGATCAAGTTTTGAAAAGTAGTGCTGCGTTCTATTCAACACGGAAAGTTGGATTTCGCAACTTCCTACTAGGAAAAGTGCATTGGAATGCATCTTGAAGTCAGAATTACAACTTGTAAGCTCGTGCAGAAATTCTCAACACTGATTTCGCCAAGAAGCAGGGGCATGATGTCTCACAAACATGTCAACACTAAGGGAGATATACAAAGTAAGTGATAAACATTCACTTTAAGTAATATCGGTAAATGAGTTCGTTTCCACATTACATGACATTAAGGCATGTTTAACAAACGCCTGCAGAAACAGGTGTATAAAACATTATAATCTCTTTTGATAATCATACACCTGAAGCACAAATGCTAGCACTCAAGCATGGTTTAACAGTTGGGTTGCTAGGAGACATCTCAAATGAGAGTCAAACCTCTGCTAAGCTAACTGGAGCATTGCAGTTTTGCTTCCTCAAACAACATCTTCTAAATATTGGGAATGGAATGCATTTATGGTTGGAGATATCAAGTAGGAACATCTCACATCCAACTTGAATGGAATGCAGCATAACTGTGTACCCTGACCAAATGAAATTTACTGCAAACAACATTTAAATAGCAAATATTATTAGATTGATTTTTACAGGTATTATAGACCTCCTTGGTAGTTTCATATGAAAATTATTATTTTTGAATGTCTGTTCGGGAGATGTTCATTTCACAAAACATGCTGCAGTTAAAATTATGCTTGCTTGAGCATTAAGTGTTGTTTCAAGTTTTGGCTTTCATGCGTGTACATGTTTTTAAAATGTCAATTGGTATTACTAGTTAGCTGTGACCATGTATGATGGCCCAAAGGCATGGGGTGTCTTATTCATTGTGAAACTGTGTTTTCTTAATGGCATGAATCACTCTGAAGGCCTAGACTTTAAATGCACGGCCCGCCGCTGTTCACAGAATCTCATATATGATGTCACAGTATCTGTGAGCTCATCCAGGTTGGTGAAGGAAGCTGTCAGCAGCTTCAAAAACACTCCAGTCAGTGCAGTCAAAGCAGGCTTGTAATTCCAGCTCTGCTTCATTGGCCCAACTCTTTACTGTTCTTACTACAGGTTTAGCTGATTTTAGTTTCTGCCTGTAGGTCGGAAGAAGATGAACCAGACAGTGATCAGAGTCCCAAATCTGCTCTAAGGACAGAGCGAAATGCATCCTTTAATATTGTGTAGCAGTGATCCAGTATACTTCTGTCTCTGGTGGGGCATGTAATGTGAGTCTGTATTTTGGCAGTTTACTGGTGAGGTTGGCTTTTTAAAAAGCACAGAGAATAATAATAATTAGCGAGTATGAGTATTGTTGTTCCGTGTCTGAAGAATGTGAATCGCCAAAACGAAAGAAGAAGAATGTGACAGTCAAAAGTGGAGATTGATTGTAAAAAAGGACTTAAAAGGACTCACTCACACATTTCATATATGGATTTATCCACTGGAGTCTAATGGATGACTTTTATGCTGCCTTTATATGCTTTTTTGAGCTTCTGAATTCTGGTACTCATTCACTTGCATTGTGAGGAACTACAGAGCTGAAAAATTCTTCTAAAAATCGTAGTTTGTGTTTAGCAACTACAAAATAGTAAAAAAAGGTTTTCCTTATAATAAAAAAAGATTTTCATATAATAAAAGTGAATGGTGGTTTAGACTCAGATTCTGCCTCTAATTTCTCTCTTTAATTATTTACATTTAAGCATTTTATTTTCTCCTGCTGTCCATAACTATATCAGAACTGACCTGCAACCTTTAATCCATAACATAAAATTATCTGACAATTCCTAAATCTGACCTTTGCCCCTACAGCAGCCCTTACACAGTAAAACAACAAGTTCTTAAGGCCTCCTTGGATCTAAAGACCCTCAGTGGCCCTGAAATATTTTGGCCATACGCTGTTCTCTCTCTGTGGCTGGGACAGGTGCCATGGTAGTTCTAGCAGACACTCTCTGTTTCATGTTTCACAGTGGACCCCCCTCATCCCTCAACAGTTGACATGGTCACATAGAGTGCAGTGGATCACTTCCATGTCACATTTCCACAATTCATGAAGTCTCCTGTTGCCTCATCAGCAACACATGGACCTCAACTGTTCCCCTGATTACAGTCCAGCTGCAGTTACTTTTTACTTGTCTTTACATGGTTGTTTCTTGAGGAGACCTGCACATTTTTCCAAGGTTAATGGATTATTTCAGATTCAATACAAGTTAAGCTGAATCCACAGAACTGTGGCACAATGTTGAGATCCATGTTAACATACATTTAGTGGTATAAAATTGCATACTAACCTTTTCTGTGTAAAGTTATATCCAATTTTACATCTTCGTTGCTATGAAGACACAACACTGTAAACAATGTTGTACAGGTAATTTGGTAGTCCACCACAAAAATAATGATTTCAACAACTTTACCACTTAAATAATACATAAGTTTAGGAGAATAAATGCAAGTGCTTTTATAAAATTATAAGCTTCACATTTCTGCCTTCAAACCCTCCTAAAATTGGCCCCAATTCACTTCCTAGTAGGTGCCTAAATATAACCTTGATTTTTACTTCTTTTATTTTTAAGAAAAGGAGGGACGAGTTGAAATTTATTTTTGTGGTAATTCACATTATGGCACAAATGCTGTCGATTGAGCTTAACATGTACTGATCATTAAATATTAACTTAAAGGCACAGTTCACTTGAAATTTTAAATTCTGATTTATTTGCTCATATGATTTTCTTTCTGTTGTAGAACATAAACGTTTAGCAAAATCTAAATCACCAATTGGGCAACTAGTGATTTATGTGACAATGATTAAACCACACAGTTGTTGTAGCTCCTCTAGCGTTCAATTCACCAGGAAACTGCAGCAAAATGAGAACGCGTCACATACAAGTCAGTACAGTATATAAAGTAATGTCCATTCTATGAGATCAGGTTGCATTTTTTGTCCATTTAGGAGCTTGACAGCCCTTTGTCACTGTATGCTTTTGTTGTAAGGAGAACAGCAGTGTGATCATTCTGCTAAGCTTCTCCTTTTGTGTTTCACAAAAGAAAGAAAGCCTCAAGGGTGAGTAAATAATGACAGAATTTTCCTTTTTCTGTGACCTATTCTTTTAACATTTGTGTGCCAAGCAGTTACAAGACTTTTACAAATGTGTGTGTGGAACGTAGGAGCCAAGTGTCACCATTTAGTTGAAACATTTCTGTATCCTTTTCTCAAGTATATGTTTACATTCCTTCCTCTCTTCAACTTGCCTTGACAATGTCTTTGCTCTCGTTTTCTGTCATGGACCCGGGCAGATTACCTGCAAATGGACGGCTGGGGTCAAGGGTCCCCTTTGCCAGCAGAAGCACAAAGCCAGGAGACTCATTTATTGTCAAATATTAGTTTTGAGGAAAGAGCCTATATTGATAACATGTACATGTATGCATTTGGCAGATGCTTTTATCCAAAGCGACTTACAGAGCATTTATTACAGGGACAATCCCCCCAGAGCAACCTGGAGTTAAGTGCCTTGCTTAAGGACACAATGGTGGTGGCTGTGGGGATCGAACCAGTGACCTTCTGATTAACAGTTATGTGCTTTAGTCCACTATGCCACCACCACTCCAGGAGGCATGTTAATAACAGGAGGCAGTTAAAAAATAAGTGATGTGCCCTGATGTTCCCTTATTCATTAGATGTGTTGAGTACACTGGTGTTTCAGCAGGTTAGGACCTATTCGCTGGGTGTTAGCACTCAACATTTCCTTGTCCTTAAGCTATTTGGGTAGAAATAGAAAGCTTGTCAGGTTACGCAGTCTAAAACACCCATTGTTTGAGAGCTGTCACTTCAGAACACTGTAACTCTATCCACAAACAGTGAAACGGCTAAACTTGAAGTGGGAACAATGAATTTGAGTTGAATTAGTAGCTAATAGTATATATTTATATTGCCATATTCTCTGTGTATATTCTTATTAGAAATAAATATTTTATTTAAAAAAACATTTTTTTTTACATTGTTTATTATAGCACTTAGAGTATAGTGTTTAAAGATTTATTTTGAATGTGACCTCTTTTTTTGTTATTAATTTATTTTGTATTAATTTTCTTGCTTATTTTTATGTTTTACGACTTGATCAAATTTGTTTGAAAAAAAGTTTTATTGTTTGTAGGAGTAAAAAATAATCACATTCCTGTCAAGCTTTTGATGTCATTGTGTTTGTGATTTCAATTTGATGTTTTGAAGTCATTTAAGAGTGTCACAGTGGACGATATGGACAGACACAATGCAAAATGTATTCTTCTGTCCAAACTGACACTTCCAGTTCTATGGTAAGAGTCGTTCCACAGCATACAGATTAAGTTTGAAGTTTTGTTATTGAATAGAAAACCATATGTCTCTTAACTGGCAAACAAACACGCAGTACTGCAAATATGGATAGATCTCGTACTGTACAAGTGTCACGATCCCCTGTTGTCTGCCCCGTGTCTCACTTGTCAATTGTCATGCACTACACTTCCCATGATTCCCGGCCCTCATCACTGCCAGCCCTGTGTCATTGTGCTCACCTGATTGTCGTTTGTCATCATCATGTCTCCTGTGTATTTAAACCCTGCTGTTTCTCCATTTGTCACGTTCCTGTGTTGTCTGCCCCGTGTTTTCTGTTTCACATGCCACTTTCCACGTTCCATGTCACGTTTTCCTTGTTGTCCGTTCCGTGTTTCACTGTATGTGTATAAAACATCATTTCCCATGTTTCCCGGCCCTCATCCGCACCTGTTCGTGATTTTGTTATTACCGTGTCTGTCTATTTAAACCCTGTTGTTTTCCCTCTCCTTTGTCGTTCGTTGGCGTTTCATGTCGATTCCTATGTTCTCTCGTGGTTCTCTCTCTGTTCCCCTTGTTCGTTCGAGGTTACCCCCTGCCATTCGTGGATGTTCGCTGTCTATGCCCCTAATTCCTTCCCTTCATTTATGTTCTTCCTGCCGTGTGTTCTTTTGTGTTTTAGTTTAGTTTTTCCCAGCGTGGACTTTTCTTTGTGTTTATTTGTTTATGATTTATAAATAAAGCCGCGTTTGGATCCAAATCACTCGTCTGCCTTCTCCTGCTTCCCACAGCCGTAACACCATTCCCCTGTCGATCGTTGATGTTTGTGGACGCCTGTTTCCGTGCTCTTTGTATGTTTATCCTGCCTGTTAACCCTTTGAATGTCTTCCGTGTTTTTGTTTTATTTCCCCATTGCGGGTATTTCCTTTGTTCTGGTTTTGTCTGTTTAATTTTCACCCTGTCTAATAAAGAAACACTGCAAGTATATCCTCGCCCCACGTCTGCCTTCATCTACATCCGTAACAGAACGATCGACCGAAATGGATCTAGCAGTGTTCCTCAAGGAGCTAACACAGGCGGACTTGTCTGTTCGGGAGTTCACCCACTTCGCCAGTGTGGCCAGTTACACCGGCTGGGATGACAATACCCTGAAGGAAGCATACCGGTTCGGTGTACCCAAACACCGGTGGTGGGAGTTACCGGAGACCGGAGTCTACACCTGGCAAGAGTATGTGGGACTCGTCGTGGAGGAATTCGCTGCCGGGGAACCACCTCTCTTGATCCCGGCTCCCGCCTCTGGGCTTTCCGCGCCAGCCACGGTGAGTGAGCCAACCCCCACGCCTGCCGTGATCAACGAGCCAGCGCTGTCAACTTAGTCCGCCCGGAGGAGGAGGAGAAGAGGGAAGGCTTCTGCTCTCTAGCCTCCGCCTTCCACAGCCCCCCCCCCAGAACCTCCCGTGGCTCTGCCTTCTATGTCCGACAAACCCGAGCCTACGTATACCACGGCCAACAAGCCAGTGCCTGTAGCCTCGACCGTCCCAGAGCCAGCGCCTGTAGCCTCGACCGTCCCTGAGCCAGCACCTGTAGCCTCGACCATCCCTGAGCCAGCGCCTGTAGCCTCGACCGTCCCTGAGCCAGCACCTGTAGCCATGACCGTCCAAGAGCCAGTGCCTCCCGAGCCTCCCAGGGCTCCGCCTCTCGAGCCACCCGAGCCTCCCAGGGCTCCGCCTCTCAAGTCTCTCGAGCCTCCCAGGGCTCCTCCTCCCAAGCCTCTCAGGGCTCCGCCTCTCAAGTCTCTCGAGCCTCCCAGGACTCCTCCTCTTGAGCCTCCCGAGCCTCCCAGGGCTCCTCCTCTCGAGCCTCCCGAGCCTCCCAGGGCTCCGCCTCTCAAGCCTCCTGAGCCTTCTAGGGCTCCACCTCCCGAGCCTCCCAGGGCTCCGCCTCTCAAGCCTCCTTCCAGAGCTCCGCCTCCCGAGCCTCCCAGGGCTCCGCCTCTCAAGTCTCTCGAGCCTCCCAGGGCTCCGCCTCTCGAACCTCCCAGTGCTCCGCCTCTCGAGCCTCTCGAGCCACTCAGGGCTCCGCCTCTCGAGTCTCTCGAGCCACCCAGGGCTCTGCCTCTCAGGTCTCTCAAGCTACCCAGGGCTCTGCCTCCTGAGTCTTCCAGGGCTCCGCCCCCCCGAGCCTCCTACGGCTTCGCCTCCCGAGCCTCCTACGGCTCCGCCTCCCGAGTCTCCTAGGGCTCCGCCTCCCGAGCATCCTGAGCCTCCCGAGCCTCCTACGGCTCTGCCTCCCGAGTCTCCTAGGGCTCCGCCTCCCGAGCATCCTGAGGTTCCCGAGCCTCCTACAGCTCCGCCTCCCGAGTCTCCTAGGGCTCCGCCGCCCGAGCATCCTGAGCCTCCTACGGCTCCGCCTCCCGAGTCTCCTAGGGCTCCGCCTCCCGAGCATCCTGAGCCTCCCGAGCCTCCCTCTGCTCCACCTCCTGAGCCTCTCTCTGCTCTGCCTCCTGAGTCTCCCTCTGCTCTGCCTCCTGAGCCTCCCACGGCTCCGCCCCCTGAGCCTCCAGAGCTTTCCATGGTTCCGCCTCCCTCGGCTCCTCCTCCTGAGTCTCCCTCGGCTCAGCCTTCCTCGGCTCTGCCTCCTGATCCTACCACGGCTCCAACCACGGCTCCGCCCCCGGAGCCTCCCTCGACCCTGTCTACAGAGCCTTCCATGGTTCCGCCAACCACGGCTCCACCTCCGGAGTCTCCAGAGCCTCTCCCGGCTCCGCCTCCGAAGCCTCCCTCGGCTCCGCCTCCAGAGCCTTCCAGTTCTCCGCCTCTAGAGCCTCCTACGGCGCCACCTCCCTCGGCTCCACCTCCAGAGCCTTCCAGGTCTCCGCCTCTAGAGCCTCCTACGGCGCCACCTCCCTCGGTTCCGCCTCCAGATCCTCCTACGGCTCCACCTCCAGAGCCTTCCAGGTCTCCGCCTCTAGAGCCTCCTACGGCGCCACCTCCCTCGGCTCTGCCTCCAGAGCCTTCCAGGTCTCCGCCTCTAGAACCTCCTACGGCGTCGCCTCCTGAGCAGTCCACGGCTCCGCCTACCTTGGCTCTGCCCTCGGAGTTCCCCATGGCTGTGGTCCTGAGGCCGCCTCCCAGACCTCCAGACCCTGTCTTTGCTCTATGGCCAGCTCCCAGGCCACCTGACCCAGTCCTCGTCTTGTGGCCACCTTGGACTGCCTGTCTTCCCCCTGTGCCTCCTTGGACTGCCTGTCTGCTCCCTGTGCCCCCTTGGACTGCCTTCTTGCCCTTTTTTCTTTTTTGAGGAGCGTCTGGAAGCCGCTCCTTTGAGGGGGGGTTATGTCACGATCCCCTGTTGTCTGCCCCGTGTCTCACTTGTCAATTGTCATGCACTACACTTCCCATGATTCCCGGCCCTCATCACTGCCAGCCCTGTGTCATTGTGCTCACCTGATTGTCGTTTGTCATCATCATGTCTCCTGTGTATTTAAACCCTGCTGTTTCTCCATTCCCCTGTCGATCGTTGATGTTTGTGGACGCCTGTTTCCGTGCTCTTTGTATGTTTATCCTGCCTGTTAACCCTTTGAATGTCTTCCGTGTTTTTGTTTTATTCCCCCATTGCTGTTATTTCCTTTGTTCTGGTTTTGTCTGTTTAGTTTTCACCCTGTCTAATAAAGAAACACTGCAAGTAGATCCTCGCCCCACGTCTGCCTTCATCTACATCCTTAACAACAAGAGGGGAACATTTTATTCTAATTGTACACAAAACAGTAAGGCCCTTATAAAATACACAAGAATATATGGGAATGTCTATCTGAGGAAGAGTAAGTACAGGACTTACAAAATGTAACGGTGATCACTTTATGCCTCAGATTCTGGTATCAGTGTTTGTTGAGAAATAACCTGAATATTTGGCCTCCAGCACTCTGGACAGCGCTAGTTTAGCTAAATATGTGAAAGACTCCATGAAGTGGGTACATAGTGCCAAAATACCAAAGATTCCTGTGAAATTCCCAGTAAAATCATGATGCACTTTAACTACACCATTACAGCTGCTCTGCTGAAGTGTATTGCTTACTACAGCAGCAGTGTCATTGTCTCAGACTGGCCAGTGTATCTGTATTTTCTTGTTTGCAGCATATTGATAATTTTAAGGGTCTTAATGACAGAAGTAAGCCTCTTGACCCCAACACCAATAGCTTGAAAACTATTTAATCTAAAAATCTAAAGAGCCCAGTGCAATGGGCACAGGGAACCATGGCATTTTAAAGGAATATTCCATGTTCAACAAAAGTTTAGCTCAATCAACTGCATTTATGACAATGTTGATAACAACAAAAAAATATTTCTAAAAAAATATATAGATGGAAATAGGTGAAGAGCACACATCTGTTGCTGATGTACTCGGCCTCTGGCGAGTGATCTCCCGGCGCAGTACTCCTCTTTTATGGGTAGCCCGGACAGATTGGAAAAGATGAGTGGCTTCCACTGACCATTTCTGGTGATTCTTGCATTTTTGTGAAATGCCAATTTCTGTAAACATGTTTAAATATGCCTTAAGAACGTTTAAACGTTTGTATTATTTGAGCTATAAAGTTGTATAAATCATAATTTTTTTCTCGGTTGTTTTAGGTTATTTGTGTTTATGAGATTACGTTGTCATAAAAAGTTGTACAATTGGATATGACTATACACAGAAAAGGTTAGTAAGTGATTTTATCACACTACATTCATGTTAACGTGAGTATTTTTACCTTTATGGATTGGCTCCATTCACTTACATTATAGATTACTCATTGTAACCTATATTTTTGCTTTTTTTCCCCTTTGCTTTTTAAGGAGGGACGAGTCAAAATGATTCTTTGTGGCAATCAACATCATGCCACAAATTCTGTTAATTGAGCTTAACTTGTATTGAACTTAATACTATTATGGCCAACATTTTCTTCCCCCATAAAATGAAAACCACTGTTGCCTCAATTGTAAACTGGTTGTTAATTGTTTAAATGCTCTGAACACTGCTAATATTAAATGTTTTGTCGATTAAATACTGTTGTTTTGCAAGTACTATTTCAACGGTTCTTAACCTAAAAACAATTTTCTGAAAGAAATAACACTGATTGCAAGGCAGCTAAAGAACAAAGTGAGTGTAAATGGTAACTATGTGGTTCAATAGATACAAGACAAAAGAGACCAATCACAATTCAGTTTGTAATAGCCTTTAAAAAAAGACGCCCAATCAGAGTTCAGTTTGTTATTACGACCACATGCTATCAATGTCAATGGAAGATTTTCACATTTTAATTTTGAATTTATTAAAAAACAATAAGTTATGAAAAAAAAAAGTGGATAGCACACCTTAGCCAAAAATTATCCACTAAACAAAGTTTGAGTGGAGTTTGGGTTTAATTAATTGCACGAATTTTGCTTTTGACTGGGTTATAAACCATATACAACATGAGGAATATAAATAGAAAGTGCTATTTATTTTTTGGTAATAACGAAAGATAAATTGGGAAATATATGAGCTCCGGCTGCACTTGAATTGTTGAGAGACGCGTGTTTAATAAAGACACCCGATTCAGAAGGAGTCGTTTAACGCAAAAGGATTTTAAGTCCCTCGGAATTTGAGAGTGAAAAACTGAGGTGGGAGACATTTTAGAAGCACAAATAACCCCACGTTTCGCACATAACTTTTCCCAAACAAGACAGTATTAATCGAAACCATAGTGAAAAACAGCAGTATTTATTTTATATATGTATTTAACTAAGGGAGAGCACCTCCGATGCACTTTAACGAACATTTTTGAGCGATGAAACAAACGAGTCGGTTCATTGAACTGAATCGTCCGAATGAACCGAGTCGTGAGAATGAATACGACTCGTGCTTAAGGACAGAAACGGAACATAAGAGGTGCTCACTGCGCGCTTCAGCCGGACTCAACGCACGGCGCGTCGTTGTTCTGTGTGTACACACTGAACCGCCGCTTTATTTCAGATGAAGCGTCCTCTCATTCCGTTACAAAGTTTTTATACGTGATACAACAGCTGTCTTCGCCATGAGCTGCTTGGATGTAATGTACCAAGTTTATGGTCCACCTCAGCCTTATTTTGCCGCAGCATACACACCTTATCACCATCAGGTATGTTAATGTATAAACTACGTGTATTATGTTTCCATTGAATGAGAATAAAATGTATTTTATTTTAGTTTGAGTTTAGTTTAGTAGCTTGTTTGATCCCGTGCGTAAGAACTTTCGTTCCTGGACTGTTGCGCCTGTGATCCTATCCAAATAGCTCCATTAAATAACAGTTTCAAACTTAATTAAAATGTCTATTAATCACATAGTTAGATTTTTAGAGGTGTTGGCAAATGTTAACTTGATTAAGGGCGTTTTACGTGTTATTTAAAGATATATGTCAAAAACACAAAGTGTGGTCAATTTTGTATTAGCTGACAGTGTTTTACTGGCATATATATATATATATATAGGCTATTATGGTATGAAATAGGCTATTATCATTATACAGAAAAGTTAGTTTATTTATTTTATTTTAAGATAAATATTATACAAAATAGCTTTTTTTGTTGTTGCTCTGAATAGTTATGAGCTGGCATATTTTTAATAATGAGAATATTAAAAAAAGATATAAAATAAAAGATATGATGGACATTAAAATGAACATAGTTGGACAATTCTCTAATTGGTATAAATAAAAGCTGTTGGCATGTGTAACAATTTTTTCTTATGCAAATGTGATCTCTCTCTCTCTCTCTCTCTCTCTCTCTCTCTCTCTCTCTCTCTCACTGCAAAACATTTTTTTATTAATTAGTATTTTTGTCTGGTTTTCCTGTAAAAATATGTAAATATTCCTAAAACAAGACACATTAACTTAGCAAGAAAAATGGCATTAGATATTAAGTCTTGTCTTCAGAGAAATCTGACAACATTTAGTAAACGTTGTTTAGAACAAGAAAAATCCTCTTTTTTAAAAGGGAAAACAAATTATATATATATATATATATATATATATATATATATATATATATATATATATATATATATATATATATATATATATAAAAAAAAATTTAAACAACTAAATGTAGTTTGATTTAAAAATAAAATAAAAAACAAGACCAATTTCTTATGCCATTTTGCTTGTCAAGTAAATTTTTTTTGTTTTGAGAAAGTTTAAATTATTTTACTGGAAAACAAGTCAAAAATGCTAATTATGCTAATTATTATTTGTAATTTTCTTTTTTATAAAAATATAAAGCAGCACATACTCTGCAACACAAAACATAGACTGGAATATATAACTGTTGATTCCATAAATGCAAGAATCTTTCTTGTGTTAACAGAATATATGTGTGAGTGTATGTTTATATGCTATTGTTTAGATTTAAGTCTAAAGCCAAATCATTTATTTTATATTTTTTTAAATGTATATGTTTACAGAAATTGGCATTTTACTCAAAAATGCAAGAATCACCAGAAATGGTCAGTGGAAGCAGCTCATCTTTTTCCAACCTCTCCGGGCTTCCCATAAAAGAGGAGGACTGCGCCCAGGAGAAAGATCACCCGCCAGAGGCCGAGTACATCAGCTCTAGATGCGTGCTCTTAACCTATTTCCAGGGGGACATCAGTTCTGTGGTGGATGAACATTTCAGCCGGGCTCTGAGTCAGTCAAGCAGCTACGCACCTGGATCCACCAACAGCAAAACTGCAAGAGGTACATCATCCTGGAGAGGTGGGAATCTAATGTACCTGCCTGATCATTTGTGATATGTAACAGTTCATATTTTGTCCTTTAAGGATACAATATACATTGTCATTTGTTATAAGACAAAATGTGGAAGATTTTCCATTTTTGTATTTCACGTCTGTCTAGTGGAACTTGATAAATGTTTGCTTTTTGCCTCATTCATACAATTATGCTTTGATCATCAATGTTTCAAAACACAAATACTAGATTAATACTAGAAATTCACAATTGTTTTTAAACATAATGCAAATGTATTAAATTATGGCATACAGATAAACCAAAACACAAGTTCAACACATTTGATTTGAATTTTAGTTGTATGCCTTTTCTCACCAAAAACTTAAAATTGTGATTTTTGTGAGAAAAATGTAAAAAAAAATTCTCTAGAGCAAATTTGTTCCAACCTTTTTGCATTTGGTGTCCATTATTCATGTATTAGTAATTTCTTTGTTGTGCATGCGTTTCATGATTTTTTAAAACTGATTTGTTTGAAAACAGACATGTTTTGTTAATCCAAAGGAATGACCATTTATTTTGTATATCTTAATAACTTTAAATGTAATTTTTAATTGTTAAAAAGATAATTGACAAATGAAAATTCTGCCATTATTTACTCACCCTCATGCGTTCCAAACCCATATGACTTTCTTTCCATTATGTCACACAAAAGAAGTTAGAATGCCAACGTCAGTCACTTTTTACTTTAAAGATGATGTTCTGGCTAACATCTCTTTTTGTTTTCCATGTAAGATATTCATACAGGTTTGAAACAACATGAGGGAGAGTGATGATGACAGAATTAAAGGGATAGTTCACCCAAAAATGAAAATGATCTCATCATTTACTCACCCTGATGCCATCCCAGATGTGTATGACTTTCTTTCTTTTGCAGAACACAAACAAAGATTTTTAGAAGAATATTTCAGCTCTGTCGGTCCTCACAATGACAAGTGAATGGTGATCAGACCTTTGTAGTTACAAAAATCACATATAGGAAACATAAAAGTTATCCATAAGACTCTTCTGAAGTGATTTGATGAAAATATAAGTATATACTCTAAATCTCCACTTTCACTTTTACATCTCAAAGTCACATATGTTTCACTTTCATATATGAAAGTAAATGTGAAAGTGGAGATTTAGGTTAAAAAATGTTTTCTCACCCACACCTATCATATCGCTTCAGAAGATATGGATTGAACCACTGTAGACTTATGCATAACTTTTATCTTTCCTATATGTGATTTTTGGAGCTACAAAGGTCTGGTCACCATTCACTTGCATTGTATGGACCTACAGAGCTGAAATATTATTTAAAAAATCTTTATATTCAGTAGAAGAAAGAAAGTCATACACATCTGGGATGGCATTAGGGTGAGTAAATGATGAGAGAATTTTAATTTTTGGGTGAACTATCCCTTTAAATATTTGAGATCTTACTGATTTTAAAGGTTTTATACAGTACATATATACATCTGGATGTGTGTCTCCCCAGACGGATCATTCCCTATGAGCCAGAGGAGCTTCCCTCCTTCGTTCTGGAATCAGCCATCAGTCACTGCATCTCTCAGCAGTGCCCTGGGTACCTCCCACACCGATCTTCCCTTCCCAGCAGACCACTATGCCACCACCTCCCTACACAGCCACCTTCACCAGGCCACCCCAGAGCCCTGGCACTCCTCTCACCACCATCACCCTTACTCGCTCAGTGGAGCTATCAGCACCCAGGCGTCCGCATATTCACGGCCCTCCATGCACGATATGTATGGAACACACTTTGACCCCCGTTACGGCTCTCTGCTTGTCCCCTCGGTGCGGCCGCATAGACTGCCCCCCGCTACGGTACCCGCACCTGCAGCCTCACTGTGCGATATCAGTAAGAGCGAACCAGGCAGCTCAGCATGGACCGCAGCTTTCACAGCAACAAGCTCTGACATGGGCCAGAGCCTCAGTCTGAACATGGATGCAGGTGTGAACTACAGTACACACAGAGGTCAAAAAAGTATGGACACTTAAGGCATTCTTAAAATGTCTAAATATGATTGCATTGGATTCATTTGAAAGAAAGATGTCCAGAAGCACACCTTTACATATATTACAAATAGTGTTCAAGAAAATGTAATTGGACACTTTTTGGTTATCAAATGTTAAAATGTTCATAGTAACAATCTATGTGGAATGACTTCATTCATCAACTGAAAATCATCTTTTGGTCAGATTTTGGCTAAAAATCACACAGTTCAAAGTTAAGTTAACTCTGAGATAAGCTCTACCATCATTTGTTTGCAGATGACACTTGATTTGAAAGAAAGTTTTTTTAATGCAAGAACATTCAGACATTTTTTTGTGTGATTTAAGTGTCCAGATACTGTAAAATATAAAAACATATATACTTAAAAAAAAAAAGGTCAGTTTGTGAAATTATTGTGAATATAAATTTAAAGAAGTTTAAAAGAATATTCAGGGTTCAATATAAGTTAAGCTCAACTGACAGCATTTGTTGCAAAAAAATTAGTTTTGACTTGTCCCTCCTTGTCTTTAAAAAAAGTATATTAAAATGTATATAACATCACTGAAATAACCCTGAATACATTAGATTACACTGACAAAACTCATTTTAAGGATTAGATCAGGTAGAAATAGCTCTTTAAGGTAACAATTGTTGGTAACCACTTTTTACAGTGCCTAAAAGCTCTTCAAGAAATATTCTGTTACCACCAAAAAATAAAAACAGTAAAAACCGAGGTTATAGTGAGGCACTTACAACGGAAGTAAATGGGGCCAATCCGTGAACGTTGAATTCTTACTGTTTCAAAAGAAATGCTATAAGACGTTAGCAATATTCGTGTTAAAATGATTTTAGTTTGATAAAATTGCATACCAACCTTTTCTTTGTAAAGTTATTTTACAATATTGTTGCCATGACAAAGAATGAAGTGCTTTATTAAAATTAGAAGCTTCACATTTCTGCCTTGAACCCTTTCAAAATTTGGCCCCATTCACTTCCATTGTAAGTGCCTCATTATAACCTTGGTTTTTGCTGTTTTTACAGAAAAGGAAGGATGAGTCCAAATTATTTTTTGCTGGTAATAGAATATTTCTTGAGGAGCTTTTAGGCCCTCTAAAAAGTGGTTACCAACAATCGTTACCTTAAAGAGCTATTTCTACTTGATCTAATCCTTAAAATGAGTTTTGTCAGTGTAATCTAATGTATTCAGGGTTATTTCAGTGATGTTATATACATTTTAATTCATTTTACCACATGAAGCATAGTTTTTAGGTTTAGTGTAGTTATTCCCAATGTAGAGTTGACATTATA
Source organism: Xyrauchen texanus (assembly GCF_025860055.1). Lineage (NCBI taxonomy): Eukaryota > Metazoa > Chordata > Actinopteri > Cypriniformes > Catostomidae > Xyrauchen > Xyrauchen texanus. Next base: position 37,943,274 of record NC_068305.1, read on the forward strand.
GAAGACCCAAAGCTGTGTGCAAAAACACACTTAGCTGACTGTTTACTTGGTTTTTCACTCTTTAATCTTTAAGACTTTAAAACTCTAATGTTTTCTCACTTCAGGTCCTCTCAAATCTCTGTATTTGCTGCATTTCCCTCTTCTTTTCCTTATTCTTCCTCTCAGGTCTACAGAACCAGGATAAGAGCAAGGACTTGTACTGGTTTTAATGCACTGCAGCCACTTCTTACTCCACTGGCTTGTCTTTCTCTGCCTTTTAGACAATCACAAGCTTGTCTGTAACAGATTTTTCATCTCACTTGCAGCTCGGCGCTTCACCCTCTGCAGTGGGACCATCCTAAGCTGAACATTAAGCAGCAGGGGTTAATATCTCTCCAAACCATTTCAAGAAACATTCGGACGACTCTTGAGAAAGAAAAGACAGTAAAGAGAAAGAAACAATGAGTCTAAATATGAGCTTTCCAGAAATATTTGTTGGGTCGACTGGTAGATGCTCTCACCCGTCCATGCCCCACACCAACCGAATGCTCTCAGCAAAACGGACCCAAAACAAACTGAAAAATAACAGATATGTGTTTTGCGGGACACGAGAGAACGGAAATGTGGCGAGCGTGTTATATGAAGACTTTACTTTTGACTAGAAATGAGAGTTTCGGATCAGATAACAGCATTCCCTATCATGACAGAAGACATAGAGAGGCTATTTGAAGCCACTTGACTCTATCTATATTGCTTTCAGCACCTGTCATGGACAACTGTTGTGGAACTTAGCAGACGCACACACATCGGCAGTTTCACTGTGCACTGTTTGACAGAGCGAGTGCCCTGGATTTCATGAAAGAGGCATTTTGTTGTATTTGGACACAGCAAGAGGGAACAACTGGTTTGGCATTTAATTTCTTGGGAGGTGTGATGTTGCTAGGGAAGTGTGGGCATGTGTTGTTTGACAGGACGTGGACAATCACCATTTAGCTGTATATATTATTATCTATTTACCTCTCCTTATTCTAATAAACTACAGAGCAGTTGAATCTAGATACAAATGTTCTAAAGGAAACCCAGTGCTTGCAAGGCAAACAAAGAATAGTGTAAATGTGTCAGGTAAGCTTATATTTTAGGCTTTGGTTCTGCTGCTTTATTAAATGATATTTTTTTGTTTTGTTTTTAAGATATACCTGATAATTTATTTACATGTCTGGTAACTGATATGCAGAACCAGTATTTAATAATTGTTTTATTTATGGCTTTTTGCACAATGGTAACTAAAAAATCTACAATATATACAAAATAATTTTTTGTGGTAATCAAAATGATGCCACAAATGCTGTCGACTGAAGTTGTATTGAACCTGGAATAGTCCTTTAAGCTCCAGAAGTTTAATGCATACTTAAGAATCAACTTTAACCAGAATATTTGAGGAATATCAATACAAGGCTGTCTTGCAAGCACTGTAATTAAATGGCAATTTGCACATTTTGGCTGCCCTTCAAAAAGTTTGCTGTCCACACACATTTATTTGCAATAGACTTTATAAACATGATCATATTCAGTCATCTTTTTATTATTTCTGCTCTGGGTTCTGAGAAGGAAACAAAAGAGAGTGAATTACAGACCCGATAAACTTGACTTCAACCTTCAAACACTCAAAAGCAACACAATCCGAGATTAAACTGTTTCATTTTACCTTTTTTACCAATTTGTTCCCTGTTCAGGGTTTCTTTGAATGAATTTGGTAACCTTTATTGTCTCCCAGAATTTTATAAATACTGCCACTGCTATAGACATTCAGTTGTAGGAGTCTGAATTCTAAAGGCAAGTGAAGGTTTTACTGTACCATTTGCTTTATTATGCACGACATTGACCATCTGAAGAAAAACCTACAGAAAACGGTAACTAATCAATAAGAGGCAACACAAAAGATGAGTTTCTAAGTCAATTTGTTCTCTCATTGCGACACGAAAATGGTAGGATGTAAACACAGAATACTTTGTAGTCTATACTTTTTTCCACTCAACTGTAGAGTCGGGCAAAGAAAAGTAAATGGAAAGCGAGGAAAAAAAAAGGGAGATTGTGCTGCCATTTGATCCTTTTCTTTTTGGTTGCATTTGCGGTGAATACTGGACAGCTGAAGATTAATACTGGCTTATGACAACAGCATTGATGGACAAGAGATGTGTGGCCAGAGGTTTTTCTTGCTTAAATGGGTGAAACAATGGGCTCTTTTTAAAAGTGGCACTTAGGACTGTCATAAAGTAGAGAGAGCTTGCAAAGAATAATTAAGCATGTACATTAGTCAGCCTAATATCGTAAGACTTTTTTGGAGGCCAACTCTTTATAATTATTATTTAACATTAGTTCATTCTTTAAGTATCAAGAACTACCAGTGAATGAATATTCATCTTTACCGGCATTTATTCATCTCAGTTAATGTAAATTAATCAAAATACTATGGCTCAGTTTGTTCATGTTAGTTAAAATTGCATTGACTTATATTGACATAGACAACTTTTAATGTTAAAATGTATTAGCATATGTTAAAATTAACATTATCCAAAATTAATCAATGCTGTAAAAGTATTGTTCATTGTTAGTTCATGTTAACTCATTGTTACCTAATGTTAAGGACTACAAACTTTTTTGTAAAGAGTTGCAACAGTTTTTAAGCAGCTACTATGAAGCTAACTTGTGTTATTGAAAGGTAAGGACAGTAAGGGTATTTTGGTATGACTATTGAAACCCTGTTGCAAATGTATGTCGGGTATTGTGTTTTTTTTTTTTTTTTTTTTTACCCAACTACTTAACCTCAGATATTACAAAAAAAGTCACAATATGGAATTTTGGTTTTGAGGAGACAATTCCAAAAATGAGTCCATTCTAATTTAAAAGAATATCCTGGGTTCAGTACTACAGCGTTTGTACGGAAGAGAATTAGGGCCAAGCAATAATAAAAAAAAAATAAAGCCATCTCGAGATTAAAGTCATTATAATGCGAGATTAAACTCGTTAAATTTCGAGAAAAAAGTCGAAATACAATCTTGAGAATAAACTCATTAAATATCGAGAATAAAGTCAGTAGTTTCGAGAAAAACTCGTTAAATTTAATCTCGCATTATAATGACTTTATTCTCGATATTTAATGAGTTTATTCTCAAGATTGTATTTCGACTTTTTCTCGAAATTTAACTGAGTTTAATCTCGCATTATAATGACTTTATTCTCGATATTTAATGAGTTTATTCTCAAGATTGTATTTCGACTTTTTCTCGAAATTTAACGAGTTTAATCTCAGCATTATAATGAGTTTAATCTCGATATTTAATGAGTTTATTCTCAAGATTGTATTTCGACTTTTTCTCGAAATTTAACGAGTTTAATCTCGCATTATAATGACTTTAATCTCGATATTTAATGAGTTTATTCTCAAGATTGTATTTCGACTTTTTCTCGAAATTTAACGAGTTTAATCTCGCATTATAATGACTTTAATCTCGATATTTAATGAGTTTATTCTCAAGATTGTATTTCGACTTTTTCTCGAAATTTAACGAGTTTAATCTCGCATTATAATGACTTTATTCTCGATATTTAATGAGTTTATTCTCAAGATTGTATTTCGACTTTTTCTCGAAATTTAACGAGTTTAATCTCGCATTATAATGACTTTAATCTCGATATTTAATGAGTTTATTCTCAAGATTGTATTTCGACTTTTTCTCGAAATTTAACGAGTTTAATCTCGCATTATAATGACTTTAATCTCGATATTTAATGAGTTTATTCTCAAGATTGTATTTCGACTTTTTTCTCGAAATTTAACGAGTTTAATCTCGCATTATAATGACTTTAATCTCGATATTTAATGAGTTTATTCTCAAGATTGTATTTCGACTTTTTCTCGAAATTTAACGAGTTTAATCTCGCATTATAATGACTTTAATCTCGATATTTAATGAGTTTATTCTCAAGATTGTATTTCGACTTTTTCTCGAAATTTAACGAGTTTAATCTCGCATTATAATGACTTTAATCTCGATATTTAATGAGTTTATTCTCAAGATTGTATTTCGACTTTTTTCTCGAAATTTAACGAGTTTAATCTCGCATTATAATGACTTTAATCTCGAGATGGTTTTATTTTTTTATTATTGCTTGGCCCTAATCCTCTTCCGTACGTTTGTGACAAAAATGTTGATTACCACAAAAATGTATTTCTATGTGGAAAGAAAAGAAGCAAATATCATGGTTACACCGAGGCAAGTGAATGGGGCATTTTATTTATTTATTTATTTTTAAAGAAAAGGATACATTTATTAAAATACATTTTTGTGGTTATGAACACAATGTCACAAATGCTTTTGATTGACTTTAACTTGTATTGAACCCTGATTATTCCTTTACTGTAAAGCAGTTCATGAAAATGTTAATCTATGAAAATGCCCTACACGTGTTCATTGCTTGTTCAAGCTAACTAATGTAGTTAATGAATACATCCTTATTGTAAAGTGTTACCAAAAATATAGGCTTAAAGCATATACGCATAGCTGTTGAGCTGATTTTTATTCTTGCCTGGTGACTCCTGCACCAATATTAGCATTACTGGACTGTTTACAACTGCACGCATTGGACTCTCATCACATCCATTCAGCGAGCGACACTTGATATGCTCCGTTTCCGAGAGTGGAGGATTTGTGAAATTGAAGGACAATCTCACAGCAGTAGCTCATAAATTCCTGAGCGCTAATTAGGAGTGAGAGGGCGAGCTGTCAGTCACATTATCCCTCCCAAAAATCAAACGCACTCCCATGTAGTTATTTTTGAGTGGCGTCAAGGAATCCACAGTAACTTGTCGCTTTGCCCGCCATTTGGGGCAGGGGCAGACTGGCCATAGGACTAGGGACTTGTCCCAGTGGGCCAAACACATGTAGGCCAAATCACTGAGGGAATTGTGCTTTTTATTTAGCTTGTGAATAAATCTCTCACTTCGAGTTGCACAAACACAGACAGAGTTACTGAACATCCTTCACACTCGACTCCGGGCACCGTGCCACAGATTAGATTACCATTAATAAAGAAGCTTTCCTCATATGACAAATCTTTTTTCAGAGACAAGTGAGTGTATAAAAGGAATAGTTCACTCAAACATGAAGATTGTGTCATCATTTACTCACCCTCACATTATTCCAAACCCACGGTGCGAATTACGGGAGTCTGAGACCCCCTGGAAGGAACCGGAGACCCCCAAGAAAGAACCGGAGACCCCCCTGAAAGCTATTTTGCAAATAAACTGATTGGAATCTTAGCTGATGTAGATTGTAGATGAGCAGATCCCTTCCTGTTTGTAGTAACTCTGCCTCAGCACGTGCCTCAAGCGCCGAAACTTCATGCTTCAAGCCCTCGCAAAACCGCAAAACACACAGAAAGTCATATGTGTTAGAAATGGCATGAAGATGGCATAGTTGGCATAGTTCAGTTTTGTAGTCCTGCTTACACTAGAAGAATCTACATTTTATTTCTAGGAAACTTAAAAAGAAAAGAACATCATGAAAAAAATGTATAAGAAAAAAATGCTTTAAAAATATTTACTGCTTTTTCTTTTAGTGTCATATCACTCTTTCTGGTGAACAATGAATAGAGTTTTATCAAGTCTATTTCATAAAACAATATTAAATGTAAAAAATATATTTTAGCAAAAGAAAATGGAATCTACATGCATTCTTTCAGGTTTTCACCATTTTGCTAAATAAATATCACAAAAAAAATCAAAAATGAACTTTTTGTCACTTGGTCTACATTAGGGTTGCCAACCGTCCCATTTTAGACAGGATGTCCCATATTTTGCTCAAAATATGTCCTGTATTTCAGCGCCGAAACGTTCGAGGGAGAAGGACAGTTAAACGTCCTATTTTGATGCGTTCAAAATGCTTGTATACGCATGGTGAAAAGATGGTAATCCTTGTCTACATTGTTCTGTTATTTACTGTATTTATTCTGTGCTAAAAAAAAAAAAGCATTTTAATAACACACTTTTTTAAAGATCCCAAAATGTGTATTAATTAAATAGTGATGCTCCTTTGTAGAAGCAATGTTGAAAGAATAGCTCACCCAAAAATGAAACATTTACTCTCCTAAAGTCAGATAAAAGCTCCATAAAATTTGTTCCACCTATGCGGTATATTTCAAGTCATCTGAAGCCATACTATTGTGGTGTGTGAGGAACAGACTGAATTGTAAGTGCTTATTCACTAATAATCTTTCACTTTACCCATTCGAATCAGGCGTGAACACAACAACGTCTTTGTTCATATTAGCGCAGTGTATGACCTGACAGAACGTGGTGGAAAAGAAGAAAATGCGAACACACTTCATTGGTTCTTTTGTGTGAGTAAAAGTGTTACTAGTAGTAAAGGAAGGACCCATTGATGTGGAGAATACAAGTAAACAGTCTTTATGAATTTATGAATGGAAGATGGCCTTTAACACACCCACTAGGCATTCTGAATATTTGGTTATGCCCTTCGGCCTTTCCAATGCCCAAACGTCTTCCAAGCACTCGTTAATGATGTGCTCCTGGACATGGTCAACCAATTCTTGTTTGTTTATCTTGATGACATTTTAAACAAGTGGGTTTTTAGCTGCTTTTTAAAAATGACCAGAGAGTCCACAGATCTTAAATCCAAAGGGAGAGCATTCCACAATTTGGGAGCAACAACCTCAAAGTTGTTAATCGCAGTCACCTTTAGTATTTAGTCTAGAGCAGGGGTGACCAACCCTGCTCCTGGAGAGTTACCTTCCTGCAGAGTTTAGCTCCAACACACCTGCCTGTCATTTTCAAGTAATCATAAAGACCTTGATAAGCTGGTTCAGGTGTGTTGATTAGGGTTAGATCTAAACTCTGAAGGAAGGTAGCTCTCCAGGAGCAGGGTTGGTCACCCCTGGTGTAGAGCGAGGAACAGCTAACAGGACCTGTTCTGAAGAACTCAGATTCCTGCTGGAGTTATGAGGTTGCAATAACTCTTTTATATTAGCAGGAGTTTGACCATGCAATGCTCTAAACACCATCACAAGAATTTTAAATTGAATTCTAAATTTTACTGGGAGCCAATGTAAAGAAATTAAAATTGGTGTTACATGTGATCTCTTTGATGACTTAGTTAAAAGTTTGGCAGCAGCATTTTGAACCACTTGTAATCATTTCAAGGATGCAGCAATAAGACAAGTTAAAAGAGAATTGCAATAATCAAGGTGTGAGGAAATGAACGCATGCATAATCATCTCCATTTCTACTGTGGACACAATTGGCCTTAGTTTAGCGATATTTCTCAACTGATAAAAACAAGTATGCACAAGAGAATTTACATGATGATTAAGACTTAAGGTCTGCCCCATATAAACACCCACATTTCAAAGGGTAGGCTTAACAAAATGAGATAAAGGACCAAGAGTTTCCATCACCTTTGGGAGAACACCAGCAGGAACAGAAATAAGAACTTCTGTTTTTCTGCATTTAACTGCAGTAGTTTTCAGCCATCCAATCTTTTATAGATTTTATGCTATTTAAATGAATAAACAATTTAGTAATTTCATAAGGCTTATAAGAAATATATAGTTGAATATCTTCTCCATAACAGTGATAACATACACCCTGAAATGTACTTATTAATTGCCCTAAAGGCAACAAATATAATGCAAAAAGCAATGGGTCCAAAACAGAGCCCTGGGGAATGCCACAGGACACAGATGCTGATGATGAGACATAATTTTGAAAAAGACCTATCTGATGAGTATGATGAGAACCACCTGTAACAGAGATACCGATACTTTTTCTAAGCTTTTCCACTAATATACAGTGATCGACAGTGCCAAAAGCAGCTGTAAGGTCTAAAAGAATCAGTACAGAATATTTACCTGCATCACCTTACATTAACAAATCATTTGAAACTCTAAGGAGAGCAGTTTCAGTAGAGTGCAACCGACGGAAGCCAGACTGAAATTTGTCAAATACATTATAGGCATCCAAAACAGCTGTTAGTTGATCAGCAACCACTTTTTCCAAAACCTTAGCCATAAATGGTAACTTAGAAATAGGCCTACAGTTTTGGGGCAAAGATGGATCCAGAAGAAGTGGTTGAACAGCAGCTTATTTAAATAAACTGGAACATAACCAGATATCAGTGAATTATTAATTATAGAGAGCATACAAGGACCAATAGTGTCAATTATATTTTTGAACAGAGCAGTTGGTACCACATCAAGAGAGCTGGAGGAAATTTTCATAGAACTAACCAGCTTGGTAAGATCTTCTATTGTTATAGGAGTAAAATTATCCAGGATTATTGGCCTGGAGATACAAGGTATTTTAAGGGAATGAGAGGGAATAATGTTATCTTGTATATTGTTTATCTTACTCACAAACAAGACAGTAAACTGTTGCACTCATCAACTGAATAGATTTAAAAAGCCGGTGATGGAGGAGAGGCAATGTGTGGTGTATTATAAGTGGTGAAGCAAGCATTCTTTACTTTGATTTCCTGGGGGAAATTATTTCGTATAAATACTTATAGTATATTGTACATATAACACAGCTATGGAATACTTGGTTCTGATTAGTTAATTGTGGCATTTTGTGGTCAAATGATGATCCTACAACAATCAAAGATGTCCAGTGTGTCTTTACATGGCCTCGACGCTCCGAGCCTGGCCCAAAACATGTAGGTTTGTCGGGTACCATCAGACTAAGGGTTGAAGACCTCTAAACACGTGCAGGACAACCAAATAGTGATTTTGGTATTTCAATACCATGCACATCCATATTAATAATGTCGGTCCATAATTAAAAATTACATATAACTGGCTGTGTAAGACATTGCTCCAAACTTTTTGGTTGGATTTAAAAAATCCAACCAAATCTGGCAAGCGTCCTGTAATGCATAAAAGTGAATGTAGTCACGGGACACGTCATAGGTGTACCGGCCCATGGGCCTCTCAGTTCTTAATCCATCCTTGGTAATATCTATGAAAAAAAATATAGAGAGATCAAAGGTTCATTAAATGTTGGAGGTAGACGCCACTTCCTAAACATCCCCTGATACAACTCCTGAAGTATCGGTGCAAGAACGTCAATACATTCTTTGTAATACTCAACCGGAAGACCGTCATAACCTGGCCATTTTCCATTTTTCATTGAAGAAATGTCTTTTTTTTTCAGTTACTGTTATGGATGATTCCATTCCCTGTACTTCATCAGGCTGCACCCTAGGTACTTTCACATTTGAAAGGAACCATTCAATTTCTTCTTGGATAGAATTAGTATATGTTGTTGACGTATATTACTTTTCATAATTATGTTGGAATACTTTATTTATATCTTTAGCTTTAGTTTATCCTCCTGTTTAATCACTTATATTGAATTATATTGAAAATAAAATTCCCTCAGCTGTCTGGCTAATAATTTTCCTGTCCTCATGAACTGTAAAAATTGTGGCCTACCCACCCCACTTTAAATTTGTCTGCTTCGTTGCACTGCATATGAAACTCCTGCATAAAGACAAAATCTGCCTGATTATTTTTCAAACACTTTCCTTCTTTTAACTGGACTACCACTACGATTTGTCGGTGCACCCTTTCAATCTCAAATTTCCCTCTTATTTCAACATTGAGCCCCTCACTCAGGATCTTCTGAATGCAGGCTAACAATGTTCCATTAGTGCCGTAAAGTCTATTTTAAACCCACCATTCTCACATTATATTGTCTACTGTGGTTTTCAAGGACTTGTAATCGGTTCCACAAAGCATCCATTTATTTGTCTCTGGCACCGTTGTCATTTAGTAGCCGCTCTGAGGACTCCTCCAAGTGGGTAATGCACGCCTTTGCGTCCCCCATCCCCCAGCCTCTACTGCATAGCTGTCCCTGTTGCTTTCAACTCTGCCATTGTGTGTTTAATAGTTGAAAAATCAGTCACAACGTTTGACAGTGTGGAGCTAATGTGTGTCATTTCTGTGCAGATTCTCGAGACTAACCGTTGCGTCTGTAGGGCTGTGGGAGCTGTCTGAGGCCTCATTCTCGAGTTCAGGTGGCGGAGTTTTCCGCGTGGTTGGGCGACTTACATTTTTTTATATTTTGATGTTGCCATGTCTTCATTCTTTTCTGGCATGTAATTCTCAATACTGAAGTTATTTAGCTAGTAGTGAGCTTAAATGTACTTACATATGTGGGATATTAGACAATAAAAGTGGATTTCACTCCTTAGCAGTGAAGAAATCTCTGAAAAAGCAGCCATCTTGTTCGCTGCACCCACGTGACACACTTCTTTGTACATTTTAAAAGAGAATTCCTAATTAAAAAAAGGAAGATAAAGATCTGATAACAAATTAACATGAGTGTGTGGCAAAATATCTGTATCAGCCTATATACACTGAGTGCAAACCCCAATGTTGTTATTAATGGAAAAATCAAGTTGTTTTAATTAAACATTATTTGAAATGTCAAGTTCTGGGCTCATACCTCAAAAAAATGAAGTTCCTTGGAATTATTTTTCTTAAAAATCCATAGACTTAATATTTTAAGTGTAAACTATTGAATTCACAATTGAAGCTATGGGGGAATACCCACTATGACTTATCCTTGAATTATTTAATTATGTTTCCTTGGTCAAAAGGGAACTTATGGGGGATTTATATAGATGTTATTAAGAATTAATTGAGGGTTTCGCTGTTTTGTAGTATTATTTATGTTTTTTGGTGCAAATAGATGTTTTGTGTGATGTCACCATAGTGTGTGATCTGTGTCCCCTTTGGTCAATTTGGACTATGTTAGCTCTATTTCAGTTTGCCTTGTGCATGTGTAACTGAAGTGCATGTGCCTATGCATTTCTGTAGAGAAAATGTTTAATGAAAAAGGGAGACGCCATTACTCAATTCAATTGAGGAAACGAGTTTGCTCGATCAGTTGAGCAGAGTCAAATTATTAGGGTTTTCAGTGCAGTTTTTTGTTAAATTGGTATCGCTTTGCAGTGTCTTTTTTCTCACATAATAAAATAATCTCAATTCAAATCAATATCTCATGTCCATTTATTTACTTATTTGGCAAGTAGCCATGTGAAAAGAGGGATAATGAACAGTGTAAATGTAACACTTTACAATAGCGTTCCCTTTGTTAGCATTAGTTAACATGAACTAACAATGAACAAAACTTTCATATTAACTTACCATTTATTAACTAACATTAACTAAGATTAATAAATGCTGTAAAACATATATTGTTCATTGTTAGTTCATAATACCTAGTATTAATGCATTAACTACTGTTAACGAATGGAAAATGTTATCAGTTACAATTAATGCAAAATAAACCCGGGATGATTGATAATGCCCAGCTGATTGTACATTAACTTTCATACAATTCGGCCTACTAAATAAACAACTTGGAATATGAATTTGGAGTTTTCTAACAAAGTCCTAGTATATGAAAACTTCCATGAGCCAAAGTCCACTTTAACAGTTCAACACTGTTCCCCTCCAACAATTTAAATTATAAAAACATGTTATGGTAAATTAGCATGTTTTAGACAAGGTACCATGGTAATGCTATGTTTTAAGAAAATCAAGGAAAACCTTGGAGGATCCTGTAAATATGTATGGTAATCATTCATAACCTTGTATCAAAAGTACATATTTATTCCCATCTGACTCCAACACTGTACCATTGTGCCACCAGAGTAATTTTTGTGATATGTAGAATTATTTTTAAAAGCTTTCAGAGGTGTTTTTCCACAATAAAGAGTATATAGAATACCCGCAACAATTAGATCATGTTTGCACAGCTAATGTTTTCATTTCGGCCTCCTTTCAAACAATACCAACTCAAAGGTTTTCAGCATACTCAAACTCCACTCAGCTGCCATTTATGTATGGAGACGAAGCGTCACTTTTACTTTTAGGCACCGTGCCTATCTCAGAGTTGATGTTGTGTCTGAAGTGTTAAGCCTGGATATTACATTTCACTGCAGTGCACAGTGTTTCGCTTTTTACAGAAGCTGAAAACCCTACAGAAGCCAATGAATCCAAAGATCTTGTCCTGGGAATTCCAAACATAGCTAATGTGCTGTGCAACAGTTCTTCTGATGGAAGACACAAAGCCTTTGGTTTTGGGGGTCAGGACAAAAAACTCCTTGGTGTCCCCTTCAAAAATTGCTCTTGAGAATTGTTATGTTTATTGTCCCCCCCCAACATTTTGATGCAATTTTCGCCCCTGCTTGGTTTCACAAGAACCTCAAAGGGCTAATGTTAATGGTAGAAGGGTAGATGGCATATGGGTGACTTTTAAAACATGTAAATGGGTGGAATAATCGAAACCCTTGTTGAACATGGGCCTATTTGTGATTTAATTTACAGAAAAGAGGGAGAAACCCCTGAGTTTCTTCTCTATGTTTAGGTTTTAACATTTCCCTCTTCATAAATGAACCCGCACACTCACTACGGCTTTCAGTTTATCCCATGGCAGTGCGCATACAACATTGAATTTTAAATGAATGTGAGTACCCATGTAAACACGGGACATTTGGTCAGACCCAAATCTTGTGGTTGAAATATAAGCATCAACAATGGATTACCAGCTCACATTATCCAATCCCAGATTGTGTGAGCTTTTTGTCACTTCTTCTACAGATTAGAAATATGTAACTTTTTTGGGAATTGGAAAAAGGTTTAGGTTGGCAGATTAGGTTGGGAAAGATCCAGCTGCCAAAACTGTCTACCATGGCATAAAACAAAACTCTAAGCAAAACATACAGTAGGCTGACTTTAACTGAGTTTTATTTATGGCTCTCTGAGCCTAATTCAGTGTCCCGTCAGTTATACATTAAAAGATGTTAACAGAGCATACAATTAAATGCCTAGCTTAACACAGTTCCTGGATCAGATATATAAAATATCCTCAAATACCAAATGCCATTCAGCTTTTTCCTGTGGAGAAAGTGAAAGACAAATGGACAAAACATCTCAGTGTCAGACTGAAGAGTCAATCATCAAATAATTATTTCCCATTAGAGAGACATTTGGGTACAAATTCAAGCAAGGATGTAACCATATATTCAGAAATGGTGGGACCAACTGTAATAATTTAGTAATCAACCATGGGAAAAACCCATATCAGTCACCACTATTCTGAATATGGGATGGGGGGGCATGTTCCCCTCAATGTCTAAGGTGTTCACAGCCCTGATTTGAACACATCTAGGGGTGGGTATGACCAAAATCTTAACCCAGTATGAGTAATTTTATTTCACTGTAACCAACCCAGCAGTAAAAGACCTGTAACTAACACAATATAGTAATTTTTGCAAGAAATTTAACCACAAAATATTACATGCCCATGTAGCAATGCCTATTTTTTGATCATCTTAAATCCTGAAAAATAATAGGGATTTCATCTCATTAGAATTTTTATTTCAAATAATACATTATTTGGTATAAGTAATTTATGTCTTTTTAAATAATGATTTTATTTACTTATTCAGTTGATATTATGTCATGCATTCTGTCATTTTGAGCTAATCTAAGACAGCACTTAAAGTAGCTTGCCACACAGATTACGTTAACAGAACGTGCTAGGACATTAAAAAATAGAAAGGATAAATTACATTCTGATGAGTTGCCAGCTCATGTGGTTATTCCTGTTTCAGGACCTCTTCTGTTCTTAGAATTCACAGGGCCTTGGGTCTTTTTATGGATCAAGGATAAGCTACTATCAATCATGATTGGGCAGTTGCGTCTTCACATAGCATGTTCTGAGTGTTATTATGTCTTCACAGTGACTTCACCAAAGCAGCCCGTGCCAACTCAGGGAAGCTATGTCGTAACTCGCTGCTGTTTCGGAAGACTTGGAAGAACATTGGAAGCTTGGCATCTAGAGGAACAACCTGTGCCGGCAATTGCAGTGATTCTAGAATGTGGATAGGGAAAAGTATCAGGCCATTTCCCACCTATGCTTCTGGTACTTTTCCTTAAGTAACTTTCTAGATGAGAACTCTTAAGAGGAAGTGGAAACCCATGGAGACTTTTCCCCTGTTGCATTCACACACACCAAAGTAATCCTGTTGTGACATCATGTAGTATCAACCATTTTTCTTGTGATGTTTTTTGCACGCGTGATTCCTTAGCAACACAAACAACAAAATCAACAACACCAATGGAGGAGGACTCCGGTATCAGAGTTAAACTTTTGTTAGGGCTGATTTATATAAACTTTGGCTGCGTTGGAAAATGTATACAACTGCCTAATCAGTTAATGGTTTAACAACAGTGGTTTTGTTTGAACTCACTGAACAGTTTATCCATCCTTATACAGCCTCCAAAGACAGCATTTTCCAGTTTTCTGATGTAAACTAGACTTCATGATGGTTTAGTGTAGAACAGAGTTCAATTACTCACTCTCTATAAACATCTAATTATTTAAATCCATCATCCCAGGAAAATTTTATATAGTAATCCAGAAATCACTTTATTTTCTGTATAGTCACACTGTACAAACGGAGATGAAAACTAAAAGTGTGTCTCCCGATGATGTCAAACACACACATACACACATGTGTGAAACGGATGATTCTCTTTGGATACTTTGTTTGTTATATGTTATTTCTATTAAGAGAATTGTAAAATTAGCACAATCCTCTGAATAGCAGGCTAGCTGCTAGTTCGTTTACCTTTGGCAGCTGTGAAGCTCCTCCCCTTTCTCAATGCTTTGTGTGTCATCGTTTTTGACCTATCACAGGCGGCAGCACCTCCCACAGTCTGTCACAGTCCCTATACATCCCCAAAAGTACCTACCCTGGAGTAGGAGCTAAAAATGTCCCCTAAAACGGCTTTGAGGAACTAAAGTTCCTCAGGTGCAAAAGCGCCGAAAAGCACTAATACCGGGGAAAAGTACCTAAAACGGGCTTAAGTACCGCCAGTGAGAAAGGGCCTTCTGTGGTTTGTTTTGGTGGTGTATTTTTCTTTCAAAGGGGTAGACTGTGTCTGATGGTACTGCCTAGAAAGACATTGAAACAAGTAACAATGTGTTCACATCATAAACAACGACAAGGCGATTCGAAGGTTCCGTTTTCGCTCTTAAATTAAATTTTTACTCTGCTGGTGGTAAGATTTAGGGTTTGGGTTTGGGTTAAGGGAGTAGGTTTATTAAAATATCCATTCCTCTTGACTGTATTGCACCATTTACAACTGAAAATACAACTCGCATAGGGTCCCACCCTAGTGAAACTAGTCAACAACACTTCCAGTCATTGCAAAAAATTATTTTCAATACAAGTATTTTTGTCTTGTTTTCCAGTAAAAATATCTAAACAATCTTAAAATGTGATTTATCTACTTTTCAAGCAAAAAGGGATAAGATATTTAGTCTTGTTTTAAGATGCATCTGACAAAACAAGAAAAAAAATCTGCCAATGGGGTAAGAAAAATAAACTTGTTTTCCCTTTGAATTCAGTTTATTTTTCTTACCCCATGGGCAGATTTTTTTTGTTGTCCACTTCTTAGGAGGACAATAGTATGTTTTCTCCTTAGAAATCCTATATTAACTGTGCATTATCACATTGGGAATCAGTGGGTTAATCCAAAAGATGACAAATGTTGCTTTCAAAGGCTTTAAATGGAGTATGATGTAAAGACGGTGTATTTCAAACTATTCTGTGACCAGTGCAGACCAGTGGCGGCTGCTGGTCTTTCAAAGAGGGGAAGCTCATTTTCGGCCTACATTATAAACTTATTTACCCTATTTTTTGCACTAAATCAATCTTAGGTGTTGATCTGCCCTGCTGTTTAATTCTAATTTTTTCCTCGTAAGGAAGACTTTCAAATGGCTTCGCCAAAATCAGGTCGACAATATTAGCACCGTCTGCCATCGTGCGCAGTTTCACCCGTACGACGCTAGCCTAGCCTACTGTATGAATGAATGAACGAACGAAGCGAACGAACGCTCTAAAACAAAATATATTAAACTTGGTAAAACTGAAACAAGGAATGTGGTGTATAATTGTGTGAAATGTATTATGCAAATTGACTAGCAATTTCGCCAAACAAATATAAAGAAATAGGTTGCAGCAGTTTGTCTTTCGACTACACTTGAGAAATCACGATGGGACTGAGCGCGAAATAGCTTCAGTGACTTCTTATAGTACAGATTCGCTGTCAATCAAAAGGAGATGCAGTCTTTCAACAGATCCTCCAATCATCATGCGGAAGCCCGGAGTCCGGGCCAGCCCACTCCTCATTCACCCCCAGAGACGCTGAGTGTCCGTGGGCGGGACATAATCGCAGCATTTATCCAATGACCGTCTATTTTCGGAGCACTGAAAAAAACTGTTCAGAGCAGCCCCATTGAAGTCAATGGACGCTCGGCTTCAACAGGGAAATGCACTGACGCTACGGGAATGTATGAGAAGTAAATCGAGTCAGCCGACCTGCTATATGTAATGTAGCTGATTCTGAACGAACTCGTCTTCGAGATGAACGTGTTCTAACGCATTTTTAGTCAATAAATTGTTTACACAATAGTACATATTTGACCATTATTTTTTTGACATTATAGGGGAAGCTGAGCTTCCCTTGCAGTCTTAAAGAAATCCCCACTGGTGCAGACAGACAGCACACTGGAGGTTAAGTCATTGACTAAATATGGTGCAAAGGAACTTCCTATAGCTTTCCAATGCAGTCATGTGCATTCACTCCTAACATCCAAACAAAAGTTCAGTTTCATGCTACAGATGATGTTTGGACCACTCAACATGTTTGGAAGAGATGGGACAATTGTAGTCAGTACATATATTCAGAATTTTTATTGCATAATTTTATTTTAACATGGCTGGCTGTGATTGGCCATTCCTTCATGACCTGAATGAATTATGCTAATTTCTGATTGCTTCAGCACTGGCTGTCACTTGTTTGTTTGACAGTGCAAAGAGAGAACATTAAGATTTTGTTTTCAAAATTAAAACATAAATAAATGTAATTTAACACAAAATTCAAATCAAGTGAAATCATTTTTATTTGTATCGTTTTTTATTTGTGCTTCTCCCAATACTCATTGTTCCAAAGCTGTTTTTCATCAAATCAGCTGTAATGTCTGTAAAGTCTAAAAAATATGAATAACCAACACTCCTGGAAATATAATAAACAATTTGATACAAAAAAAATATCACCAGATAAAATCACCAGTTTAAAAAAAAACAACTTCAGAATTGCCATTTTTATCTCAGAATTGATCCTTTTGATTTGCCAGGTAAGAAGATGATTGATGAGACTCTTTTCAGAAAATGACACCTGGGTGGACCTTTGGTTTACCTGGGTGGACACACATGTTTGTTTAGGTTGTAGAGAAGATCAGAGGATCAAGGATCAAGCTGCACAACACATGCAGAACCTCAACACATGTCAGCGGAGATATATGACTGGTTTTGGGAATGTGTTCACCTGAGTGTCCTAACATTAGATCTTACACAATATCGGGATTGAGTGTCAGCGTTTTTCAATGTAAACAAGCCTCCAACTTCTAACGCTTCAGCACTTCTTCATGTCCCATGACTTGAGTTACAGCTATAATAGTAAACAAACATGGTCTTGCCTGGACAGGTAACTTGAGAGCCCCGACTTCCTGCTGTGAATCTTTTAAGAGCACAGTTTTAGCCACCCCTGCCATTAGGCCTATCCCCAGGGTGCAGGGGCTTTACGTGATGGGGGGAGGGGGTAGATGGGATGCTACTAATGGACCTTAGCTGTATTAAGCTGAAAGCAGCAACTGAAGGGGAAATGGATGGGGTATAGAGTTAGGGAGAAGAAAGAGAACTGGCATGAGAGGTGGTAGGGTCTGAAACTAAAATGTGATTTGCGTACCTTACCTAGAGCAAGTAATGCCATGAGAAGGTGAAGCGTGAATGTGTTCATTCTGCTAAATCAATCACCACAGATGTGTAAAAATGCTTGCATTAAATCGGAAAACAAATATTCATTAAACACATTTAACGTTATAAATGTGTTTTACACTTGCACTTCAGAACACACACAGACACACACACACAAACAAAATGAAAAAAGTTAAATATCGATACAGAGTGGCACTGCAAATATATATATTGCACACTGCAAAAAAAAAAAAACCTTCCTGTCTTGATTTACAGTAACTTATCTATTCCAAACTAGATATATTTACTTGACCAGCAAAATGCATAAGATATTTTTCAAAGAAATCTGACAAATTTGGGATGATTGGCTGCAATGTCACCCGGGATGGAGAGGTTCGGTGACCTTGGTGTGTGCACATGTTAAGTTTTTACATTTGTACAGAGATGGTTTCACATCTAAAGAATTAAATTGTGCCAAAAAATGACAAAGAAAATGACTAAAACAGCAATTGCGAGTGGGGTGGCCAATGGGGTGGCCAGGCTTCGGTCCATATTGGCCACGGCCACCCCTGGCCACCCCATTGGCCACCCTATACTTCTGCCACTGATAAGCACATACAGTAGAGACTACAAAATGATATTGAATATTTCCACAATTATTGACCGTGCAAAAAGATACTGTTTATTGAACATTTTATTGAACATTACCCCTATTTGGGGTAAATTGTGTCACAAATGGGAACCTGCAGCTTTTATAGGCTATTGGTTGATTTGCAAAGAAATTTAAATAGATAAACAATTATGAAGAAAAAAACAATTCCCAAAACAAGCAAAAATGAAAAAAAAAAGCATACAAAAATATCAAACCTTTTTTTTTTTTGGCCAACAGAAATTGTAATTAATAAATTGTGAAATTCATAAATACTAAAACATGTAAATACATGTGCCAATGTGCCCCGACCTGATATTTACGACAAACACCTGCAGTTTAATAAAACACATTTTACATTTTGATTAAAATCTACTTTCATTATATATCTAACCCTTGCCTGAATGTATCCCAGTGTGGTTTTATTGTGTTTACCATACAACTATAGCAAAAACATGATGATATTGAAATGTCATATTGCCATCGAATTTACATGGCAATAAAATTATCAAATCAGCTTATTAAAAAAATTTAATCTGACAATGCAAGATAATTCACTGATTTTGACATTAAAACGTAAACAGTCGCTTGCGCATATTGGATAACCCGGGAAGAACACGAGTAAATGTGTTTACATGCAACACGATATCGGGGTAATGGGACAAACTATGTGTGTGCCGATTGGTTTATGCTTAAAGCTGCTTTCACACTGCCAGCTAATTTGTCACTGCATGTCGCCAGTGGCTGCGGTTACGTCGCTAGTGGTGTGTATGGAGAGTCTAAACAGCACTGTTTCTTTACAATTAATATTATTATTCAAATATTAGGATCATGTGAGCTCTACCATCATCTCTCATATTGGCTGTCGCTCCCGAAACTCGCTATACATTTGCATAAAGTTAAACAGTCGCCAGCTCTCATTGAAAATGAATGAGATGAGGTAGGTTTGTCGCTGTGTGTCACTGGCAGTGTGAACGCAGCTTAAGCCATTTATGACCTTTGCCTGCCATTGGAAAACTGATTAAGGTGCTTACATGAACTTATCAGGTCATGTAAATGGTTTTCTTCTATCGGGTTAAGGTCATAAATGTTTTTGTAGCAAAATCCAATTGACACATGTTGCCCATTACCCCCAATTTAGTGTTCTCATCGGCTTATCCAAGTGTTGTGCGCATGGTAACTTATGTTTTAATGTCAAAGTACAGAATTCCCCAAATGTAAATGGTTTTTTTCTCTTTCTTTGTCAAATTTCTGGAAGATTTTGATGATTTTTGGTTGTTATTAGTGTATTGGTGTTCATGTAAATGCACTCACTGATGCCACTGCTTGACATTTCATGTCAGCTAACCATTTGGAGATAAAATACAAAAGATTGTGAGATAACAACTCGTTGGTTCATAAACTGCACATACTGTATGTAATCCGAGGATTGAGAAACACCAGTAGACATGCCACTAGCTATCATACACGTAAGCTGTGGCCAGGACTGCAGCGCACATGAACAGGTGGGCATAGCGCCTGTCAAGCAGCCAGAGATTGATGTGATGGTTACAGTGCTGCCTGGTATTCTCTTTCCGCACAGACAGCTGTGCAGCTCTGAAGGGAGATGTGTTGTCTCCTTTAGGGACAAGACACACCGGAGCCCTTCAAATTTTCCAGTGAGTTTGGGTCCAAGAACCGTCATTGTCTTGGCCTGATTTTTCACCAGGTCATGAGTAGGTTACGTTTTATGATTAAACATTGTCGCAGAAACATTGAATTTATTACAGTGCTTAATATTGGATTGATTTGCCTCAAATTCTTTCTTCCTCCTCAAAGTTTATGCTAGTAATTTACAGTAGGTCAAATAATTTAAAGACCCCATGAAATGGCTTGAGTAGCAGAGTTTTCCTTACAGTGTTGATGTATTTCCTATTGAAAATGAGTGGTCCATTTGGCCCATTTTTCCATCAATTCCCATCAGAAAAGAAAATTCCTTTCAGCATCTGCCATGAGTTTAATTAAAATTCTGTCTGATACAAAGTTGAAAAGAAATGGCACACATGTGTTTTACTGGTATAATTGAACATCACCTCAGGTCAGATCAGACAGCCAAGATGAATCAGCACATTTTAATCAATATTTCAAACAAATAGACTCTTTTTTGCTCTAATTTGCTGAGAATAAAGGAGGTGCAGAGGCCACAAATATATTTAAAAAGAAGAGTAATACCTACATTTTGATACTTCTGACCCCAGTTTTAGCACCTTGAAATTAACAACTTAAATCTCATCTTTACATTTAATTCTTTGTGCATCAGGCCTGGATACATTTACAGGGACATGTTTACACTTTCTCCTTGTTTGTTCCAGTTTATTTAACAAAATTGGCTTTATGATTGAGTCATAATCATTAACCTATCTGTATTTACCAATCTCTGCCTGTCTGTCCATTCATCTACATATTCATCTGTCTAAACTGAATATATATATATATATATATATTATTTGAATTTGAATGCTCATTTGAATGATTTTATATGGATGTTTGATTAATTTGAATTGTTTTTCATTTTACTAAAGAATGACATGTTTTTTAATGTCTTCTCTGAGTTTTTAATGCACATGTCTCAAATATTTAAAGTCAACTAGATTAAAAAGATTCTTGATTGGCTGAGTGTTTCGGTTTTATTTTAAGTCACTATCATGGAGATTAGCGTTCATTCTAATTTTTGCTAAGGATAACATTGTTCTTGACAGATTATTTCCATTTTATTGGCCAGGTTTTATAAAGCAGATAGTGTAACTTTACCAGTTTTTGAGAGCAGTGAAGTACCTAACCAAAAAATTATTTGGAGCTTGACATTTTCATTTCAGTTATATAGAATGAACATGATTAGACCTGGTTGGATTTACTGACTTTCCTGAGTATAATTTACCTGTTACAACAAAAACATTATGAGTATGTTAAACTCATAACATATCATGTATCTATATCTATCCATCTGTCTGTCCATCTGTCTATCTGTCTATCTATCTATCTATCTATCTATCTATCTATCTATCTATCTATCTATCTATCTATCTATCTATCTATCTATCTATCTATCTATCTATCTATCTATCTATCTGTCTGTCTGTCTGTCTGTCTGTCTGTCTGTCTGTCTGTCTGTCTGTCTATCTATCTATCTATCTATCCATCTGTCTGTCCATCTGTCTATCTATCTGTCTGACTTTCCTGAGTATAATTTACCTGTTACAACAAAAACATTATGAGTATGTTAAACTCATAACATATCATGTATCTATATCTATCCATCTGTCTGTCCATCTGTCTATCTGTCTATCTATCTATCTATCTATCTATCTATCTATCTGTCTGTCTGTCTGTCTGTCTGTCTGTCTGTCTGTCTGTCTGTCGATCGATCGGTCTGTCCGTCCATCCGTCCGTCCGTCCGTCCGTCCATCCATCTATCTATATATCTATCAATCTATCTATCTATCTATCTGTCTGTCTGTCTGTCTATCTATCTATCTATCTGTCTGTCCGTCCGTCCGTCCGTCTGTCCGTATCTATCTATCTATCTATCTATCTATCTATCTATCTATCTATCTATCTATCTATCTATCTGTCTGTCTGTCTGTCTGTCTGTCTGTCTGTCTGTCTGTCTGTCTGTCTGTCAGTCTATCTATCTGTCTGTCTGTCTGTCTGTCTGTCTGTCTGTCTATCTATCTATCTATCTATCTGTCTGTCTGTCTGTCTGTCTGTCTGTCTGTCTATATATCTATCTATATATATATATATATATCTTTCTCTCTGTCCGTCCGTCCGTCTGTCCATCCATCCATTGTTAAAAGGACTATAAACCTGACTTTGAAAGGTCTATCCCAGAAACATTTTCTTACAGTAATTTAATAATGATTCCTTAGCATTTATAAAGTCTGCAAGGATATGAAGAGATGTCAGGGCCCCTGGAACAGAAGTGTAAGCTCACAGTAAAGGGCCTTATCCTTGCACCTCTCCCTCAAATTCATCCATTCAGTCCTGTGTCGAAACAAGTGTCTTTTATTGTCAGCCAAACCAGTTTTGGCTTAGACACGATTTATCTGTACAGTCCCTTTTGCTCGGCCTAGAATAGCTATTATCCCCCAAAAACCTTAAACCAGATGAAGGTATATTGAGCACTGCAGCATGTGCTTGGTTTTATAAAAGAGTCTTTGGATCTCAAAGACCATGAATGCAAGTTCCATCGCCTCACTCTTTCAATAGTGTTTGTGATGTCTAATTGTGTATTACACTGAGCTTTTTAGATACCTATTTCAACAGTACTTAAAAGTATACTGGGAAAAGTCAGTACTGTACAATACAGTAAGTAGTACATAGAAAAGGGATATGCACATTTGTATGTATACAGTCAATTCATTTTGTGTTACATTGTAAATAAAAATTTGCCTGTCCATTTGTACACATTTCTTACAGGTAAAGTCATATATTGTAAACAGAAAATTGCCACAAAATGTCATTCAGGCAAAAAAAAAAAAAAAAGAAATCAACACTGAAAAAACATTCCATGTCATAGATATTTATGGAATATACATGTGTGTCTGGCTGATTTTGATAATTAAATGGATAATTTTGTATGTGATAGCTCACACGATGAAAGCTCATGCCATGTGCATTCAGTTATTGTGCAAATTGTAGACAATTGTACTTACTCTTTTGCACACATGTGCCAAAACACATGCAATTTGTTTAAATGAATAAGAAATTAAAATCTGGTGTGACAATTTTAATTGTCTTCTCAGGCCTAAATTTGAATCCATGGCATTGAAGAGCCTTCAGGACTTACCACACTCCTTCCACATGCTCCTCAAATGACTCTGCATAACACAGGACATCGTCGAGATACAGAATGCAACACTCATCCCTGAGTGAATCCAGCATTTCTTCCATGCTACGTTAGAATGCCGCAGGAGTGTTGGACAGCCCAAATGGAATCCTCACCCATTTGTATAGTCCCCAGGAGGATGCAGTCATGTGCCTGGACCCTTCCGTTATAAAGTCCTGATGATAAGCCTTCCCTTGCTTAAGGATACTGAACCAGGAATACCCTTCGAGGGTGTCAACCAGGTCTTGAATTCTTAGCAGTGGATGCCTGTCAGGAATGGTCTTCTTATTTAGAAGGCGTAATCAACACAGAGACGTAATGTACCGCCCTTCTTCCTGACACAAACGACTGGGGCAGAGTAGGGAGACTTAGACTTGACCATCCTACCTTTTGTAAGGAGGTCCTGGATGTAATAATTTACTTCCTTGAATAAGGGCTTTGGCACCGATTATTATGCTTCCTGTATGGTATATTATCCTGAAGGTTGATGGACATCTGCAGGCCTGATATGCAACAATATCATTACTGTCTCGGGTGTAAGCAGCGGGCCCCTCATGCAGCATTTTCCTGGCTGTTGTTTGCTGTTCTTGAGTTACATTATGAAGTCAACCGGTGGATCCCACTGTGACGATTTCTCCTCCTCATTGGAGACGGCTGCACAGTGGACCCTCTAGCAACTCACAAGACATGAAAATGTCATAATAAAATCCCTCACTCAGAAAACATGAGTTTGTGCACATTTTTCTTTTCTCAAATTATTCTAGAAAAATACATTCACATAAATGATAAACATATTTTATCACAATTTTATTTGACTATCACAAGTAATAAGCATATAAACAAAGTCTATACAAGCTTCAAAATTCAATCAAGTCTTATTATCAAATAAATGTGAATAATCCACAAAGGGCAACATAGCATGAAGAATTCAATGTCAATCTGAAACATGTAAGTCACACACAAGGTTGCATTAATTACTCGATCCATACTGCGGTTTGATTAGTCTTTATATTTAACAAGAATCACAAGTCTCGCCTCCATCAAATGACTTGAATGGCACTCCGTTAATAAAGCTGATGTATTGAAAAGTGGATCTGGTGAATACAAATATTTAACCTTGTCTTTCTTCAGTAAAATCTGCTTCATTCTTCTAAATTGCTCTTTTACAAAAAACATGTTTTTGGCCCATCATCAAACACTTAACATCACCCCATTCTACTATAAAGTGAATGGCAATACTTGTAGCGACAGAATGTTCTCAAAAGCAAAAAAGCCACACATCAGTTTAAAAGTGCTGTCAATAGCCTATCCTTCATGTGAAAAGGGGTTACCAAGGCCTTACACCATTCTTTCATTGTTCTCTATAGATTAAATCTTTCAGGTATTCCAGCAATCTTCTGGAATGCATCACAAATACTCCAGTAGCATATAAACACATCCATAAGTTTCTTTCATCTTCCTCAATTCTGAAATCTTCAAAAGGGATATTTTCATGCATTGTCTCAGATGCTTTCTAGCCAAAGCATATGCATGAAAAAATTATCAAGACAGCACACTTAAAATCTGGACAGTAATATATGCATTTAACATTCCTATAACGTTACTGTGGAAGCAGTTAATTGTGTTAAATCTAAACATAAAAATTCTGTCTTTATTTATCCTCATGAAATTCTAGACCAGTAGTCTGTATTCTATCAGTAGAACCTGATGCCTCTTTACAGAGGTACTGCTGGTTATAGTGACCAGGGGCTGTCAAGTTCCAAAAAGGACAAAACACACACACACACACACACACACACACGTAGCCAAATACATTTAAATTCAGTTTTTCACAAGTCCTGTCATTTAATCATAGAAAACATTGCCTACTTTAGGTCAGTTACGATCACTACTTTATTTTAAGAATCTGTATTTTCTTTTCATCAGACTAGAAGAAATTTCTCCAAAAAGCTTTTGGAGCAGTGGCTTCTTTCTTGTTAAGCAGTCTTTCAGTTAATGTCAATATAGGACTAATTTTGCTGTGGATATAGATACTTGTCTTCCTGTTTCCTTCAGCGTCTTCACAAGGTCCTTTGCTGTTGTTCTGGGATTGATTTTCACTTTTCACACCAAACTTCGTTCATCTACAGAATATCTCCTTCCATGATGTTTATACTTGCGTACCATTGGTTGTACAGATGAACGTGGTACCTTCAAGCATTTGGAAATCGCTCCCAAGGATGACCCAGACTTGTGGAAGTCCACAATTCTTGGCTGATTTCTTTTAATTTTCTCAAGATGTCAAGCAAAAAGGCACTGAGTTTGAAGGTAGGTCTTAAAATACATTCATAGGTACACCTCCATTTCAGTACACCTCCTATTGGAAGCTTATTGGCTAATTACCTAAAGGAATGACATCTTTTTCTGGAATTTTCCAAGCTGCTTAAAAGGCACAATTAACTTAGTGTATTTAAACTTCTGACCCACTGGAGTTGTGATATAATCAATTAAAAGTGAAACAATCTGCCTGTAAACAATTGTTGACAAATTACTCATATCATGCACAAAGTAGATGTCCTAAACGACTTTCTAAAACTATAGTTTGCTAATATGAAATCTGTGGATTGGTTAAAACATTAGTTTTAATAACTTCAACCTAAGTGTATGTAAACTTCAGACTTCAACTTGACGTACTCATGCACACAAACACAAAAGCTTTTTTTAAATTAGTACATACAACATGTGCGCTTTATTCCAAAGCCACATGATACTTTTATGTGAGGAACCCTTTAAAGGATAATTTTCTTACTTAGTATTTTGTCTTATTTTGCTGCAAACATCCTTATAATCCTAAAAAATTTGCTTGAGAAAAACAATGGCATTAAGTCTTGTTTTCAGAGAAATCCAATAATATTAAGTTACATTTATGCTTCAAACAAGAAAAAACTTTTGCCAGTGGGTAAGAAAAATAAACTTACCCATACTTACCAAAAACTTACACAAAGTTTCTACATTTTTTTAGATTTCTGTGCAAAAAGACAAAATATTGTATATCTTTTTTGCTTCTCAAATAAATGTATCTTACTTTGAGAAGGTTTAGATATTTTTACTGGAAAACAAGACAAAAATACCGTTCTTTATACGAATAGCACATATGCAAGCTATTTCACTGATATTTTTCATGCCTGTGACTTGGTCCAGAATGAAAAAGGGGAGTCTTGTGATGTCACCTGAATGCAGACATGGTCTAGACGTGAGATATGAGTACTGTAAATATGCCAGAGTTTTCATCATTGGGTCAATTATTTCTTTAAATAACTGTTTAACAAATAGTATGTGAGCAATGAGGTAAAACACTAACCTGTGCTGTTACAGTGGACCCTCGCAAAGCTGTGTTATTTGTGTTTTGATTTGTTGTCATTGATAAATAAATCTACAACCATTGCATTTGATCATGATGTCATCCTCAAGAGCAGGGGTCCCAGATGATTTCTCTAAAGAAATTATAGTTGAAAGAAAAGTAAGAAGTCAAACATTGACTGAGTTGTTGAACTCAGTCAAAAAAAACACAAAGGTTTCTGTGTTATTGTATGTTATTACTATGTTACAGTGAGTGTTTTACTGTCATTAGAGAGATAAAACTGTCACGATAACAGACAATTTCTTACATACATCACCAAGGGAGTAAAATTATATAACTCCAGAAAACAAAGAATGTTCTCTGAACGTTAGTGTATGGTTCACATTTTTGGGTAGGAATTAATTTTGAACATTTAAAGAATGTTCTTTTTAGGTTTTATTTAACCATAGGTAACCGTAAACTAATGTTTCCAGAACGTTTTAAAAAACCTAATTATTGTTAGGTGAGTTTTTACTTTAACAATGAAATACAGAAAAAGAACAAAGCCTGTTTATCTTGATTTGGCAGGTGAACAAAGAGCATGTTCCCAGTCTAATCACAATATAAAAGCCAGATTCGGATTTAGCATTTTGGTAATAGTCTAATTATGTTTGTATAGTCCAGCTGTTTTTAAGAAAGAAAGAAAGTTTCAAAAAGTATAAACAGAAATATAGCTGCAAGCAGCAATGCGATTTCTCCTCAAAATGGCAAATCATTTAAAATTGATCAGTAGATGGTTGGGGTTAAACCCTCCTAATGGAGGAATCAAAAAACCATGTCTTTCTGAATCCTAAACAAAAAAATTTCAGTGTACAGGAAAATCCATCATGCCGGACCTTATGGATCCTTGAGGATTTTTTGTTCCCAATGAGAAATGAGGTATGTACATTACGTTTCAGAAGAATTGAATAAATTGGGTGGAAATGACATCACTTTGAAAATAGGACATTTGGGCATGGCTTGTAGCACCCCTAAGGGCGCATTTGGGCCACTCTTGGTGTGGGGTTTCCTGTTGGCCTGTAGTACAATGTACATAATTACAAAAAAATTTAACCAGAAAATGGCTCTTTTCGGTATGGCTTGTAGCGCCCCTAAGAGCAAATGTTTGCCATTATTGGTTTAGGGGTTACCGTTGGCCTGTAGTATCAATGTACAAAATTAGAAACTTTTTGCCCCAAAAATTGGACTTTTGGGCATGGCCTGTAGAGCCCCCTAAAAGCAAATGTGGGCCATTCTTTGCATAGTACTTCAGAGTGATGTCATCTTGAACAGTGTTAGGTTTGAAAAACCATCAGTCAAAATGACATTTGATTTATTGGCACATATATATTGAGGCAATGTGGACCTTTACATAAAAACACCCCTTTCAGCCATTTTGTGTTTTATTCGTTTTTGCTAAGTAACGTATTGAAAGACATCAGTTATACACATGTGTACCAAATTTCAAGTCAATTAGAGCTATGGTTTAGAAGAAGATTTTTGTAGGTTTTTTTTTAATTTTCACTGTACAGGAAAATCTATCATGGTGGAAACTATGGGTCCTCGATGGTTTTTGTTCCCCATGAGAAATGAGCCATGTACACCAAGTTTCAGAATAATTGGACAAATGGGGTGGAAATACCATCACTTTGAAAATGGGACATTTGGGCATGGTCTGTAGTTCCCCCTAAGGGTGAATGTGGGCCATTCTTGGTTTGTGGGTTCCTGTTGGCCTGTAGTATCAATGTACCAAATTCGGAAAAAAATTACCAGAAAATGGGAGTTTTAGGCATAGCCTGAAGCGCCCCCTAAGGGCGAATGTGGGCCATTCTTGGTTTGTGAGTTCCTGTTGGCCTGTAGTAGCAATGTACCAAATTAGAACATTTTTGACCAGACATTTTGAATTTTGGGCATGGCCCGTAGCGCCCCCTAAGGGCGAATATGGGCCGTTCTTTGCGCAGTACTTCAGAGTGATGTCATCTTGAAGCATGTTAGGTTTGAAAAACCATCAGTCAAAATTACATTTGATTTATTGACACATATTGATAAAATGTGGACATTTACTTAAATACGCCACTTTCAGCCATTTTGTTTCATATTAATTTTTGCTACTTAACGTTTTCAAAGACATCAATTCTACACATGTGTACCAAATTTCAAGTCAATTGGAGCTACGGTTCAGGAGAAGAACAGTTTTGTAGGTTTTCCCAAATTTTCACTGTACAGGAAAATCCATCATGGCGGAAGTTATGGGTCCTGTAGCGCCAGCTATGGGCGAATGTTGGCCATTCTTGGTGTGGGGTTACCTGTTGGCACGGAGTATCAATGTGCCAATTTAGAAACATTTTGACCAGTGACTTTTTGAGATATTGGGGCTCAAGGAGAATAATATATATATATAAAATAATAATAATAATAAAACCATCAACAACAATAGATTTCCTCCTACCAGAGGAATCTAATAAGCAACATTTAGAGTGATGTGTACTTGCTCTGTTAACATTTAGATTTTTACAGGGAGTTCAGACAGCTGTAGAAACCCGAGTGTGAATGAGACATTATGTTCTTACTGCCTCTGTATTACAATACAGTCCTTCATTCACATCAAATGTCTGTGATGATACAGTTGTGAGCTGCACTTGTGAATGATCTGAGCCATTACTACTCAGATTGTTACACAATACTTTGTGGTTCTATGTATTTCTGTCACAGTTATCAGATACAGAGTGACTGCATTTATTATTACTTAGCTTATGCTTGTATAGATTTTCACTTCTCAATGAAATAAGACTGCTTTGATCCAGAAGATTCAGAAGAGTGCTAATATCAAAGAAATATAATCAACAGCGCCATCTAGTGCTTTTCTCTAGATTTCACTAGGTTGCAACAACGCGTATGCAAGTAATTTAGTGTTTCAATTCAGTATGTCAGTGAAAGGAATGCATTATATAACAAACTTTCTGGTTGTGTTAGATAAAAAAATATTATTGACATTATTATCTGTTTTAGATGGTATAAAATTACAAGATATTACCTCTATTCATCATGTATATATAGGCCTGTGGTTTGTTTTAAATTTAGTTTTGTATTATTTGTGTTGCTTTATTTTCTTGCAAATATATACATAAAACAGTGCAGTCTTCAAAACTAATTATTTTATGCTGCCACTGTGCTGAAAGTGTTGCTGCGGTGAAAACGGTGAAATAAAACAACTTTTTTCAGGTGGAAATAATATGTTTTCCATACTATCCCACACATATTTCTGTGTGTGGTGTGATTTGTATCCACAAGAGGGCGCAATAGCTTTTGAAATTTGGCCTGCTGAAACTGATTCAGAGTCAAGATCATTCAAATTATTCAGACTGATCTCCACTTCTGAGTGACATATAAGATTTACTATATACAGATCTGAAAATAGGATAACTGTTGTTTTATATAACATTTTAAATTATTAAATTGTAAAAATGTATTAATTCATATAAATATCATTATATACAATAAAAATATGCTAAAACTGCAACTGCTCAGTTTGTTGTATCCATTGGGCTTTATGGGAATAATGCTAAAAGGAACTACTAAACTGGAAAGATTAGCGTCTCTCTGGTGTAATCATTAATTGATCTTTGCACGATAAGTGGCCACTGGGTTTGTCAAATTACTGCAATAAAACTTTATGGTCTAGGATGTTAAAGACAGGCCTGTGATATCCTGGGACAGGGGACGTGTCATATGGTTTTGAGATTGCCAAGAGCTATATGTTTGGGGAAATCCATAGAAAATTACATATAAAGCCTTTTAGAATAAACCGTAGTGATTTTGTTTTTATTCAGTCCATTTGTCAATGATAATAAGAAGAATTATACATCTTATATTATATAACATATATAGTATATAAAATGGGGGCCCGACATTAATATGTACTGATCTGTTGTCTTACAACAGAATATCTGCATCTCTGAAAGTGCTTTGAAGCCACCATAAACTGATGAAGGTTAGTCAGATTGACCTAATCATTAAAACTTCAAACCACACGACTGGATTCTTATGAACTATTAACTCTCATTTGCACTCACTCTCAGTATTAATTTTATTCCAAATTGGCCTATCTGTATGACCATTTATAATACACTAAATATCTACACTGGGCATCGAGATTATTTAATGTGTCAACAGTATACTTTACTATGCTCAATTCCTATATTATGTTTTATACTATACATTATACATACTAAATTTACTAAGTACCCAGTATCTATTCCAATTATCTATGCTATGTTTATTAACAATACAATGCTCAGAATCTGTACTCTACATACTATACTATGCACTCAACATCTAATTATACTCAGTATCTATGATGATATACTCATAAACTTTAAATACACATTTTGTATTATAACATATACTGTATACACAATCTACAGTATTGTTAAATACAATATATTCATACTTACTATATATCATTTTCATACTATGTATATATTATATGTATCTACAATCAATTAAATAGGCTACACAATCTATTGATATCAGTGTAATATGCTAGAGTTAAGAAGCATAATATAGTGTGCATACTACATATTAAGAAGGTAACTTACGAAACTCATTAACCATACCAGTTATATATATATATATACACTGAGATAATATACAGTGTATTTATTGTTTAATTACTGAGTATAGTATACATGTTTAGAAAGATAGATACAAGACACAAGATAGATACAAGTTTACAAAAAAAGAAACGTCCCTTTTTCAGGACACTGTATTTTAAAGATAATTTTGTAAAAATCCAAATAACTTTACAGATATTTATTGTAAAGGATCTAAAGAATGTTTACCATGCTTGTTCAATGAACCATAAGCAAGGATCGGTGATGATCTGGGGGTGCTTCAGCAAGGCTGGAAATGGGCAGATTCATCTCTGTGAAGGATGCTTCAATCAAGCCACAAACAAGGTTATCCTGGAAGAAAACTTTCTTCCTTCTGCTTTGACAATGTTCCCCAACTCTGAGGATTGTTTTTTCCAGCAGGACAATGCTCCATGCAAAACAGCCAGGTCAGTCAAGGTGTGGATGGAGGACCACCAGATCAAGAAACCGTCATGGCCAGCCCAATCTCCAGACCTGAACCTCATTGAAAACCTCTGGAATATGATCAAGAGGAAGATGGATGGGCCACAAGCCATCAAACAAAGCTGAACTGCTTGAATTTTTGAGCCAGAAGTGGCATAAATTCACTGGTAGAGAGCATGCCAAGACGCATAAAAGCTGTGATTGAAAATCAGGGTTATTCCCCCACATATTGATTTCTGAACTTAAGTTAAAACATTAGTATTGTGTTGTTTAAAAATGAATATGAACTTGTTTTCTTTGCATTATTCGAGGTCGGAAATGTTGTCAGTAGTTCATAGAATAAAACAAAAATGTTCATTTTACTCAAACACATACAGTGTATATAAATAGTAAATCCAGAGAAACTGATAATTTTCCAGAGCTGTATAGTATTGTACAATATAATATTCATACTTAATATATGATTGTCATACTATATCTACTAAAATGTAATAGGCTACAATATCTATAGCCTTCTCTATACTACATGACATACTACATATTAAGTGGCTTTACTAGTATACTATAAATGCACTATACTATGTCTATACTAATCATCTATGCTATATTTACTAACAATGTACTTTTACTCTACATGCTATTTACACTATGCACTCAATATCTATAATATACTAATATACTATATTATATATAACTATTACATTTACATTTACATTTATGCATTTGGCAGATGCTTTTATCCAAAGCGACTTACAGTGCACTTATTACAGGGACAATCCCCCCGGAGCAACCTGGAGTTAGGTGCCTTGCTTCTGATTAACAGTTATGTGGTTTAGTGGTTTATTTACTATACAACAATACAGTATTGCACAATATACTATTATTATATGTAATATATTCTGTTATTTAATTTTCAATCTATAAAATCTATTAGTATCTACAAATCATTTAACTGGGGGGGGGTCTTCTCAGACACGGGCAGACGTTGTCATTGACCATGCGTGGCACGGACGGGTTAAGCCGTTGCACACCGTCTACAGGACTTGAGTGGGGTCAGAGTTGGGGTGGACAAGATCATTTTAAGGGTGGCAGCTGCCACCCGTGCCACCCTTCTGGCCCCACCGCTGCACACCACATATCCTACATCAATCTGACTACACACAGATTGTATATTCTATCAGTAAATATACAATACACACACTATAGGGCCTACAGTACAGACTAATTAGTGCCTCATATTTCATTGTATACTACATTTAAGCAGCTATACTCAGTATCCATATAAGTACACTTTCTAGACTATACTCCATAGGCTACTGCATATCTTTCTTTTTAAACTATATATCTTACATATCTTTTAAATTATATATACTATTCTTAGTTTTTATGCTAGTATAGGCCTACTTACAATAAACATACATACTAACTGTACTGTACTACTACTACTGTATGTAACTATGCTGAATTCATTAGTGTATCTATACCATGTATCTACAGGCTATTAACTAACAATACTACTGTATGATCTGTACCTTTACTATGCATGCTATTTAAACTATAATACTGAAATATATTACACTGATTCAGTAAATAGTCTTTCAGTGTCTTATAGTGAAGTAACCGACTGCCAGACGCAAGGCAGACCCGTCAGACTGGTCTAGTGACCGCTTGGTGCCGCCTGTGGGGAAAACACAGGCGCTTGAGCAGCGTGGGCTGTGGGTCCACAGACACAAGTACACGAGTATTCTCCCGGTAAACATGCTCCCGTGAAGCTTCTCCAATGTGTCTTCGCGTTTTTCTCTCTTATTTCAAGGAGGTTTTACATGGAGATGTCTGGACTTATTTTACTGCATGGACTGATTCTCGTCTGTTTAACAATTCACCCGCTTGTGTTCGCCGAGAAACCGGGTAAGTGAACAAAAACAAGGCAAGTGAACAAAAGGGGTTTGGGTCTGCTGTTTGGAGATCCGCGTTTCGAGGCGGTTAAGGTTACTGACTGAGGACTTTTTGCTGTAAATTTGTAACATCCATCGATACTTTTGTATCTTTGAAAGTACATTTACAACAGCCGCCTACGAGAAGTTACGGTGATGCAAAGTTTGCTACATTAGTTTCAAAAATCCCGAATTGAATTTAATCTGGTTAGAAATAGTATAATTGGACGAACCATTAAAACAGGATCTGTGTTTGTCTTTTTGCTCAGCTTTACCAGCTGGTACATGATTAAAGTGTTTGTGGACTACTGTATATTGCATGTTGCTCCTGCAATCTCAAGCTTTGCTTCCAACCTGTACACCTAGACATATAACATGTAAACCCACCTAAACCCTTTAAACCTTCTCTTTTTTATATAACCTCTCATTTTGGAGTATATTTAGTGCTTGAAAGGATGTTAAGTGTCAACTTTGGCTGGTAAGAAAATGTGCTTCTACAGACCAGACACAGCAGTTGACACAACATGCAGGCAGGCAGTGGCTACCTTCCCATGTGGACAACTTTCCCTGAAATTACACCTCTCAGTGGGACTGCATTGCCATCAAAGTGTTCGGAAACGTGCCTGGATGTTCCCTTGATTGATTAGATAGGGCATTGACCATGCAACTCGAGGTGACCTACTGAGATGCTCTTATACTACTCATTTGTCATAGCCAATGCATTTTTCCATAGCAACTAACATATTGCATGGGAGTCCCCTCTAAGTTGAATTAAGTGTCTTGATGTAGTAGATGGGTCTATCACCTTAAGAAGTTTGAACCAGCTGCCTTTTAGCTACCACCAGATATTTAACCATTATGCTTCATCCATTGCCAAAAGAGCAGATGTATTCGTAGTGTACTATTATGGAGAACTATACTTTTTGTATCTCTTGGTGGCATTATTGTTGCAATTCAGCATGTGTGATTGTGTGAATGGCTTCAACTAGTGTGAACTGATATCTGACGTATGTTAGGAGATTGTTGCATTGCATGTACATGCAGAACTCTGTGTTGTGATTATTTTGTTTGCCACCCTGGGGCCAAAGACGGCCAGGTGTTCCTGAGCATGTTGAAAACAGTGGTTTTGGAGCTGAGCTGTGATCTCTTTCAGAATGAATGGAAAAGCAAGCTGTTTTTGCAGAAAACCATTTGTTGCTTATTTTGGCATATTTAAAGCAAAGGGATAGTTCACCCAAAAACATGTAGTCACCATTGGGTACATTGTGGGACATTGTTTGTTTGTATGTCCGTGATTAAGGTGTGATGTAATTTCTCTGCCACCTCTCCTAAGGTGGGACCCTCCACTTTACATTTTCCATGCATAAATTTGACATAAACCCAGCCCTACATCTGGTTTTCAGCCACCACCACAATGGACACTGTGTGTTTGCTAGAATTTAGCACTGACGTGATACTACCTAAGGATCAAAGAAAGCTTAGTTCCCTGGTTAGTGCACCCTGGCTAACATTCCCATAGAAACACTGTTTTACATGTTCTACAGAGCTATTTATGGGGTAAGTCTGTTCATTCTTCATAATGTCATTTTAGAATGCCTTCAATGCCACACAAGTCTTTGGTCTCTGGCACTGTTATGTGCATACATCAGCGGCATGTTCTTGGTGACCCAGTTGTCTGGTAGGAAAGGAATAGTTGGTGCTGCTGTGTGCTGTCACAGGAGTGCCTTTACTGTGGGAGACAGTGGCATAACAGGGCTATAGCATATCAGACCTGTACACCTGATATGAATGTCAGTTTTGTGCAGTCAGATTACTTGTGGACAGCGCTAATAACTGGGGATGCATGATATAACGGCATCATATTGGTTATTGGCTGATATTTCTGTTTGTGTGTTTTTTTTTATCGAGATATGTTTATTGCCCGATATTGAAAATTTAACTACGGATCCTATTTGAGATATTGTCATCATATTGTGCTAAATTAAAGTGTTAAAGCACATTCAGGGTCCCTCTGCTATTTTTGAGAACTTATATTTTCTCTCATTCAACCAATATGCTTTTGCTAACAGCAGATTTTAAAAGGAATAGGCTTTACATTATAATGTTTTGATGCCCAAAGTTTACTTGTAGCATGCAAAACTATTTATACAAGTTGTTGTTGTGTTTTAAAAAAAAATTTATTGGTAATTTATCGGTTATCAATATTTATTTCAATATCAATGCGTCCCCCTAATAAATACAGGTGTACATGGGGTTCAAACAGTTTTGTGATCTGATCACTCAAACTACTTTTGAAGGTACTTGAAGAGGTTGTATCACATGCATTTGCAATGTAATGCATCTGTCCTGATGTGTTTTGGACAACAGTGAATTCCCACTTATTCACCTGTCAATCAATCATTGCGCTTTAATGACTGCTTTAAAAACAACTTTTTGATGGAAATTTGACTTCAGCATGCTGCTTGAAATGTCACATATGCTTTGAGAGTAAAATTTGGAAGCAACATTGCGATGATATTTTTTTTTAAACCTTGTGCAGTCTTTCTTTATTCTTTAATAAAAATGGCACATGGAGTGGCTCAAGTCTTGGTTACTTTTCCAATGTTTGTCATCTGAAGGCACGCACACATTTTTTTTTGGACTGGATTCGATGAGTTTAGGCTACGTGACACACATAGAAAATATATGGGTGAGACTATAACAGTTTTGTTTTTGGGAATTTGTCAAACAAAATCAACAGTTCAGCCCCAGTGCAAAACACATAGACCGAAATGAAGGGGTGAGACTATAACACATCCACAGTGCTGAACATATGCGTACATACACACACACACAAACAAAACTTATAGAAGTGTAGGTTTTTACTGTAGTGAAAATAACATACATTTGCTTATTTTTATATACAAATTAATGGTGTTTCAAGGTATATAAGATGTAAATAGCATAAAATCCCCTCAAAATGCACAACTTTAGTGTTTTTACTATATTAAAGTTAGTGTTATTACATTTCTTTCCTAAAAATGAAAAAATAACACATTTAATGTTTTCGTTCAGATTTGAACGCCAACAATACAAGTGATTCGAAAACTAACCATGCACAAGGGTTGAATAATATGTACATCAAATTGCTAAAATTGTAATTATTACAATATTTAAAAACAATTTTTTTATAAAATCTCCCAAAATATTTGAAAATTAATATTTGAAATTTATAAGAATTAATTTTAGTAGTGGTGCATTGATCAGGACATTTGCTGATACCAATCACTGATATTTTAACACTGTGATCCAATCACCATTATTTATTTTTAAAGTGCCCTTGCCACACTTTTACAAGTGATATGCTGCAGTTATGTTTATGCCCCACACTGTAAAATCACATATCATTAATTGTGAAATGCTAACACTATTAGTACTATTTTCAACAATTGTTCTGTTGTCACTACCAAAGATAATTGTGACATACTGGCAACCAGTGAACACCACGAGAGCATCACACACAGAGAGATACATTAAAAATAAGAGAGATATATCCATTAAAAGCTTCAAAATTATCTATCGGTCTATCACCAGCAGTAACGCACTGCCATAGTAAGTGACGGATATAGTTACAAATCACAGACCCTCCGCTTAAAATCTAATCATAAGTGGCCACAGGAGACACATTTCAGACACATGGTACTACCAGGTGTAAACGGGGCCTCAACGAACAGGGGCCAAAGTGTGAGACTCATATATGCACAAATGCGCATAAGCGTGCACTAACCCCCCTGCGTGGGAGTCCTTAACATGGGCTCATCCACATGGCCTGTGCCTGACAGCTGAAGGTTTCTAACACCCCACCTTTGTGAGCATGTGTGAGCAAAATCACATTTCCTCTCTAATGACCGTCCTGTCTTATCTCATCACAGTGAATAAGTGTTGTTTTGCTTCTAGTTACAAAACTCAAGTTCAGGTCTGCTTCAGTAGAGATTGCTTGTTGTGTTTGGACTTGTCTCAGGGGCCAGAGGCATGTAAGGGCTGAAACACTGAATTAATCAAACTTTCTTCTGGCTTTTTCTGACATAATATTATTTGGTTGGCATGCATTAACTTGTTGGGCACATGCAAACATTTGTTGCAAAAAAGTTTTAACTGTTTTGATAGGTTGAGGATTTCATCAGGTCTATGGCTTGTATCAATGTAAAATTGGGTTTTATAATTGAGGAACAACCTCATCTTTTAAAAGGTGAACGCTGGTGACACTTAACAAAATAACACTTACCTCGTATTCCATCCATGCAATCTTCATGCTTATGAGTTCTGATCCTCCTGGATTTGAATTCATCATGATTCATTGCAACAATTTTTCAAATGTCATGATCTCTGTTATTTTTCTAGATGATGGTTGTGGTCATTATGTCCTGGGTCAAGAGAGTGGTGTCCTGTCCTCCAAGAACTACCCAGGAACATACCCCAACAACTCCTGGTGTGAATGGCGAATCCGTGTACCCATTGGCCACACGGTCATCCTCAAGTTTGGAGACCTGAACATGGAGAAAAAGGACTGTGAGACAGACTATTTGAAGGTTCTGATAGAATCATATGGATTGGAAAATGGTGAGCTGACTGAATCATTGACTTAATGGAAACTGGTGTTTAAATATTAGGTATAGATGTTTCTTTCTCAGATATGAGTTGTTTTCCATGATGGTAACGAATCACTACTCATTTGTGTTTTAAAGGTACCCTCTCTAATATCTACCTTAAAGAAGCTTATTTAAAATAGTAAAAAAATATCATTGGAAAATTTTAATGATATTTTTCAACTTACAACAATAAAAGAAAAATTGTCTTTCTAGCTCAGCATCTTATAGTATATTAAATTATAGAGTAAAAAATGTAAGATGCACAACAATTACTCAACGTTTCCTCAACGAATCAATTTGATTCGCTTTTGTCATTTGGTTTTCTTTTTTTTTTATCGCCTTTTGGAATGCCCAATTCCCACTACTTAGTAGGTCCTCGTGATGGCATGGTTACTCACCTCAATCCAGGTGGCGGGTGGCTTCTGAGACTGTCAATCCATTCATCTTATCTCTCATTGTGCATGACACTGCTGAGACTCCCAGCATGTGGAGGCTCATGCTACTCTCCGTGATCCACGCACAAATTACCACATGCCTTACTGAGAGTGAGAGCCACATATCATGACCACAAGGAGGTTACCCCATGTGACTCTACCCTCCCTAGCAACCGGGCCAATTTGGTTGCTTAGGAGACCTGGCTGGAGTCACTCAACACACCCTGGGTTAGAACTCACGACTCCAGGGGTGGTAGTCAGCGTCAGCTAACCAGGCCCCCATTTGGTTTTCTTTTTATAGGATTAGACAATATTTATGTTGTGATCTACATCATGTATGCTGCATTTGTTGCACTAAAATACTAAATATTTTGCTAAGAGTGCAATTGCTCCAGATCTTATCAGCACAATTCAATATGTAAAAGTTGTTTGAATGCAACAATCTTGGACCCTGACCTACACCATGCAAATGCCTCAACATGAATGTAATTCCTAATGTAAGTGAAATTTGGACTTTTCTAGTATTCTGGAAGTACTGCGGTGGTCCAATGCCCAAACCTACTGAGATACACACAGAGTCCAGTGAACTGACTGTTCGCTTCCGTAGCAGCCAGCATATCTCTGGTAGAGGATTCCTGCTGTCATACTCCACCGAAAATCACAAAGGTAACTTTATTTTCAAAGCAAAAGGCTGGTCTAGCTAATGCGCAGCAAATTCTTGAGTAAACAGACAGGCAATAGCTCTATTAAAAAGATGAATCTGTTGATATCTATTAGTAACTGAAAGGCATTGCTTCCATTCCTACAGTCACCATATTGGGTGTTGCAATGCCTCAATCAAAATGGTGACAGCAAATGGTGCGTTCCAGACAACTCAGAACTCTGAATTTCCCTCCTTCTATTAGAAAATAATGACTGGAACGCTGCTCGAAGTCAAACATCTTACTTGTGAAGTCAGGTTAGATCGTTCAACCCTGAACTCAACAAGAAGCATCAGTTGACATAATTTCCAATTTGGTGGTGCCCAACGAGCATAAGGCGGAGCTTGGTGTTGTGAAACATAAAAACTTGCTCTTCATTGCACGAAATGTATAAAAATGCAATATACAAACATACAAGAGAATAATTTGTGTATTAATCACTGCATCTGTTTTAATTAATTTTGCTCATGAAATAGCTACTTGATAGCCAGCTAGATAGCTAGCATCTGGAAGACTATGTATGCCATTATATTTAATGTGTGTACTTGTGACTGAACGTGTGATTGACTGGAAAGCATTTAGGTCTCCGACTTTGTCTGGAACGTGGCATAAAGTGGGACTACACTCGCCATATTTGGCATTATAATTTCTCCCATTCTCTTGTATTGTTGAGTGGGCCGTCTCACCCCATTAAAATGTAACTGAGTACATTATTACAGATTCATAGACGGGACGTCTTCATTTCAGCCAAAATACGGGGTGTCCCGGGTAATATGGGCAACCCTACAGATTAATTAAATAATCTAGGCTTAAATATGCCACATATCTGACTAAAATTACCATGTTAAAAAAACAACAACACATCTTTTGCTTGTTTCAAATTATTGAATCCTCCAAAAGGATATGCAGAGTGGCAGGTGCTACACACAACCAGAAACAGTTCAAAACTGGTGAACTTTAGCACATTTTACTTTTGGTGTTTAGAAATATGAACTTTCTGGCTTTCTCCTTATTATCATTGTTTTTATAGTGCATCAAGCTCTTTTATCTCAAAATATGATGTAAACTTTGATTCCTCTTGATATGACCCCTTTAAACTCTCTTCATCTGCCTGTGACTTCTTGTCATCTTTTCGTTTTGGTCTTTGTTTTGAGTGTGTGAGTGGGCTTTATGAGTGGGAAGTGTTTGTTCATCCCAGGCTTTGAACAGGAAGTGGGACTGTCATCCTGTTGTGATGCTTGTGTCCTGTTGTTCTTGTTGTTGTTAAGTCAGTGGCCCTGTTTCCTTTTGGAGACTGCTCCATTTTTACCCTCATTGTGTGAACTCCTCTGCTTTCCTCCACAGAGCTGCTGACATGTCTAGACAGAGGCAGTCATTTCCCAGCTTCAAAGTACAGGTAAGTGTGTGTGTGTGTGTGTGTGCGTGTTTGTGAGAGACTGAGAGTGTGTATTAGCTTGTATGCCTTTGTTGGGACATACCAGTGTGGAAAAAAGTCTGCTGTATGCACAATTCAAACTATGCAATGGGAATGTATCAGATCCATCAGACGTTGCATAATTAAAAAGAAAATCTGGATAATGGTCATAATTATGCAGACATTTGCGCTGTTCCAAAACCTAGTGAACTGCCTGCCTAGGCAGCTTTTTGAAGGGATAGTT
The DNA here is from genome assembly GCF_025860055.1 of Xyrauchen texanus. NCBI lineage: Eukaryota > Metazoa > Chordata > Actinopteri > Cypriniformes > Catostomidae > Xyrauchen > Xyrauchen texanus. Next base: position 37,984,469 of record NC_068305.1, read on the forward strand.
CGCCCAAAAATTATAATTAAAACTATTGAAAAACGGTGCAGGAAATTTTTGGTAACCATTCATTTGAATTGTGAGGACCTACAGAGTTGAAATATTCTTCTAAAAATCTTTGTGTTCAGCAGAAGAAAGTCATATACATCTGAGATGGCATGAGGGTGAGTAAATGATGAGATAACTTTCATTTTTGGGTGAACTCTTCTTTTAAAATGCGTAAAGAAAGTTATTTTTAACGTGAAGCAGGGTTTGAAAAATGCAGCACTCCTGCAGAAATGCATAAAGAAGAAAAAACAGCAAGACATGGACCAACAGTCAAAGACGTTCATCTAATACATGTTACCATTGAAAATCTATAGAAAAACAACGAAGATCAATGCAAAAATGCGTTCAATGTGAATTTAGCTGCATTGCATGATACTACAAGGGAGCTGACTAGGTTTCGGAACAGAGATTCTATCTCATTCTATCATAATGGTTATAATCTTAGTTTTTCATTCAGCCACAGTATTGTCAACAAAGCACTAGATTTTTGTCATCAACCTTCCAGATCCGCAGGCTAGAATTGACTGACAGGCTGTGAGCAGATATTTTGCTTTGTTCTCCCTTTGTGTAGGAAGTACTGTCCAGCCGGATGTGCGGTGGTGACGGGAGATGTGTCTGGGGACATTTCTCTGGGATACAGACATGTGAGTAACGTCCCATTGTTTTCCTCAGTTGCTGCCGTGGCTCATTCTATAGATTTATTAGGATGTGATTAATTTTCCCAGAGGAGGTTCGGTACATTCATGTTTCACAGACATACTTTGTGATTCTAATCCCATCTGGATGGAGCATATCTGGTTTTCTCGGTGGGGTCCTTTGAGAAAATAATTCAGTCTGTGATTGCTGTATGTTACAGAGACTGACTTGCTTTGACACAGATACTTGGCGGGGTGCTTCCCAAACAGGTTGCAGATGGTGCCGTGACTGTGCACTGTGGCCAGGAAAAGCCGCTTCTCTTAGCAGATTTTCCCACAGGTGCTCAGGCCTCTGGGGTCTTCACTGAGAATGTTTAAGCAGGCCAGAAGTCGGGGGAGGAATGTGCTAATGGGTCATCCCATTGTCTGCCGTGCATTTGTTGTGACAGGGCTTGTGTGTATGTGAGCCATGCAGAAGGTGTGTGTGTGTGTGTGTGTGTGTGTGTGTGTGTGTGTGTGTGTGTGTGTGTGTGTGTGTGTGTGTGTGTGTGTGTGTGTGTGTGTGTGTGTGTGTGTGTGTGTGTGTGTGTGTGTGGATGGCCTGAGGATATGTAGTGGCAGATCATTTGTGCTGGCTGCATTGTTTTCTCTGGTCACTTAGTGGGCAGTGAAGTCTGAATGGAAGGCGTTTATGTAATTGTGCATACCTCTGTGGCGAATCGGGGTTAAAGGTTTGGGTTACAAATGGGCATAGCTGAGCTTTAATGGCTAGTTTGATGTTTGTGCTTTGAAAGAATCATTTGCTTGAGCTTTGAGCTATAACACAAGAAGTTAAGAGGTGTTTCTGAAGTCTGTAGCTTTGTGGTTAAATCTCTCCCTGTTTGTGAAAGCTAAGCTTTGTCATTTATATGTGTCATGCCAATCTCTGGTTTCATTGATTATGTGAGGGTAATTGAAAGGCTCTTTTGAACTGAATTTTTGGTGCTTGTTGCATGGGCTTAAAAACTAAGAGTAGTGTAAAAAACTGTGGGAAGTGAAATTGTTATACTAAAGCAGCAAAAATGCTGTTTAACTACAATAGTAATATTTTATTGGTTAGTTTATAACTATGAATTTACAATACATAGAGATATATATATAGTTTGTAAGGGATAATGTACTGTCAGCCAGTTGTAATTGCAAAATAAATAATTTATAGAGTTTATTTTGCGATAACAACTGACTACTCATATTACACGGGAACTAACCAAATATATGAATACATGGACATAAAATATTGATTTGCTTTGAAATGATGTAATAATGTGAGAAGAAATAAATCGCTGAACAGCTGTAATCCACTTCTAGTTCATTGCACATCTTTTTACAAGACTACTTGCCAAATAAATAAATAAATGCACATGAAATATTGATTTGAGTTGAAATTATTTTATTAGCTGACTGGTTGAGATTGCACAGTGATCCGAGAAGCAGGAAAGATGCTCGCAAATACCCGGATGAGCGGTCTGATACATAGATGGGCGGTTGTTACTGAGAAATATCAGACCGCTAGATGGTGCCATTGACCAATCAGAATGGAATATTCCATAGAGCCGTGTAATGGAAGTATATAACAATCTAGTCTCATAGAATAATTGCTACAATAACAAAATTTTTGCAAACTGATTTTTATGGGCCTCATTCTACGTTTTGTCACAGTTTCTTGTTGAAATTAACCCTAGAAGCTCTACAACAACTGTGCATTGTATTCACTTTCACACAAACCATGAGTACAACAGCTAATTATGACTTAATAAACATGTATTTTTCGCACTTACTGAAGCACTACTATGTTGTGATATTGAAACACTTTTACTTTACAATACACTTTAACGCTTGTATTACATACCCACCTACACACGTATTTTAATTCCACGGTAGCTCACCTGATATTATTGGATGTAAAAGCTGACATGTTAACAAAAGTGTCATAACACAAAATGGTGTTGTTGCATCAGAAAATGTGTTTTTCAAGTCAAATTTGCTTTTACGACACACTCGATTAGGTTTAGGTGTTGGTAAGGGAGGGTGTGTGTTTTGTTCACCTCTCATTGTGTTTAGGACACTTTTGGTTAGGTTTACACTTAAAGAGTTTCCTGTCAAAAAACAGTAAAGGACTGGCAGCAGAGTTGCCAGCAAGTTACTGTAAAATTAATGGGGTCCTGCTGTTGCTGAAATTAACAGCTAGATCCTGTTTTTAGAAAATAACGTAGTTATGATCTAAACATAAAGATCGTCATTTTAGTTATAGTTTACTAAACCCCTAAACTAACTAAAGTAATAGTTTAGCAAAAGTGCATATCTAAAAGTTACATGGTTATAGTGTAACAACTTAAATATATTAGCTTTAGCAATAGATTACAAATAAAATAATAGTAGTTTAGCAATAGTTTATAACTACAAATTAACAATATATAGAAAACAATAGTAGTTTAGCAATAGTTTATAACTACAAATTAACAATATATAGAAAATAATAGTAGTTTAGCAATAGTTTATAACTACAAATTAACAATATATAGAAAACAATAGTAGTTTAGCAATAGTTTACAACTACAAATTAACAATATATAGAAAATAATAGTAGTTTAGCAATAGTTTACAACTACAAATTAACAATATATAGAAAATAATAGTAGTTTAGCAATAGTTTATAACTACAAATTAACAATATATAGAAAACAATAGTAGTTTAGCAATAGTTTACAACTACAAATTAACAATATATAGAAAATAATAGTAGTTTAGCAATAGTTTATAACTACAAATTAACAATATATAGAAAACAATAGTAGTTTAGCAATAGTTTACAACTACAAATTAACAATATATAGAAAACAATAGTAGTTTAGCAATAGTTTATAACTACAAATTAACAATATATAGAAAACAATAGTAGTTTAGCAATAGTTTACAACTACAAATTAACAATATATAGAAAGTAATAGTAGTTTAGCAATAGTTTATAACTACAAATTAACAATATATAGAAAACAATAGTAGTTTAGCAATAGTTTATAACTACAAATTAACAATATATAGAAAACAATAGTAGTTTAGCAATAGTTTATAACTACAAATTAACAATATATAGAAAACAATAGTAGTTTAGCAATAGTTTATAACTACAAATTAACAATATATAGAAAACAATAGTAGTTTAGCAATAGTTTACAACTACAAATTAACAATATATAGAAAACAATAGTAGTTTAGCAATAGTTTACAACTACAAATTAACAATATATAGAAAACAATAGTAGTTTAGCAATAGTTTACAACTACAAATTAACAATATATAGAAAACAATAGTAGTTTAGCAATAGTTTACAACTACAAATTAACAATATATAGAAAACAATAGTAGTTTAGCAATAGTTTACAACTACAAATTAACAATATATAGAAAACAATAGTAGTTTAGCAATAGTTTATAACTACAAATTAACAATATATAGAAAACAATAGTAGTTTAGCAATAGTTTACAACTACAAATTAACAATATATAGAAAACAATAGTAGTTTAGCAATAGTTTACAACTACAAATTAACAATATATAGAAAACAATAGTAGTTTAGCAATAGTTTACAACTACAAATTAACAATATATAGAAAACAATAGTAGTTTAGCAATAGTTTACAACTACAAATTAACAATATATAGAAAACAATAGTAGTTTAGCAATAGTTTATAACTACAAATTAACAATATATAGAAAACAATAGTAGTTTAGCAATAGTTTATAACTACAAATTAACAATATATAGAAAACAATAGTAGTTTAGCAATAGTTTACAACTACAAATTAACAATATATAGAAAACAATAGTAGTTTAGCAATAGTTTATAACTACAAATTAACAATATATAGAAAACAATAGTAGTTTAGCAATAGTTTACAACTACAAATTAACAATATATAGAAAACAATAGTAGTTTAGCAATAGTTTACAACTACAAATTAACAATATATAGAAAACAATAGTAGTTTAGCAATAGTTTATAACTACAAATTAACAATATATAGAAAACAATAGTAGTTTAGCAATAGTTTATAACTACAAATTAACAATATATAGAAAACAATAGTAGTTTAGCAATAGTTTATAACTACAAATTAACAATATATAGAAAACAATAGTAGTTTAGCAATAGTTTACAACTACAAATTAACAATATATAGAAAACAATAGTAGTTTAGCAATAGTTTATAACTACAAATTAACAATATATAGAAAACAATAGTAGTTTAGCAATAGTTTACAACTACAAATTAACAATATATAGAAAACAATAGTAGTTTAGCAATAGTTTATAACTACAAATTAACAATATATAGAAAACAATAGTAGTTTAGCAATAGTTTACAACTACAAATTAACAATATATAGAAAACAATAGTAGTTTAGCAATAGTTTATAACTACAAATTAACAATATATAGAAAACAATAGTAGTTTAGCAATAGTTTATAACTACAAATTAACAATATATAGAAAACAATAGTAGTTTAGCAATAGTTTATAACTACAAATTAACAATATATAGAAAACAATAGTAGTTTAGCAATAGTTTATAACTACAAATTAACAATATATAGAAAACAATAGTAGTTTAGCAATAGTTTACAACTACAAATTAACAATATATAGAAAACAATAGTAGTTTAGCAATAGTTTATAACTACAAATTAACAATATATAGAAAACAATAGTAGTTTAGCAATAGTTTACAACTACAAATTAACAATATATAGAAAACAATAGTAGTTTAGCAATAGTTTATAACTACAAATTAACAATATATAGAAAACAATAGTAGTTTAGCAATAGTTTATAACTACAAATTAACAATATATAGAAAACAATAGTAGTTTAGCAATAGTTTACAACTACAAATTAACAATATATAGAAAACAATAGTAGTTTAGCAATAGTTTATAACTACAAATTAACAATATATAGAAAACAATAGTAGTTTAGCAATAGTTTACAACTACAAATTAACAATATATAGAAAACAATAGTAGTTTAGCAATAGTTTATAACTACAAATTAACAATATATAGAAAACAATAGTAGTTTAGCAATAGTTTATAACTACAAATTAACAATATATAGAAAACAATAGTAGTTTAGCAATAGTTTATAACTACAAATTAACAATATATAGAAAACAATAGTAGTTTAGCAATAGTTTATAACTACAAATTAACAATATATAGAAAACAATAGTAGTTTAGCAATAGTTTACAACTACAAATTAACAATATATAGAAAACAATAGTAGTTTAGCAATAGTTTATAACTACAAATTAACAATATATAGAAAACAATAGTAGTTTAGCAATAGTTTATAACTACAAATTAACAATATATAGAAAACAATAGTAGTTTAGCAATAGTTTACAACTACAAATTAACAATATATAGAAAACAATAGTAGTTTAGCAATAGTTTATAACTACAAATTAACAATATATAGAAAACAATAGTAGTTTAGCAATAGTTTATAACTACAAATTAACAATATATAGAAAACAATAGTAGTTTAGCAATAGTTTATAACTACAAATTAACAATATATAGAAAACAATAGTAGTTTAGCAATAGTTTATAACTACAAATTAACAATATATAGAAAACAATAGTAGTTTAGCAATAGTTTATAACTACAAATTAACAATATATAGAAAACAATAGTAGTTTAGCAATAGTTTATAACTACAAATTAACAATATATAGAAAACAATAGTAGTTTAGCAATAGTTTACAACTACAAATTAACAATATATAGAAAACAATAGTAGTTTAGCAATAGTTTATAACTACAAATTAACAATATATAGAAAACAATAGTAGTTTAGCAATAGTTTACAACTACAAATTAACAATATATAGAAAACAATAGTAGTTTAGCAATAGTTTATAACTACAAATTAACAATATATAGAAAACAATAGTAGTTTAGCAATAGTTTACAACTACAAATTAACAATATATAGAAAACAATAGTAGTTTAGCAATAGTTTATAACTACAAATTAACAATATATAGAAAACAATAGTAGTTTAGCAATAGTTTACAACTACAAATTAACAATATATAGAAAACAATAGTAGTTTAGCAATAGTTTATAACTACAAATTAACAATATATAGAAAACAATAGTAGTTTAGCAATAGTTTACAACTACAAATTAACAATATATAGAAAACAATAGTAGTTTAGCAATAGTTTATAACTACAAATTAACAATATATAGAAAACAATAGTAGTTTAGCAATAGTTTACAACTACAAATTAACAATATATAGAAAACAATAGTAGTTTAGCAATAGTTTATAACTACAAATTAACAATATATAGAAAACAATAGTAGTTTAGCAATAGTTTACAACTACAAATTAACAATATATAGAAAACAATAGTAGTTTAGCAATAGTTTATAACTACAAATTAACAATATATAGAAAACAATAGTAGTTTAGCAATAGTTTACAACTACAAATTAACAATATATAGAAAACAATAGTAGTTTAGCAATAGTTTATAACTACAAATTAACAATATATAGAAAACAATAGTAGTTTAGCAATAGTTTATAACTACAAATTAACAATATATAGAAAACAATAGTAGTTTAGCAATAGTTTACAACTACAAATTAACAATATATAGAAAATAATAGTAGTTTAGCAATAGTTTATAACTACAAATTAACAATATATAGAAAACAATAGTAGTTTAGCAATAGTTTACAACTACAAATTAACAATATATAGAAAACAATAGTAGTTTAGCAATAGTTTATAACTACAAATTAACAATATATAGAAAACAATAGTAGTTTAGCAATAGTTTACAACTACAAATTAACAATATATAGAAAACAATAGTAGTTTAGCAATAGTTTATAACTACAAATTAACAATATATAGAAAACAATAGTAGTTTAGCAATAGTTTACAACTACAAATTAACAATATATAGAAAACAATAGTAGTTTAGCAATAGTTTACAACTACAAATTAACAATATATAGAAAACAATAGTAGTTTAGCAATAGTTTACAACTACAAATTAACAATATATAGAAAACAATAGTAGTTTAGCAATAGTTTATAACTACAAATTAACAATATATAGAAAACAATAGTAGTTTAGCAATAGTTTACAACTACAAATTAACAATATATAGAAAACAATAGTAGTTTAGCAATAGTTTACAACTACAAATTAACAATATATAGAAAACAATAGTAGTTTAGCAATAGTTTACAACTACAAATTAACAATATATAGAAAACAATAGTAGTTTAGCAATAGTTTATAACTACAAATTAACAATATATAGAAAACAATAGTAGTTTAGCAATAGTTTACAACTACAAATTAACAATATATAGAAAACAATAGTAGTTTAGCAATAGTTTATAACTACAAATTAACAATATATAGAAAACAATAGTAGTTTAGCAATAGTTTACAACTACAAATTAACAATATATAGAAAACAATAGTAGTTTAGCAATAGTTTATAACTACAAATTAACAATATATAGAAAACAATAGTAGTTTAGCAATAGTTTACAACTACAAATTAACAATATATAGAAAACAATAGTAGTTTAGCAATAGTTTATAACTACAAATTAACAATATATAGAAAACAATAGTAGTTTAGCAATAGTTTACAACTACAAATTAACAATATATAGAAAACAATAGTAGTTTAGCAATAGTTTATAACTACAAATTAACAATATATAGAAAACAATAGTAGTTTAGCAATAGTTTACAACTACAAATTAACAATATATAGAAAACAATAGTAGTTTAGCAATAGTTTACAACTACAAATTAACAATATATAGAAAACAATAGTAGTTTAGCAATAGTTTACAACTACAAATTAACAATATATAGAAAACAATAGTAGTTTAGCAATAGTTTACAACTACAAATTAACAATATATAGAAAACAATAGTAGTTTAGCAATAGTTTACAACTACAAATTAACAATATATAGAAAACAATAGTAGTTTAGCAATAGTTTACAACTACAAATTAACAATATATAGAAAACAATAGTAGTTTAGCAATAGTTTACAACTACAAATTAACAATATATAGAAAACAATAGTAGTTTAGCAATAGTTTATAACTACAAATTAACAATATATAGAAAACAATAGTAGTTTAGCAATAGTTTACAACTACAAATTAACAATATATAGAAAACAATAGTAGTTTAGCAATAGTTTACAACTACAAATTAACAATATATAGAAAACAATAGTAGTTTAGCAATAGTTTACAACTACAAATTAACAATATATAGAAAACAATAGTAGTTTAGCAATAGTTTATAACTACAAATTAACAATATATAGAAAACAATAGTAGTTTAGCAATAGTTTATAACTACAAATTAACAATATATAGAAAACAATAGTAGTTTAGCAATAGTTTATAACTACAAATTAACAATATATAGAAAACAATAGTAGTTTAGCAATAGTTTATAACTACAAATTAACAATATATAGAAAACAATAGTAGTTTAGCAATAGTTTATAACTACAAATTAACAATATATAGAAAACAATAGTAGTTTAGCAATAGTTTATAACTACAAATTAACAATATATAGAAAACAATAGTAGTTTAGCAATAGTTTATAACTACAAATTAACAATATATAGAAAACAATAGTAGTTTAGCAATAGTTTATAACTACAAATTAACAATATATAGAAAACAATAGTAGTTTAGCAATAGTTTACAACTACAAATTAACAATATATAGAAAACAATAGTAGTTTAGCAATAGTTTACAACTACAAATTAACAATATATAGAAAATAATAGTAGTTTAGCAATAGTTTACAACTACAAATTAACAATATATAGAAAACAATAGTAGTTTAGCAATAGTTTACAACTACAAATTAACAATATATAGAAAACAATAGTAGTTTAGCAATAGTTTATAACTACAAATTAACAATATATAGAAAACAATAGTAGTTTAGCAATAGTTTACAACTACAAATTAACAATATATAGAAAACAATAGTAGTTTAGCAATAGTTTATAACTACAAATTAACAATATATAGAAAACAATAGTAGTTTAGCAATAGTTTATAACTACAAATTAACAATATATAGAAAACAATAGTAGTTTAGCAATAGTTTATAACTACAAATTAACAATATATAGAAAACAATAGTAGTTTAGCAATAGTTTATAACTACAAATTAACAATATATAGAAAACAATAGTAGTTTAGCAATAGTTTATAACTACAAATTAACAATATATAGAAAACAATAGTAGTTTAGCAATAGTTTATAACTACAAATTAACAATATATAGAAAACAATAGTAGTTTAGCAATAGTTTATAACTACAAATTAACAATATATAGAAAACAATAGTAGTTTAGCAATAGTTTACAACTACAAATTAACAATATATAGAAAACAATAGTAGTTTAGCAATAGTTTATAACTACAAATTAACAATATATAGAAAACAATAGTAGTTTAGCAATAGTTTATAACTACAAATTAACAATATATAGAAAACAATAGTAGTTTAGCAATAGTTTATAACTACAAATTAACAATATATAGAAAACAATAGTAGTTTAGCAATAGTTTATAACTACAAATTAACAATATACAGAGAAATACACAAAAAAAATCTGTAAAGAAATTGCTAGATCTATTGGTTTAAAGAGAATCAATAACATGTTGTTTCCAACCTTGCTGTCTTTTTCATCTTATTGCATTGCCTGTGAAAGCGCAGGCCTCAATTGTCATCAATTACAGTGCTGCGTGCTGTTGATCTGCGTTCAATTCATAATGCAGGTCCTAAATGTGGGAAAAGATGTATCAGAGCGTGACTATCTGTCAGTATTGTATTTTACCAGTGATACATTTCCATACACACTCAAGTGATTGTGGAGAACTCTTCTAACATCGATCACAGATTTTGTGTGTCTGTGTGTGTGCACAACAAAGACAACAGATTCAAGACAACAGCTTCAGGCTCAACTAACACAACAAGATCTTAAATGACAATGGAAAACAAGGGGGCCCATTTCCACCCCGCTGCTGTTTTCTTTGATATGCGAGCGTGGAGGACTTTAGAGAGGGGCAGAACGGTTGATTGCTTCACATTGGCTTTTCTTAAGATCAGGTGGAGCAAAGGACTCTGGGATTAAAGACCGATAATGCCACTGCAATGAGGGTGTGGATCTGCCCACCAAAGCCATTTGGACACATACAAACACATACACATTTATTCATTATTTTGCCTTCTTAATCTAAGCTCTAGGTTTGTCAATACCTCGGTGCACTCAGTGAATGAAACCTGTTTTTACAGTTTGTACTGGTCTTCTCCATGCAAACAAATGGAACGGAATTCCCATACAGTGAGGGATATTGTCACTAATCTTGTTATTGGTTCTTATTACATTTTATAATGTAGATCTCAAAAGTTGTAGAGAGATTATCCATTTGTTGTTTTCTGTTTTGTTTTTTTTTGGAGCGTAGCTGGAATAAAATTGAGACTCTCTTTTCTCCGAATGGCCGTCCAATATAAAAGCATTACAATAACCCATTATTACCTTCTGCAGTCAGGTAATGGGAAATAATATGCATTTGTTGTCAACAGGAAGGTTATGGATTAAGTTATTCTTATGTAAAGCTTTAAGTATTTACAGTTGGAAGGATCTGTGGCCCCTTTTGCCTCATCTACTCAAGTGAGTGAAATCTGCAAATTTGTTACTTGTTTTTGCAATCTTGATATCCTTAACCGTCCTTACGAGGTCCTTTGCATAAGTAGCTACATCTGAATGACAGTGATATAGAAGAGTCAGTTAATAAACAAGTACTCAAGAAAACACATTGACAGAAAAATGCTGAATATCAGAATCAGAAAAACATAATTTAACCTTGTCTGTGTAACGTTAAATCCAATATTATTACTTTGTTGTCATGATGACGTAATGCCAGTAAACCCTGTTATCTTTACCCAGTAAATCCTTTATTTTATCACACTAATATTATGTTAACATATACAATGTTGACATCTTGTGGCTATACTTTTTTGAATAGTGTATATTTGATTTTTTATGAACAGGCCCCATTTACTTACCATTACTTTAACTGCAATAATTTTTGTTTGTTTCTATAAATGTGGGACAAGTTTAACTTATTTTTGTGGTAATCAACATTATGCCACAAATGCTGCCGATTGAGCTCAAGTTATATTGAACACAGAACATTACTTTAAACCTTGCATACCTGAAATTGTGCTTGAGATCTAGTTAGTTGACTATTGCTTAGTTGTAAATCAAAGGTAGAGACTGAGACAGGGAGACTTCAGGCAGGCCAGATAGATTAAGGGTTTATTTGTGGTCCTGACTGGCGGAGACCAGGTTAATGAAGCATCTCAGTCTGAATGTAGAGCAGCTGTGTCTGCTAATAAGACACAATAGGTCTTCTGTTACCTCATCAGTGTAATCATTCACAAGTAGCTAATGATGGGCTCAGTGCAAAACACCAGACCACCCCAGAGACCGTAAACACTTTCCTTTGCCACAGTCCATCATGTTGCTCAAGCTAAGCTTAAATTGTTTGAAACTTGAAAGCACTGCAGCAATTGTACACTATTCTGCAAATAAATTACTTAACATGAATGAAGTCTGTAGCAGTTCTTTGAGTTGGCTAAATCCCACTTGCATCATAACAAAAACAACAAGTCATCATCCTAAATACACAGTCATGTTGCTCCAAACCCACATGACTTTCTTCTCTGGAAAAATAGTCATTTTAAAAATATTCCTTTCCATTCAACGAAAGCAGACAGAATGACAAAAAGCACCTTAAAAACTAGTTTGTATGTTGTCATTCACAAAAACATCTTCCCTTCTGCCGTAGATCTTCTCAAATCTTCACATTCCACATATTTGTACTTGCTGTGCTGCAATTCACGAGAGCGCAAGATCCAATGGCGTTTGGCATCAAACATGGCGTGATGCATCATGACTCACAAAGTTTGAAGTTTAAATTTTGGGTGAATTATTCTATTAATGTTATTCATCGTACACACAAATTGTTTTAATATTTTATATGAAATGCAAGGTCATAATTGAACCTTTATATTGTCGTGGCCATGTTACCTGGCCCAACCTGTTAAATATAAAAGGTTGTTAGTGTGAAGGCATTTGCTGTGACATAGTACTAGTATTAGCGGTGCTAGCTGATGAATGCTAAGCATTCACTCTGGCTGTTAATATTTCTGGAATTGATGTTGCCTCTTAATTAAATTACAAAGCCCTTCTCACTCAGAAATTTTAAAGTAAAGAATCGTAAAAATGTTTGAAAGTAAAAATGCAAGATTTATGGTCGATAGAGGCCTGCCTCTGCAATTATAAAATGCCAGAGCAAATTTAATTTAAATTCCAAAGCTAGCCGTGTTCATATGAGCATTTTATGGCAACCAAGATTGTGCTTACAAAATCCAAGAGGTCAGAAATGATAATGCAGGAATGAAGTGGTGGAATCTAGTGTTTAGTCATTGTTTGTTTATCTGGCCTCTTGGGTCTGCACAATGTCTTACAGTAACATTAAATCCTTACACTAACAAATAAAAATGCCAAAAACAATAAAAATGTTATTAAACATTTTTTTAGACATGGAACCATGGTAGTACCATGTCATTTTTTAACATGTATCTAGGCAATACCATTTTTTGGACATGCATAGTATACCATGTTTTTTGACATATCATGGCAATATCATGTTTTTGGACATACATTTTGGTAATACAATTTTTTTTAACATAAATCATGGTAATTGTTTTACGTTTTTACATATATTTTGGTAATACAGCTTTGAAACATTCTTACATAAAATATGGTAATGTCATGTTTTTGCACATGTATCATGGTAATGCTATGTTTTTTTTGGGGGGGGGGGGACGACATATGTCTTGGTAATACCAATGTTTTTTTACATGATTTCTTTTTTTTTTTTTTACATGTATTATGCTTATACCATCTTTTTGGACCTGTATTATGGTAGAACCACGGTATTATTAAAAGTATCTAGCGGTACCATGAAAATACCATAGTGCTGTACATGATTATAAGAATAATTCAGTAGGCCTACCATGTTATATATCCAAGTATCATTTTAGTATCATCTGATACGATCACTGTACCATATTATAACATAGTACTGTTTTTTGTAAAAGAATTTAGCTAGTTAGTTTTGTTCACTGCTGAAAATATATGGCGTAAAACCTAAAGGTTGTAAAGGTGCGGAAACTATCTCTTCTTCCTTCTCTCTCTCAATTCCTTTGTTATTGTATCTGAGTGTTGTCTCCACTTTCCATTTCAGACATCAGTTCTGTGTAAAGCAGCAGTGCATGCAGGAGTCATCATGGACCAGTTTGGTGGACCAATCACAGTGGAGGAAAGAAGAGGGATCAGTCATTACCCGTCCATCAGAGCCAACGGCATCCTGTCTAAAGAGTGAGTTTTTGTCTCTTGAGGTCTTTCTGAATGACAAAAGCTAGAAGCCTTATATTAATGTATGCTATATGCTATGTGCCAATCATAAATTGTTTTTATTTTTATAAGCTAATTGTAGACGTAAGGCTGTTTGGGTAAAACAACGGTTCTTCTGATTTGACAAAAACACTCTTTTAAGCCATATCAGAGAAAATACATAAACATTAAGATTATGTATGTATTGAATATGGTCAGATGGTTGCAAAATTAGAGGGATACATTTTCTTAGCTTAATTGCATGGACTTCAAGGAGAATAGTTCACCCATAATTAAAAAGGCAATCATAATGTATTCACCCTTATGTAATTTTAAAACTGTATGACTTCCTTTCTAATGCAGAACACAAAAGGAGAACATTTTATGAATATCCCAGTCAATTGCAATTGATAGTAACCCTCAAAAAAGCACCAAAAAGAATCATAAAAATAGTTTATACAACTCATATGTCATATTCCAATTCCTCATGGCATGCAATAGGTTTTGTGTGAAACAATTCAAAATATAAGTTATTTTTCAATAAAATCTTGATGTCTGTTGTCATATGGGTTTGGATTGACTTGAGGGTCAAAAGTAAATTATTATTATAATTATTATTTATTTATTTGGTAAACTGTTCCTTTAATTTGGCCTCCTACCTCACTAAGTAAAAACAAATAAAAGCATTGCTTTTGCCAAAACAGTTGGGCAGTTGGAAAAATTTGAATAGTCTGTCTTCCACGTTCTCCTGACAAGTCTCAACATGTCTTATTCTTGAACGTATTCTCTCGGCTGTGGCTGGTTGTGACCTTGCTTGGTTCCTTCAGATCTATTGCAGATATTACTGTTGTATTTCTGTCCTCTTAGTGTGATGGACGTTCCAGGCGCTGCCTGATGTCAGGGACACTCAGGATTGTGGTTGTTCTTCAGATTTGTCACATGGGAATGAGGGACAGATTGAAAAAGAAATGGAGATTGCCTCTCATTATAGTCTCTGAGGAGTGTTTGAGATGTTCAGTGAGGACTGATTTATTATAAAGACAACAGGCAATTCTCTAGAGCCAGAGGTGCTTCATTGAATCCATTTAAAACCTGGAAACCAATCAGAATGAATCATCACTATACATTTATTTATTTCCTTTCATACAAGTTGTAAGGGGCCATTCACACTAATACAATGCATTTTGCATCAATCTGCACTGGTGTTCTATTGTTTTTCTGTGTAAAAATGCACTATATGGTCATTTTTGACCATTGCAGACTGTTTTTTCTTTTCTTTTTTTTTTTGTCAGTGGCTCATGCAGAGTGCTGTATTTTTTAAATACCGTTTCAGGTTAAAAAAGCAACTTTTAAAGGCGTGCCTCGAGACATCTGCATGTTCAATCTGAACGGCCCCTTAGACACTATAACCTGTTTTAAAGAGCAATGTGTAAAATCTGGTAAATTTGATGCCTCAAATTTTTGGGGAAAATAATGTTGAATATGAATGACTAATTTAGTATTAGTAATTACTGTGATTAGGCAAAATAAGCCTTAAATTAGCCTTTAAAATGTAATTATAATTTCTCATAAGTGTGGCTTGGGGCATTATTTTAAAAAAAAAAAAGTTAGAGGGACACCACCAACCTCCCCCCAAGTTATAATGGTTACTACGCCCCTGCATTTTAATATTATATTTCTGTCACCAGCAGTATATTGCTTATATTCCCAGGTCTTTTGTGGGAACAAACTTCAGTATATACAATTTCTTTTTATTCATGCTGTCATAAACCACTTTGTACTGTGAACTCTACATTGGTTTGCTTAAAGTTAAATGGCAAAAAAATAATGAAAAAGTAATCACATCCAGAAAGCCTGTGAAAATGACTGACAGTGTTGCAATTTCCTGGCCCATTCCCCTTTAATTAACACCACACTGCTGTTTTCACTGGCCCATGTGTACCACAGTCATCCTGTCAGAGGGGGAGATGTGGGATGCAGTGAGGGGGCTCTTCTGGAGGCAAAGGCCCACAATATAGCTGTGATTTGGCAGATGAACAGGGTTGACAATGAGAATCTCCCTTTTGGCCCCAGTGGGCGTTTCTGTCACATGACAGGATGATAATTAATCACTGTACTAATGATCTTTTGAGCCTAAAAAGCTCAGTGCTGACTGATATCTATCTTTTTCCATGTCTTTCAGTGGCTCCTTGTCTGAAACCCTCTTTACATTTCTAACAAATGGTAAGCACTTCTCTTTTTTTTTTGTCTGGTTCAATGGTGATGATGTGAAATGTACACATTGATGTGGGATTAATCCTGTGACTTCCTGGACCATGATGACATTATTAGTTTATGCCACCTGCTGTCTGTCCTGCTGCCACTGTGTGTATCCGTTTTTGTTATTACAGATTTTTGCAAAAAAAAAAAAGGGATGTGTCTTGAAGGGATAGTTCTCTCAAAAATGTACATTCTGTCATCATTTTCTCACCCTCATGTCTTTCCAAACCTGTAAGACTTCATTTAATCAGAGAAACACAAAAAGAGACATTTTGAAGAATCTTCTGGGTGCATCCAAATGTTGCATTTATATTGGGAGTGTAACAGTTCAAATTTCACATGGTTTGGTATTTGTTATGTTCAGGGGGAAAATAATATTATTGCCAAATCCAAAGTAAAATTTCTATTTGGTAACAGGCACTTCCAAGAGATTTGCCCTCACTGCTATCACCATAGTTTTACTACAGTACCCATAGTTTAAACATTGTATTTGTAGTAAAATCAAAGTAACCACAAAATTGACAGTTACTGTCATGGTTACAAGACTATAGTAAAATCAAGGTTACTATATGAAAACTACAGTATTACTGTTGTAAAACAATGGTTCATTTTCATTAGGGTCCTTTACTAAAAAAAACTTTCTCTAATACCTGTATTATTATTATGCTACATGCATCAACATAAAGTGCATTTCAAACTCAACTCAATGTATATTCCATGTCCAGAATCTGTACATCACTATAGAAGAAATAAACTTTCTTTTAAAATTAATACAAGAATGGATATCGTAACGCGACTCGAGTATTTTAGTCATACGTGGAAATCCCACATCTTCATCAACGGAGAAAGGGCAACATAACATTGGCAATGAACACCCTAAGCGCTTTTGTTCTTGTTTCATGTCGGTTTGAACTAGCACCGAGTGCCTGTATAAAGATGGAAGGGAGTGTGTCTGCGTGCAGTTTCGGGCTCACCTGCGGCTCTGTGCACACCGTGCGCTATATATCCTTGGGTCATGTCAGCAAAAATAGCTAATCAATCATCAATTTATTACCAGTATACGGCACTCGCGTCGAGCAATGTCTGCAAACAGTGGCTGTTTTGTAAACTTTTTTGACCATTGCTATTGTAATTGACTACAAAACAAAAAGTTCCCAAACAGGAGACTTAAATGGCACAGGGGCTTCTCTCTCCACTTGTCATTTTGCCAACAAACATGTGCAGAACTGTGATGTCATCAACTGATTTAACATACTTTATATCAAGGACTGGACTGGTAATCTGGCATACTGGGCATGTTCCTGTACTTTGGGGCAGATCAGGGGCGGACTGGCCATCGGGAGAACCGGGCGGGCTGGTGGATTGGCTGTGAAAGGGCCGTGATAATCTAAAATGAGCCGCTGCATTATGCAGAACGGACTACAAAATGGTGCCACGATAGGGACAGCGAACACGCCAAAACTCAACAACTTTTGGCTCAACCACTCCACCCCCGCTCAACAACTTTTGGGCCAGCTATGTAAAATCCTGGGCCGATTTATCTTACCAGTCCAGCCCTGTATCAAGGGGAGCAATCTTTTATGTCAGAGTTTATGGGATAGAGTTTGACAAGAATCTTTAAGAACTCGCGCAAAGTATGTTCCTTGCCAAATGAATCGAGCTCTCCCTACATATCGAATGTTCACCTGTGCCAACACTAGCTCCAAAAGTTTACCTTCTCTGTTTGGTTTTACTACTTTAGGTGTAAGCGGGGAAAATGTACTACATCACTTGGACTTATTGACTGTTACTGTTAGCTTAAGTGAAATGAACAAGCCCAGTCAGTTATTATGGATTCATGAACGTATCCTGAGGAATCGATAGCACCTTAATCTCTTCTGGTCCAGAAGTGGACCTGTGTTCAGTGTGGATTGTTGATTGTCCTGACAAGAGTTCTTGGTGACAGTAGGTTGATAGATGTGTGGAAACCATTTGCTGCTCATCAATTGATTCCCAATAATTAAATTAGCTTAAAGCACAGTCATGCACTCAGCCATGACTACTAGCACCAAATGAGCATCCTATCCTGACTAACCAACCCCCAACCAAGTCAACCTCTGTGACTGTTTATACCATAGACAGCATATGGAGTAGACTGACCAGTGACCACTCATGGAAAAATGAACAGAAGAAGTCACAATGCTCAAAAAAGAAGTCCTGCCTTTCAAAGTTAAATCACCTTTTTGGTCTTTTTGTGCTAGATTGGTCATACACATAAGCTAGGCCAACCTAAAAAATATAGTTTATTATGAAGTATCTTTACACTGATTAATTAGGGATCTTTTTCAAATTCAAAAATGGTGACTTAATATGTTGCAAATGCAGTTAATCAGTTAATATTCACATCAACCATCAGAATGGGGACAAAATATGATCTCAGTGGTTTGAACCATGATTGTTGGTGCCAGACGGGCTGGTTTCAGTATTTCTGTAACTGCTGATCTCCTGGGATTTTCATGCACAACAGTCTCTAGAATTGACTCAGAATTGTGCCAAAAACATAAAACATCCAGTGAGCGGCAGTTCTGTGTGCGAAAATGACTTGATGATGAGAGGTCAGCATAGAATGTCCAGACTGGTCCAAGCTGACAGGAAGGTGACTGTAACCCAAATAACCACATGTTACAACAGTGCTATGCAGAACAACATGTCGAACATTGAGACGGATGGGCTAGAGCAGCAGAAGACCCCTCTGGGTACCACTACTGTCAGCCAAGAACACAAAACTGAGGCTTCAGAGGGCACTCACCAAAACTGGATGGTAGATGATTGGAAAAACATCGCCTGGTCTGACGAATCTCGATTTCTGCTGCGACATGCAGATGGTAGGCTTACTGCAGCCTCAGCTATCTGTTCTTGGCTGACAGATGTGGAACCAGACGTACCTGTAGTCTTCTGCTGTTGCAGCCCGTCCGCCTCATATTGTGCATTCTGAGATGCTATTCTGGTAACTACAATTGTAACGAAGGATTATCTGAATTACCGTAGCCTTTCTGTCAGCTCGAACCAATCAGGTCATTCTCATCAACAAGGCACTTCTGTCTGTGGAACTGCCACTCATTAGTAGTTATTTTGTTTTTGGCACCATTCTGAGTAAACTCTAGAGACTGCTGTGCATGAAAATCCCAGGAGATCAGCAGTTACAGAGATACTCAAACCAGCCCGTATGGCATCAACAATCATGCCACAGTTGAAATCATATAGATCAAATGTTTTACCCATTCTGATGGTTGATGTGAATATTAACTGAAGCTCCATTATTTATCTGCATGATTTTATGCATTACATTGCCGCCACACGATTGGCTGATTAGATAATCTCATGAATAAGTAGGTTTACAGGTGTACCTAATAAAGTGGTCAGTGAGTGTATATTGAACATTTTCAATAAGCTGAAAAAATATAGAGAATCGAGATATTTATTTGCAGCCATATCACCCAGCCCTAGTATCAAGACACAATTTTGGGACATAATCTGTTCTAAGATTGGCCTTCTGTCTTAATACATGCACAAAAATGGTTAAGTACATACTGTATACTTATAGTGCATAGTACAAGGATGCAAATTTAAATGCAGCCACTTCACACAGGAGATCTTTTCCGATCTCCTCCTGAGATTTTTTCCCCCCTGTTTTTTCCTAAATTTCCTCTACACATGCTGGAGGTGTGGAATGTGATAAAGTTAGCTGAATCGGGGCAACGCACAGGCTGTGTTCATCCCTCTTTGTTTCTCCTTAAAGGAAGTGGGTGCTTTTCCCACTTTGTTCATAGCACATAAGTCTCCTTTTAACTGTACACATGGTGAGTATTTTAAGAGCTCAGGGCTTCCTGTTGAGTCAGTGTACACGTAGCTGAGTTTTTGCTCCACATGTGTGTGTTTTATACTGTCAAATAAACGCTTGACACAGTAATAACTTGCATACCCTCTTGTGATGTTCTTAAAGGAATATTTAACCCAAAAATGAAAATTCTTAAGTCTTATTTACTCAACTTTGTGTTGTTTCAAACCAGTATGCTGTATTTTGTGTGTGTGCGTGTGTGCGTGTTGGGAAGAACAAGAGGAGAACTTTTGAAAAATCTTTACACAGATCTTTTCCTACGGTGGCCCAGGGGTACACAACAACATTTAGCAAAGCAAGCAAAAGTTGACAACACAATGGAAATTAACCACAGCTGAACACAATGAAGCCACAACACATCAGAAAGGCCACAGTGCAACCAATGTATTTTTCTGTAGTGTTGTGGCTTAATTTTGTTGTGTTGTGGTTTATTTCTGTCCTGCTATAGCTTTTCTGTTGTGTTTTGGCTTGTTTCTGTTATGTTGTTGCTTTTCCATTATGTAGTGTTTTAATTTTGTTGCTTCATTTAAAGGGCACCTATTATGGCATTTAAAATGTTCCTAATATTGTTTTGGGAGTCCCCAACAACAGTTTTACATGCATGCAATGACAAAAAACACTTTTGTTGTCTTATAATATGCATTTATGTTTACCCTGATTTGCTCACCGACTCCCAAATGATTCGTTCAACGACAAATTTTTCCAAACCCCTCCTTTGCGTGACGCTAATCTGCGGTGATTGGTCAGATGACCCAGTCAGTTGTGATTGGTATACTCTGTGCAGAGATTGTCGGAAACGGAAGGCCCATCACCGCTTTGTAGTAAAAAAATCTAAATCAGAAAAGGAATTTGAGTTGATTTATGTTAGCGATCATAGCCCAAAGTTCGGTGGTAAACACCCAATCAGTTATTGTTTGCGTTAGCCCAACGCATAAACATATTGGTAAAGCACTGCATTACTACAAGTTATTGCTCTATTCTTTATGACAACTCCAATAACATCGACAAACATTTCACATATTTCAAAAAAATTGACATTGGAGACCTAGAAGCTGCGCTGAGCGTAACTTACACAACACACACAAATACTTATTAACATGCTAAAAAACACATAAAAGCAACAATTATTAATAATACTTACCGTTTGTGATTCGGAGGAGGAAGCTGATCCAAATAAACTTGGTACTGAACCTTCCTTCAGTATCAACCGGCTCATGAATCCACACTTGAAAGCATTCATGTTCAGTAAAGCAATCGTCATTAAAATGACGCGAACACAGCACAAGGTTCGGGTGATACTTGTGTGGTATAGTTGTAAATATAAACTCTAGCCACTGATTCTTCACATGCTCGTCCCTGGGCAGTGAAAAAAGGTCGCTTTTGATACGCACTTCAGAACACAGCGTCTTGTTGTCGACATGATGTTTTCAAGTTTTCCCTGGTGTCTGCGCGCGCAATGAGTGGGCGCGGCCAATTTGATAATTTTTCGTCTTGACGTCACAACAAAAAGGAAAATGACTCGTTGGAAAAACGATTCATTAAATTGACTCAGTCGACTCCTACTTTTGAGAGACAATAACTTTTTTTACGGTGAACTTTCATATATAAAACTTTGCAGGATGTTTTTGTTCACTTAAATCTATGTTACACACTACATGGAAGGTAATTTTCAAAATTCCATAATAGGTGCCCTTTAAATATTGATTGTGCAATAATACTTTTCCATACAGTAACATTGTTCATAGTCATATTCCAAGTCTTTTGAAAGATACAATAGCTTTGCACGTGGAACAGACAGACAGAGATTTTATTCCAGATTAAAAAAATGATGCCTTGATTTATTGTAATTGAGGGCAAAACTCCATTGGTTTTTGTGAGTCTTAAGGGAACTCTGCCTTTTACCTTACTTTAAATGTCTTTCTAAATGTAATGCTTTCTTTTTGGCAGACTGTAGTAAGCAGACTTTTCTTCAGCCAGTGGGCACCAGTACAAGCTCGTCGTGGCACAATATCAGCTCTAATGATTCTGAAGTTGACTGGTTTCCTAACAGCACCCAACCAGCCATCTCTGAGTACCCCTGGGCTGCTGGGGTTAATAACCGCCCACAATGGCTTCAGATCGACCTTGGAGAGAAGAAAAGGATCACAGGTAATACACATGTGACCCTCAAAAACTAGAGGCCAACATAGGCAGCTGCCTTCATAAGTGACTGATTTAGAATCCTCAACATAGGCAGCCACACTGCGCAAGTATGGCACTTCACACAAAGCGCATGTGACTTAAAGGTAAAGTTCACCCACAAATGTACATTCTTTCATCATTTACTCACCCTCATGCCATCTCAGATGTTTATGACTTTCTTCTGCTGAACACAAATAAAGATTTTTAGAAGAATATTTCAGCTCTGTAGGTCCATACAATGCAAGTGAATAGTGGCCAGAACTGTGAAGGTTCAAAAAGCACAAATGCAGAATAAAAGTAATCCAAATGACTCCAGTTGTTAAATGTATGTCTTCAGAAGCTATATGATAGGTGTGGGGGTGAAACAGATCAATATTTAAGTCCTTTTTTACTTTAAATTCTCCTTCCTGCCCAGTAGGTGGCGATATGCATGGAGATTGCGAATCGCCCAAAGCAAAAGGAGAATGTGAAAGTGGAGATGTATTGTAAAAAAGGACGTAAATATTTATCTGTTTCTCACCCACACCTATCATATTGCTTCTGAAGACATGGATTTAACCACTGGAGTGGTATGGATTACTTTTATGCTGACATTATGCGCTTTTTGGAACTTCATTGTTATGGTAACCATTCACTTGCATTGTGTGGACCAACAGAGCTGAGATATTCTTTGAAAAAATCTTTATTTGTGTTCTGCAGAAGAAGGGAAGTCATACACATGGCATGAGGGTGAGTAAATGATAGAATTTTCTTTTTTGAGTGAACTATCCCTTGAACTCAGATTCTTATCCAATAGAGTTTGATGTTAGAATATTGCAAGGCTAATGGTACAATACTTAGCCTAATTAATAAAATGGAAGAAGCCAAAATGTATTCTACTGAACAAACTAAGCAAACAAATCCTGCTTTTATTCAACATGCTGCATCATTTAAAAAAAAAAATTATTGGGGAAAATAAATAATGTCATGTCCAAACCACAGCCACAATTAGTTTTTAACAATCATCAATGCTCTTTGACTACCCAAGTATTTATATGTCATGAATACAGGTATGTGCGCTAACAGGAGAAATGTCAACAAACAAACACCTTTGCAAAATACCATAGGTGCTTTTTGGTGACCTAAAAAAGCTGGTTCACCCAGTACCCAGTATGCATTTACATAACACAGATAGTCCATTTTTAATAATTTTTTCACATTTCGTGCACAAAACAAATCCTATTTGGCTGCACAATATTGTTTAGTATCCATCCATCCATCTTCGACCGTTTAGCCGGGCCCGGGTCGCGGTGGCGCATATTAAGCAAAGTAGCCCATAGGTCCTTTCCCCGGCCACATCCTCCAGCTCATCCGGGTGGATCCTGAAGTGTTCCCAGGCCAGCCGTGAGATATAATCCTTCCACTGTGTTCTGGGTCTTCTCCTGGGCCTCTTCCCAGTTGGACATCCCCGAAACCCTTCTGCAGGAAGGCGTCCAGGAGGCATCCTAATCAAATGCCTGAACCACCTCAACTGGCTCCTTTCAACATGGAGGAGCAGCGGTTCTACTCCGAGCCTTTCTCGGATGTCAGAGCTTTGCACCCTATCCCTTAGGGTGAGCCCTGACACCCTACAAAGAAAGTTAATTTTGATTTTAATCCAATAGACTTTGAGCAAACAAATTTAAAATATATATATATATTTTTTAAATGTAATATTTTTATTACAATTCTTAGTGAGCCCTGACATCCTACAAAAATAAACTTCATTTCTGCCGATAGTATTCACAATCTTATTCTTTCGGTCACTACCCAAAGCTCATGACCATAGGTGAAGGTTGGAACGTACACCGACTGATAAATTGAGAGCTTTGCCTTCAGGCTCAGCACCTTCTTCACCACCACGGTCCAGTACAGCAACTGCATAACTGCTTGTGAACAAGATCCCGAGATACTTGAACTCCTCCACTTGGGGCAGCCGCTCTCTCCCTACCTGAAGAGAGCAATTCACCCTTTTCTGGCATTGGACTAAATTGTTTAGTAGTCTGCTGTAATTGTTGAGCAACCTCCAGAATGTAGACGGATCAGTGGATTGGTCGAAATCCTTTTGTGAACTTCTGCACTACTAGCTAAGTAGCACCCTGTGTCGGCTTTGGTTCTTAAACTCTTGTTGTTCTGGGATTAGATACCAAAACACACGCAATCATGCAAACGACTTCCCATTGACTTGGTGCTAATTATATTTTCTATCCCTTAACGCTACCCAAAAACCTAACATTTACACAAACTATTACATATATTAAAATTTTCATTAAAGACTTTTTGCATGTTTGATCCATTGACAGCTAAACAAACATCTGCTAATGTTATAGACATTTATAAAAAAATATTGTTTTTATATAATGTTAATTATAATAATCCCTAATCTTACCCCTAAAAGAAATAACTTTTTAGAACTTTATTAATCAAATTTCTAGTTTAGGATATTCCTGAATGTCCTCAAAAGGATGATTAGATAGATTTAGCTAACTTTTTTGGAAAATTTGTCCCCAGACTGTAGCCAAATATGTCGGAAATACCCGAGGATGGATCACAGCAGTCCTGTTTCCAGAGGGTATTAAGGGGTAATTATCCTTACAAAAGGTCTTTCTCGTGATCGCCTCTGGAGTTCAGAGCTTTATATACTGTGAGCACATGAGCATAGACCCCTCCCCAACAACTTACTGGCATCTGCATCTTTTGAACAGTTCCTGGTATAACATAAAAGCACAGAAAGGCCTTCTCTGTGTCCATTCATCACAAATACAAACCCTCTTACAAAAGCACATTTAAATATAGGAAGACGCCGGACATGGTGTTTATTTTGAAGCACGCTGTTTGTAGTCAGCACGACAGGGCTCATTTCATACAGCTCAAGGAGGTACAACCAGAGCAAGAGAATGCTCACTTTGTCTCTTGTTTGTAATCTTTCTATCACGGTGACCCTGAGTGAAACCGACCCGTTTCAGAGTGGAATCTATGTGGTGATGGCTGCAAGGTTAAATCAGGCTGATGAAAAAGCATCTCTTTTTATATGACGGGTCAGCACCCTGTGATTACACAATGCTTTCTACAAGCTATATTACACTACCTGAAGTTATACAGACTTGAGTTGCGTTCACTACGAGATTTCATACATATTTGAAATCCTCTGACTGGATGGAATCGTAGTCTGAGGGTAAGAAGTCGGAGTCTGTACCCACCCAAGATATACTATGAAAAGTGAAATCTGTTAAATCTGACAGGCCCAAAATCTGCAGACTGGAGCCGAAATGGCCCGGTTGAAAATCAGGGCTAAAATCTGTGTTAAAGTTGAGTAGTTAATCCAGCCTTAAAGTTGCTATATGTAAGATTGACAACAAGTGTTTGGAATGGGTACTGCAGTCCAAATTCAATATATTGGAGAGTTGTCTGCCCCGCCAGAATGTTGACATGCAAATTAGCCATCTCAGCATTCATTTTAAAGGATTTCTGGGATTTATGCTTTCTCCATCTTCCAATGGCATCTCAAATATTTATCCTTGTTTTACTACGCCTCTGGTCATGGTGGTATTTAGACGTATGGTGAGGCTTTTTAGGTTGGGTGGAATCTGTTATCTCTGATCCAGTTCGTTTGTTGGCTTTCATGGCTGCAGCACGCAGGGTTGTTTGCCTGCAAACTTGTTCAAATCTGGCAACCCGGCGGTGTCAAAATACTATTGGTGAGTGGGCAGTGGGCAGTGGGTGGGATCTCACAGGCTAAAACATAAACAGAAATTTCCAGCCCGGGAATGGAAACTTCAAAGTAGGATATACTGGTTGTTGCATTGTTATCAGGGAAGACAGTATTTCACCTTAGCATGTTTCCTAATTCTCTAATTACATATTATTGTCATTTTATGATTTAGTACAGTAAAAATATTACATATAGCACCTTTATTAGCGCTATTGTTATCTTTATAAACAAGATAACAAACAATGAAATACTTGCTAGTACATTGCTAAGAGAACACTGTAAAGGAAAGCAAAAAGCCATTTAAGGCCCTGCATTGCCATGGTCTTATCACGGATAAAGGGTTAGTTCACCCAAACATTTAAATATATCATCTACTCACCCTCATGCCATCCCAAAAGTGTATGACTTTTCTATATTCTACAGAACTCAAACAAAGATTTATAGTTGAATATTTCAGCTCTGTAGGTCCATACAATGCAAGTGAATGGGTGCCAACATTTTTAAGCTCCAAAATCCACATTAGGGCAACATAAAAGAACTCCATAGGACTCTGGTAGTTAAATCCATTTCTTCTGAAGTGATATAATAAGTGGAGGTGGGAAACAGATCAATATTTAAGTCCTTTTTCCTTCACTTTCACTTTCTCCTTCAGTTATTGGTGATTCACATTCTTTGTGCATATTGCCCCTTACTTGGCAGGGCAAAATTATAAATTTATGATAAAAAAGGACATAAATATTGATCTGTTTCTCTCCCACACTTATCATATCATGTATGAACACATGGATTTCACCACTGGAGTCATATGGATTACTTTCATGCTCCCTTTATGTGGATTTTGTTGCTTTGAAATTTTGGCACCCATTCACTTGTATTGTGAGGACCCACAGAGCAGAAATATTATTCTTAAAACATTCATTTGTGTTCTGCAGAAGAAAGAAAGTCATACACACCTGGGATGCCAGGAGGGAGAGTAAATCATGAGAGAATTTTCAGTTTTGGGTGAACTATCCCTTTAAGGGCTGTTTTTATAAAATGCTGGCAACTACAATAAAACAAAAAGACATGTTTTGAATTAATGAAATTGTATTACATTTTTTTTTTTTATCATTATATATTGAATTAGTTTTATTTGGGGGCCTTTCTCTGCAATTATTCATATACTATTAATTGTGATTAATTTTATTAATTTATTGGAATGTTATGTAATTAATTTTATTAAAAAGGTTAATCGATTAAATAATTATAAATGTAATATGTAGAATATATAATAATTCAAATAAATTAAAATGCATTTAATTATTGTGATAGACAAGTACAGCATTGCATAGGTCAGGGGGTTTCAATCTGGGGTCCGGGGACCCCTAGGGGGCCGCCAAGGGGCACTAATAAAATAAATAATAATAAATTGATCAATTGTCACACATTATACATACATTTCTGCATATATACAGTGAAATTATTTATTTTTCACATATCCCAGCTAAGCTGGGGTCAGAGTGCAGGGTGAGCCATGATACGGCGCCCCTGGAGCAGATAGGGTCAAGGGCCTTGCTCAATAACTGTAAAAAAATAAATAAATAATAATAATTAATTTTTATAGCATCCTAATATATCTTGTGGCTTTCCTAAAATGGCAATGTAAAAGTAAATTTATTTTTGTCTTTAAAATATAATGTTTACTATTTTTTTCCACACACTATAAATGGGTCTTTGTACATGAAAATATGTACAGTAGATGCCTTTATACTTTAAAAAAGGGGTCCCTTGCAAGGGGACCATCATATATAGTGTCCTTGGCATCAAAATGTAAAAATTAAGCAATACAAGAAGTGGCTATATGAGGCAATATATTGTTTATTTTCATACATATTTTCAACATCATTGGCCTGCCATCCACATCAATCCATTTTGCATTTTAAATCATCAGTCTGTCCGAAGTAGACCTATCAGAAGGGCTTTCTAAGCTACACATTACCTTTACAGCTTGATTTGCACTTACTGCCCCCTGCTGAAAACATGAAGGTGATACTTTAAGCTTAAATGGCTCTGATGATTGGAATATTCCTTAAAGGGGCATGAGACCTTAGCAAGTGCCTAACAAGCACCACTAATAGTTAATTTATTAATAATAGTATTCACATTAAACAAATAATATAGTTATCAAGTAATGTACGTCATTACCTTAACTGATTTGTAAGAACTTGGCATGTTGAAATAGAATTCAGTTGATGTGTGGTGGACACATTTGTGTGTAAATCTGCAGTTTTGCAACCGCTTTGACTGCGTCTCATCCAATCAGATTTTAGAAACGCAACTATTAATGTTGTTTAGTTTTCTTTATGTCTATTCATTTTCAACCACAAGAAAAGATGAGATTGTCTTTGAAAAAAAGCTACTTTAAAAAGACACTTTGATTTTGCTGCTTTGATTCTTTACTCAGGACTAGCTTTGCTTCCTGACTCACTTTATATAGTTGCATCTCTTTGAACTGTTTAAGCTTTACTTCCTTTTTACAACTCTTAAACACTTTCAAGTCATCACACTTCAATTTCAGAGTTTCTCACTTTGAATTGCTCTTATGATTGAGGTGGTGTCCTCACGTCTGTGTGTGATGTAGTCTGTTGATGTTTGGAGGTAATAACAGGCCTTTGGGTCTCCACTCAGTTTGGTCTGTCTGTGTCTGCTAAGAACATGCCACTTGAGTCTTTCCCTCAGGAATGTGGTTTGTAACTGAAAGAGGCTAGCCACGGTTTTCCGCTGTGATGCAGATGATGAGCCGCACTCTGAACACTTTAGTCTGCATGCTGTCACATTCCTCAACTGAATGAGCACTTACATCCCTGTCCAGATAAGAATGACCTCAGGAGCTTTTGAAGGGATAATTCTCCCAATAATGAAAATGATGTCATCATTTACTCTATGTCGTTCTGACGTTTATTCTATGGAACTCAAAATGAGATGTTTAGCAGAATATCCAACTGCTAGATAACTCCTTTTTTCCATTCAAGATAGCAAGTCTTGTCACCAATTTTTGGGTGAACTATCCCATTCTCAAGATAAAATGTTGATCGTGTGACTAGACATTTTGTGTAGTTTTTGTTCATTACTAATACAATTATGTTTTTGTTTTATAGGTATAATGACCTCAGGCTTGACTACTGGGGGCTTTGAACATTTTGTGAAAAGTTACAAGGTCGAGTATAAAGAGAGGAATCGCTGGCGGACATTTGTCCAGTACAATAGTTCTGAAGATGTGGTAAGACTCTAATTTAATACAAGTACATTATTTTGAATTATTCCTTTTAGTTTTTCACCACCTGTTGTATTATGTTTTTAATACACAATGATTTATTTTCTCTCAGGTTTTTGAAGGAAATACAGACAGCTTTCACCAAACACGCAATGCCTTCCATCCCTCCATTGTAGCACGAAGTCTTCGTGTCATACCTCAACAGTGGCACCGAATAATTGCCATAAGAGTTCAGCTATTGGGCTGCCCTTATGTAAAACCCATGCCAGGTGTGTGTGTGTGTGTGTGCGTGACTGTGACTGAGAGTCTTCCTCTTTTTTTCCATTTCTCAATAAAACTGTTCACTAAACTTGAGCTTCTCTCTATGTAGTGAATTCATCTTCTCAGGTGACGCAAGAGGCACTGCCTACACCGACCATTCACAATGATATGACGAAGCCAGTGGCCTCTCAGGCTGACCTAGGTACAGTTTCATCACCAGTTCACCACACCCTAATCACAGTGCAAGCTGAGTTTTTACAACTTTTGTTTTGTTTTTTGTTCACTGAATTTCTGACTTTCACTTTTCTTTTCTTTTTCTCTTTCCCCAGTTAATCTGTTGTTAATAATTGTGCCCGCTGTTTTGCTTGGGGTTTTGCTCCTCATTGGAATCTGTGTGGTTAAAATGCTGTACAAGTAAGTAATATAATTTTTTTTAATATTATATTCTTCACTTTTGTAGCTTTACATTTTTACTTTATTATGTTAAAGGTGCACTCAGTAAAATTTCCGTTTGTGTTGCGCAGACACCTAGCGGCATAGATGCAGCATTGTACGATAGCTAACCGAAGTTAATAGGTACCGATGTCTTAGTAAAAATGTGCTATTATCAGTCAGCCATGATTCATTCCACAAGTAAAAGCATCCAGGGGATTATTGAGATAAAGAAAATATTCTGCTGGTCATGTGATCTCTAGATGGCAGGGCTCATTAATATGTATATGTATAATGTAGTGTATGTATGATTACTCTTTATGGGAGTGTACATCACTGTAAAAGTGTTTTAAGATCACTATTCTGACTTATGGTGATGACTCATCAACATTATAGACATTACAGTTTTATCTTCTGTTAATGCCTGATCTTCTGTAAAGCT
Organism: Xyrauchen texanus; assembly: GCF_025860055.1. Lineage (NCBI taxonomy): Eukaryota > Metazoa > Chordata > Actinopteri > Cypriniformes > Catostomidae > Xyrauchen > Xyrauchen texanus. The sequence goes on from NC_068305.1 coordinate 38,015,189, forward strand.
GCTTTGAAACGATGTGTGTTGTGAAAGGCGCTATACAAATAAAATTGACTTGACTATTCTACTATTACTATTTCCTTTTAGTTAAAAGTTGAGTAATTTGCAAAATAATACAGAGTGCAACCTTAATTATTATATAATAACAATACTAAGAATGGTTCTAATGATAGTAATATTATAATGTTCTTATAACAAGGATAACTAGATAGGTAAAACCAATTTAGATTTTTGCTTTACAATGCCTTGTCTGCAAGTTAAAAAAAATTGTTTTGGTGCATTTACAGACAGTAAGGCAATATCTTTTCAGACAGACTGTGGCATACTGTAGATAATCAGAAAAACTGTCAGCTGTATAAATAGAGAGAGAGAGAGAGAGAGAGAGAGAGAGAGACCTAAAGCAGATTATAGACCTTTTGTGGGTTTGTTTACATTTGCATTTTTGACAGTTGGAGTTTGAATTAACGAGCATTCTTTTGGCCCATTTGAACATTCAGTAAATTTAAGTCTATGGGATTTTTCAGATATTTGATCCTCCGCTGTGTGAAAACCGTAAGTCTGATAATTTATAAAAGACATAGCACACTATTTCAGAACAGTCTGAAGGTCTGTGCTGAGTTTGGTGGATGTAGCTCGAAAGCTCTACGAGATGTTAGTGTTAGAATTGTGGTCTCGGTTTAGACAAAGTTTGTAGAATTGCGGAATGTTGGATTTGTCAAGCTAACATAATAAGTTTACAATATAGTTTTCGACCATAGTTAATGACCATTTTCACTCCATCTGTTTTGTTACTGTTGTTTTAAGACCACTAGATTACTAGTAAGGGCTTATTAGGGGCTTTCACACTAGCACTTTTGGTGCGCACCCCGGTTCGAATGACGTCAGAGTTCGGTTCGTTTGGATGATGTGACAACAGCGTTGTCTTCCGAACTCGGGTGCGCACCCACGAACCGTACTCGGGTCCGCTTAAAAAGGTGGTCTGGGGTACGGTTCATGTGAACTCCAGTACGGTTCGCTGCTGATATGAACGCAATCGAACCAAACCGCGGAAGTGAACCGCTATTGATGACGTATAATGTGGTCGTCAGTCTCACACGCGTCACTTTCAAAATGAGCGGAAAGAGTTTACTTTCGTGCGTGCGCGTGCGTGCGTGTGTGTGTGTGTGTGTATACACTTACCTTGACGAAAAGCGGGATTGACGCACACGCACTGCAAGCAGAGAGATGATTTCTGCTTGCCTTCGCAAAAATTGTCTTCGGCGGACAGCCCGCTGTCTTTTGAACGATTTCAGTATTTTTGCGGCAGACAGACGCAAGTGTGTTTCTGTATCTTGATGTTGAAAACAAAACCAAAGGTTAAAAAAAAGAAGAACAAATGTGAACCGAGCAAGTCTATTCACTGAATTTTGACGCCTTTTCATTTCGCGGTTATCAAGCAACACGATTACGCACCAGCTGCAGCTTGATGACGCAAGCGTACCGCGGTTCGGATACAAATATATAATGCGAACACAGTCCATCGGGGGCAGGGGGGAGGGGGGAGCAATCGAACTCTGGTTCGGAACAGGCAATCGAACCAAGTGTGAAAGCCCCCTTAAATGACTCTGTTTTGATTGGCTAATATGTTTGCATGTGAAAACTACCAGTGTATTTCACATTGTTGTTCATCAGGATGGGCCATGTTGCTAAATACTGAATAAGCATTAATAAGTATAGGCAGTTATATGTTAATAAACTCATGGTTTATTAACATATTACTATCTAATTATAAAAAAGCAACAAAAATCCTGTTGTTGTTGTTTTTATTATCAAGGTTCCTACAGTCATGGAAAACCTAGAAATAACAGGGAGTTGTAAAATTGTGGTATCCTGGTTTGGAAATTGTTTTTAAAAATCATGGAAAAGTTTTGGAAAATATATTTTTTTCAATCTCTATCCAGCAATCCCAAATGATTGAAAGGGTCATGGAATTTCATTGGTCAAAAAGAGAGAGAACGCTGTATTATATTCCCCCTTTAAAGTAGCAAGGATTAAAGCACAAGTTGGCAAGTATTTTGTCTATATTTTGTTGTTGTGTCTGACGTGTGTATGTTAACAATCACTGGAGCATAACCGGCTTATCACAGTTTAGTTACTGTGTGTTAGAGCCATGTTATCTAACCCAACAGATACATGTGCATGCAACAGTAATTCCCAGCCTGCTCTAATAGATACTGCAGCCACCATAGGCTGATATGAGCGAGCCCCATGTGGCTTGTTGTGATTCCTTGGCAAGACATCGCTGTGGTGTTGCAATTAATATAGAATAGACAGATTGAGGGAGGAGGGAGATAATGGAGGCATTAGGGTCAAAGATCAGTGTCAGGGGATGTGGCAGTTGCCTTAGTCCCTTGAGAGAGATTTATGGGACTGTAGGATGGTGAGGAATTGATAATGAATGAATACCATCCTCCTCTAGTGGTGTTTTAAAGGAAAACTAGGGTTTTCTCCTGGTCTGAGAGTGATGAAGGTTCTGGAGATCATAGACTTTGCCACCTGTGTCTCTGATGCTTATGTTTGTCATTTTCCCACAGTAAGAAGACAAAGGGGAACACGTACGGCTCTGCAGATAAGAATCACACAGGTCAGTGAAAACACCCCCTTAAAAGGATGGTTCACCCAAAAATGAAATTTCTCTCATAATTTATTCATCCTCATGCCATCCCAGATGTGTATGACTTTCTGTCTTCAGCAGAACACAAACAAAGATTTTTAGAAGAATATCTTAGCTCTGTTGGTCCATATAATACAAGTGAATGGATTGGATTGTAGCTCCAAAAATTCACATATAGGAAACATAAAAGTAATCCATATGACTCCAGTTTTTAAATCCATATCTTCAGAAGTGATATAATAGGTGTGGGTGAGAGAAGTAATTTGTTTTACCCTAAATCTCCATTTTCACTTTTACATCTGTAAGTCACATGTGGTGCCTGTTTAATTTGTTTTCTGCTGACGAAAGAAAGACATACACATATGGGATGGCATGAGGGTGAGTAAATGATGAAATTTAAATTTTTGGGTGAAATATTCCTTAGAAATGACCTGACTAGAAAACACTTAAATGGATAGTTCACCCCAAAAAAATAACATTTTGTCAGTTACTCACCCTAATGTTGCTCCAAACCTGTATAACTTTCTTCGAACGGCATGAGGGTGAATAAATGAAGACCACATTTTCATTTATAGGTAAACTAACTTTATCATTGCTTGCATAATGATATAAAATTCAGAAAATCATGGACAAAGCTTGACCAAATCTGGATTTTGGAATGTAATTTTTGTTTTGGAATGTCTTTTAGCTTCCTCTAAGTCTCCACAAAGCATTTACAGTCATAATGACGTATCCCCTCTTCCAAATACACTCATGTTCTGCTGTTTCAGACATGTATAATTTAAGGCTTAGCAGCTTGACTAGCACAGGGATAAAACCAATCTTTCACAACCTGACAGTTTAATGATTCTCATTTACAGGCTGTTGGAGACAGATAAAGCAGCCCTTTGCCAGACACCAGTCCACAGAGTTCACCATTAAATACACCTCTGAGAAAGACCCCATCCACAAGCTGGACCTGGTAACCAGTGCCATGGCAGGTAGAGACTGAATTAAAATCACTTTTTTAATCTAATTTCTTACACCTTCTTTCACTGTATATCATTCAGGTGTAACATGACAAGTTTCCTGGGTCAAAATATGATCAAAGGTGAACCATTAAAGCCTAGGTTTACTTTGTTTTTCTGTGTTTTCTGCCCGGTCAACTGCGTTGCCTTTCAAAGTATACTTTGCCCTTTACAAACTTTAAAAGTATTTGAAAATCAGACAAAAAGATAGAGATGCAAGACTGGGAAGATACATCAGCCTGGGAAGTGTAACAAAGCTATTTCAAAGGCTCTGGGATGCCAAAGAACCACAGTGTGAGCCATTAGATGCAAATGGAGAAAACTTGGCACAGTAGTGAACCTTCCCAGAAGTGGCAGACCTTCCAAAATTCCTCCAAAAGCACAGTGATGACTCATACAGGAAGCCACAAAAATCAACTTCCAAGGAACTGCAGGCCTCTCTTGCATCAGTAAAGGTCACTGTTCATGACTCCACTATCAGAAAGTCACTGGCCACAAAAGCCATCCATGGAAGTGTAGCGAGGCGAAAACAACCACTAACCCAGAAGAACATGAAGGCTCGTCTAAATTTTGCCAAAACACACTTTGATGATCCTCAAACATTTTGGGAGAATGTTCTGTGGCCTGATGAGTCAAAAGTGGAACTGTTTGGAAGACAGGGGTCCTGATACATCTGGCATTAATCAAACACAGAATTCCACAAAAAGAACATCATACCTACGGTCAAGTATGGTGGTGGTAGTGTGATGGTGTGGGGATGCTTTGCTGCTTCGCTGCTTCAGGTCCAGGGCAACTTGCAATAACTGAGGGAAACATGAATTCTGCTCTCTACCAGAAAATCTTAAAGGAGAACATCCGGCCATCAGTCTATGAGTTGAAGCTCAATTGCAACTGGATTATGCAGCAAGACAATGATCCAAAGCATAGGAGTAAGTCCACCTCTGAATGGCTCAAAAGAAGCTAAATTAAAGTTTTGGAGTCGCCTACTCAAAGTCCTGACTTGAAGCCAATTGAGATGCTGTGGCAGGACCTTAAACAGGCAGTTCATGCTCAAAACCCTCCAATGTGTCTGAACTAAAGCAGTTTTGCAAAGAAGAGTGTGCCAAAATTCCACCACAGCGTTGTGAAAGACTGATCTCCAGTTATCGGAAGCATTTGGTTGCAGTTGTTGCTGTTAAAGGTGACACAACCAGCTATTAAGTTTAAGAGGGCAGTTCATTTTTCACATGGATAACTTTTTTGCTTCAATAAAAAATATATAGACAACTGTATTTTGTGTTTACTCCGGTTGCCTTTGTTTTATGTTGTATCTCGTTTGAAGATCTAAAACAATTTAGTATTAAAAATAGAAGAAATCAGTAAGGGGGCAAATATTTTTTCACAACACTGTACGTCTTATGGTCTTGGGACATGATTAATCCATATATTTTTAAATTGTATTGCTCCTAAACTGGAACTCCCTTTTCTTTTTCAGCCGAGTACCAGCAGCCACTTATGCTCGGTACGGACACTGTGTCTAGAAAAGGCTCGACGTTTAGGCCAATGGACACTGATGCCAAAGACAAGGACAATGAGGCTACCTCTCACTATGACCATCTGCAGACAGGGATTCAGTACGCTTTGCCATTGACCAATCAGGAGCCAGAGTATGCCACGCCCATCATCGAGCGCCATGCCTTCTGCAAAGATCCCTTCCTTCCAGATCCCAGCTACAGCGTTCCAGGGGTGGTGCTAAACAAAAGCCTGTCTTTTCGAGTGGTGGAAGGCAGTAACTCTAGGAAAGTTGTGGGAGGACTAGCTGGGGGCTACCAGACGCCCCAGGTCAAAAGAGACAGAGGGAATCACAAAGAGGACATTTATGACAGCCCTAAAATCCGGAAACCTGTCATGCAGAACGGGAGTTGTTCAGAGTACCAGAGACCCCAGACAAAAGCCCCAGTGCAGGAGTGCTATTCGACTCCAAGAGATTGCATCAGATTGCCACTCTCTGGACCCAGACCGGACCCAGAGGGCAGTAGATCGGACCCAGAGGGAAGCAGCTCAGACAGAACCTGAACAGAACTATACTGTGATTTGTCTGATTGACCTGATTGAACAAATTCACCTCCAGACTCCTCTGTTAACTTATTTGTGTGTTTAGGGAGATCACATTGTTTTGTACCTTTTGCAGTAAAGGCAGTAGGGGATGTTTTTAAAGGAATGTTCCAGGTTCAATACAAGTTAAGCACAATTTTGACTACCACAAAAAAATTATTAAAAACTATTTCCCTCGTTTATAAAAAAAATAAAAATAAAAAATGAAATCTTGTAGTTACAATAAGGCACTTACAGTGGAAGTGAATGGGGCCAGTCCGTAATCATTACAATACACACTGTTTCAAAAGGATAGCCACAAGACATAAATAGTACACATTTTAACATGATTTTAGTGTGACAAAATCTGTGGTTTATCAGAATACATTGTGTTGTCATAACAGCAAAGTTGTAATATTGGATGTAACTTCACACAGATAAGGTTAGTAAGCTTATACAATGTTAACATGTATAATGTTTACATTTTAAGTATATACTTTTGAAACAGTTTTTATGTTTATGGAATGGACCCACTCACTTCCATTTTACATTGACTTACTATGACCATATTATTTGTTTCTCCATTTAAAAATAATGTAATAATATGCCACATATGCATTTACATTTATGCATTTGGCAGACGCTTTTATCCAAAGCGACTTACAGTGCACTTATTACAGGGAGAATCCCCCTGGAGCAACCTGGAGTTAAGTGCCTTGCTCAAGGGCCCAACAGTGGCATCTTGGTGGTGCTGGGGCTTGAACCCCCGACCTTCTGGTCAGTAACCCTGAGCCTCAACCACTGAGCCACCACTGCCCCATATGCTGTCGATGAACTTGTATTGAACCTGGAACTTTCCTGTAAGCATTACTTTCCCTGCACAAAATAACAGATGCTGTCATTTTATGTATTTAACTGTTTTGTATATATTGTACGATGAAATGTCTGAAAGAATCTTTTTCTTATGTTCATTTTGAGGGTGTTTTTATAGCAGATCAAATTTAATTCCCTACTCTGAGACAAACTGTGAATATGAGCCAGATTTTCCTGTATTTTACAATGAGACCATCTCCATGTTCTCAGATTCTGCTCTGAATGTCCAGAAGCATCAATAGATTGAGACCCACAGGCAGACATTGAGAATGTCCCCCAGAAGCCTTTATGAAGCAGATATCCCCTGGTGCATTTCATGAGATGTTTGGACATTCATGGATTGAGGAACTCAACAGTGCAGTTATATTTCTGTGCATTTTCTAAAAGGTGTCATAGGCTATGTCCTCAGTAATATGTTTTCATTTGAAAAAGCTGTAGTTTCAAGTTTACATCACTTTTTTTTTTCTTCATAATTTTGGTTTGTCATCCATACAGGAACAGCATTTTCCTCCAATGAAAATGTTTCCGAAAATCCTGTCCATTTTACTTTGGAAAATGTTGATATTAGGAAACTGTAACCAAAGTTCATACTTGAAAACAAACACAACTCGCCACACGCCCCACTGAGAGCAAGAATCGCATTATAGTGACCATGAGGAGGTTACCCCATGTGACTAACCTCCCTAGCAACCAGGCCAGTTGGGTTGTTTAGGAGACCTGGCTGGAGTCACTCCTGGATTAGAACTCCAGGGGTGGTAGTCAGCGTTAATACTCGCTGAGCAACACAGTTAAAAACAATGAACTTTACAGCTCTAATAATACATGTGTTTCAACAGCAAAATTAATTTAAGTGCTTTAATAAAATTAGAAGCTTCACATGTCTGCCTTTTAAACCCTCCAAAAACGGGCCCCATTCACTTCCATTGCAAGTACTGCAACCTTTTTTCCTCTTTTTTTTATTTTTTTATTTATTTTTTTGTCGTCATCAACATTATGCCACAAACGCTGTCAAATGAGCTTAACTTGTATTGAACCTGGAATATTCCATTAATTGCATCTATGTGCTGCCACAATCTGTTTCAGCTGTATCTCTGCACTAGTCAAAACAAACAGTAAATTGGGTGAAAATGTTTCTAACACTGCAAGCAAGCATTGCTACATGAAAAGACTAGGTCAAAGAAGCTGGCTACACTGCAAGAAGCCATTGAGACCATGAGTTCTTGCTCTCAAAAAAAAAGCATTTAGCTGCTTGCAGTGTTGACAGATTTGTTGATTTTAATGGAAGCTATATAGCTTTGTCCAGTAGCAACTCTGGTTTAGATTATGCTGTGTAGTCATTGTCATTGATGTCATGGTTTAGGACATCCTTTTGTTCCTTGTTGAAGTGGACAATTAAGTTACTACAAGCAATATCAGACTGAAATGTATTATTTGGTCCTATTTTGTTCATTACTTTTTTATTATTATGGATAGGATTTTACAGATGTACAGTTTTGAAATGTATATTTGGTTAAAAAGCAAGACTAAAGAAATGTTACTTGTGCTGTCTATTATATTTTAAAGCATCCTAAAGATCTGCGAGTTTGCTGCTGTATTTAGGGGACAGTCCCTGTTAAAGATTACTGACTGGTCTTAATTTCTGTGAAATGTTTTGGGGATTTAATTGGTGGACTGATGGTTCATATTTGATATGCCAAGGCTGGTGTGTTGAAGTGCTGTGCAACTGAGAATCTCAGTGCTGTGTTTATGCTTGTCTTAACCCTGATTAAAGCACCAGTAGTTGAACCTGCCCTGTGAAAGTCTCCTCTCTTTAAAAAATGTGCATGTCACGGCAGACCAGAGGGAATGGGGATGAATCTACATGAAAGGATTATGTAAGTTTTCGGTGGAAGCAGGATGACACATGAGAGGTTTCCCAGTATGTCCCAGTATGTGTGAGGGGAGGTGAATGGAGGCAGAGTGAATAGAATGTGACAGTGGGGTGTTAGTCACGGGGTAACAGCTGATAGTGACCTCCTTCCAAATCTACTGTGCAGGCCAGGCTAAGGGACCAATCGTTCATCCTTCAGACCAGCTGAAGCCTACCTAAGAACAGCAAACCATTTTAGGGTGGTTTAAGATTAACTTTCAGTGGGCTAATACATTAATAACTAAAGACAAACAGATGATTAGTTGCATATTCATATTGAAATGCCATTGTATTATATTTTAAAGCAAAAAAGTACTTAAAAATGTATCTGTTTCTCACACACACCTATCATATCACTTCTGTAAATATGGATTTAATCACTGGAGTGGTATGGATTACTTTTATGCTGCCTTTATGTGCTTTTTGGAGCATAACAATTTTGGCACCCATTCACTTGCATTGTATGGACATGCAAAGCTGAAATCTTCTTTCGGCTGCTCCACAGCGGACCATCCGCGATCCGCATATTTGACTTGGCACAGGTTTTACGCCAGATGCTCTTCCTGACACAACCCCCAGTGGTTGGTGGACTTTTACTCACCCCTTTGGGGTGATACTAGAGCCTCCAATTCAATTAACCTGCATGTTTTTGGAAACCAGAGCACTCAGAGGAAACCCATATGAACACAGAGAGAACGTGCAAACTTCAAACAGAAAGGCCCATGATGATTCTAATTGCCTGTGTTTTTGTTTCTGGTATCGAGATGCTATGTAAAAACTACCAAAACGAGCAATTCAGATGGAGAACAACCACCATTTATGTTTTTTGGGGGGAGTAAATATTAATTTCAGGCTCAACTTGTCGTGTTGGCTGTTATAACAACTCAAAGTAAAGCCCTGTTAATAAAAAATGGTCATCTCAACTTCCATTTTTGCAAATGAGAAACTCTAAAAATCACATTACATGCTAAGAATATATGGCGATGAGAGTGAAAACATTGGAGACTGGAAATTGACAACAGTCGAATCGTGGCTGTATGACCGCGCCGCCATGTTTGTGACCAATATTCCATATACCTTCAATGTGCTGCGCTGTGGGATGCGACAAAAACCTTCTTCATACATAATCATATGTTTTTTTAATACTGTGACTAAATCAGACCAGAAAACAACAAAAACATTTGTAACTTCTGAATGAGAGATTTTTACTGTGATGTATCGGTCACGCATCAGACCCGCTGCCAAACGCATACGTGGCAAAAATATCTTTAAATGTTCATGAAATTTCAGTTTGGCAACATTTGTGCTGACCTCTATGAGCTTTTCGTTTGACTTGGCATGGATCAAATGGCATTTTTAATGTTGTATTTGATTTAGTTTCTTTGTTTGTTTGTTTCTTTGTCACCGCCATTTTTTTCTTCTACTGACGGTCACAAATTTTGCGGCAAGTGACGTCACTGAAACCCGCAGGCTGTGGCCTTTAAAAAATTTTTTTTACAGAGAGTAGTGCTAGCTGACACAAACTCAGGTGTAATATTTCATTTAATATATTTCATTTATATTTTTCGGGGAATAGGTACATTTCTTTCTGCTTTTCATTTAAGTGAAATGTTGAGTCGATTACAACGCCTTTAAAAAGCGAATCTTAAAATAACTTGGTTATGAATATTAATAAAGTCAGTGTAGCGTGCAGTCACTTGTCCTAATTAATATTCATGATTGTAGGACTCGTTAATACCGATTGTCAACTGTTTCGCACCCATTTACCAACTTCTCCCCTTCAGCCAGTCTGTTTGGCATAGTCTCTGGCAAATGTCACGTTATGTAAATCATTAATGATTCATAGCACTATTCTGGTTTGTTCTGGGCACTGCTGCGTTGTCATCTCTCTGTGTGCACATAAAGTCCAGGAATGACCTTTTTCTCCATCTACATATAAGCTGACAGAATGTTTTTTATTATTGATAAACATATTTCTGAGTGGATTTAAACTAAATGGAGTGTGTTGGGCCATGCAATGTAAGTGAATGGTGACTAGAACTTTGATGGTCCAAAAAAGCATACAAAGGCAGAATAAAAGTAATCCATATGACTCTCCACTTTCACTTCCACATGCTTGTGTTTTTGGGCAATTCACATTCTTCGTGCATATTGCCACCTACTGGTCAGGGCTGGTCAAATGTGGAGATTTATAGTAAAAAAAGGACTTAAATATTGATCTGTTTTCACCCACAACACTTATATTGGATTTAACCACACAAGTCAAATGAATGTTTTATGCTGCCTTTATAGGCTTTTTGGAACTTTAAAGTTCTAACCCCCATTCACTTTGTATGTACATTGTATGGACCAACACAGCTGAGATATTCTTCTAAAAATAATGTTTCGGTTTACGGTTCCTTAAAAAAGAAAAAAAAGATATATATATATATATATATATATATATATATATATATATATATATATATATATATGTCATGAAAATGTATTAAAAAAATCTTACAAAATCATGGAAATGTCAGTGAAGTTACATTTACATTTATGCATTTGGCAGACGCTTTTATCCAAAGCGACTTACAGTGCACTTATTACAGGGACAATCCCCCCGGTGCAACCTGGAGTTAAGTGCCTTGCTCAAGGACACAATGGTGGTGGCTGTGGGGATCAAACCAGCAACCTTCTGCTTTAGTTTAGTGCTTTTATTTACATTCTTTGCAATGGGACCTAAAAACAACCAGTACATTATTCAAAAGTTCTTTAGTTTTCCACAGAACAGAGAGTCATTCAAATTTAAGACAAAATGATTAATTTTAACATTTGATACAACTTAAATGGCTGTTTGAATTTCTGTTTGCAGGTCATACTGCCCCCTCAAGTTTGTAAGATATACTGCATCATTTATTAGATTCAATTTGTCAAAAGTTGCTTCACTGTTTAAAAATGCCCTTTTATCAACCCCCCATCAAATCAGCAATACTCTGGGCAAGTAAATTTGTTTATTTAAACATTTAATGTCCTGCATTAACTACATGTGGAACATTCACAAATCTCCTGTTTCAGAAACACATTTCTTATGACACTAGAAAAAAAAGAAAAGAAAAAGGAAATGGGCAAAAAGATGGATATATTTGACCTGCAGCTCAAAGTTGCATCTGTGCTGTGCCATACACTGGCAGTGTGGGAAGCACAACTGGTGCCTTGCAGGCGCACAGCACACCCAAATAATCACCACCCTGATGAACTAATCAGTAACAAGAACATAAAAGTAACAACAATAGTTCACTGAACCAGCCCACATACTGATAAGAGAAGACCATATGGCCAAATGAGTTGATTGTCCCAACTGCCCTCATCTACTTAAAAAACATATGTGAAGACAACAGTGGGGTGATAAATAACAGACTAACAGCGTGATTGTGAATAATTTACGTATATTTTATATAGCACTTAAGCATGTTTTGGGAAGGTTTGTTTTGCTATACAGCCCATATCTTTAATTTAAATATAGTATTCAGTGTACAGACAGTCAGATTAGTGCATATGACTCAAGGTGTTATCATATAATGAACACCTTTCGGAAAAGACCTTGAGACGCAGTCCAAGATGCTATTGAGAAATATATGTTCCACAGTATGGGAGTAAAGGGAATTGTTAAATAAATTAATGGCAAGAAAGCAACACTGATGATTATAGAAACCTATACAGTAATGATTACAATTCACAGATTTTAGGCACTAGCCATGATAATAGGGAAGAGGTTTGTTAAAATCCTCTAAAGCTCGTAAAACAATGCTTGTACCCTTTAGTTTTTCTTCGTAAAACATAAGAAGTAAATTAGCTTGATTAAATACATTTAAATGTATGTTGCTGTCTAAAAATGCAAGTACATTTAACCCCTAACTAGATAATATCGTAATCTCTTCCAAAGACACTTAATACAGTTGGTTCCTTGGCACTGTCTATATGGACACTGTTCAGCATAGAAGTTCAAAATACTCTTCTGAAGATATGTAAGGGTGAATGTCATAAAAAAGTGAAGAATTATTGAAGTCATATCTCACCCTAAAATCTAAATAAAACAGGAAATGATATTTCACATAAAGAAATTGAAATAAAATTTTAGGATCAATCCGATTTTTGTTGTTGCATTGTGACATTATTTAATGATAATTAAAGGTGCTGCATCAATTTATTCATGGAAAGGTTTGCAAAAAATTTTACTACTCCCTGAAAGTTATTAATGAAATAAGTGTCATGAGATATCTCACCGGTTTCTCTGACAGCTCTAGACTCTGTAAACAGCAAACATAAATGTGTCCGCAGGCCGCAGACAATGACGCTTTCTGACCGTCAATCATTTTGTGCATTCTTATAGTATGGTAGTTGTAGTTGCAACAAATTATTGAGGCATAGTGCCATTTTTATGCCATGTTGCTCATAACAGTTGTCAGTTGAGGGCACTATTTTGCTGTTGTTTTTGACAACGGTTCCTGCTCGTGTCAGTCTCAGTAAAGCTAATTTGGTATCTTTGGAGTGCGGGGTTTTGGATAAAGGCTTGTGGAAATTCTAGAACGGCTAAATTAGCTTTCAGCACCTTTAAAGGAGTGGTCTGGACAATACACAATAAAAGTGAATGGGGCCAGTCTATAAACATCAAAATACTCACCGTTTCATAAGTATAGCCAAAATATGTAAACATCAATCACGTTGACGTGATTTTAGAGTGATAAAATCGCTTACTAACCTTATTGGTGTAAAGCTTCAACCCAATAAAACAACTTTGTTGCCATGGCAACGCAAAGCCATAAACTCTGCGAACGATTTTAGCCCTCTAAAGTCACGTTAACAAGTATAATGCTAACTATTTGCGGCTATAATTTTGAAACTATGTGTACTTTAAATGTTTATGGACTGAAGCACTCACTTCCATATTAGGTGCAAAAAAATATCCACAAATTTAAGCACGCATTTCCCCAATTGTCAGCTGCATAATGTATTGCAAAACAAAAATCATTATGTAATGTAAAAAATACTTATCTACTTTTGACACTGTTAAGTAAGTATACATCAAGGTAGTATTTGTGGTACTGGATATAAATTATGCTGATTATTTTACAGTACGTATACTTTCAGTACTCTTCAGTATACTCAGTACTTACCCAAGAAAGTACTGAGTAATTTTAAGTAATTACATGTCCTTAATATGGGTTAAGGTTAGGTTTAGTACCTAGCAATTACTGTAGTTGCTGTAATTATATAGTACAAAAATGTAGAACAGTATCATAAAATAAAGTGCTACCGAAATCACTGTGTCAGGACAGGATTATTTTCATTATTGTATTACAGTAATAAGACGGAGTTCAGAATATGGGGACAAATGTGCTTAATTGTCTTGAAAATAATGTAAAAATAAATGCACAAAATCTTAGGAGACCTAAACCGGCTTCATTTTCTTTATGCAAAATATTATTTCTTATATTATTATTTGTTTTAGAGTGTAATATGACGTGGACAATTCTTCTTGAGATTTGTTCATAACTCTTTAAAGTTCAATCTAGATTATTCATCTCTTCTATCAACTACATTGCACCCGGAAAACTGTTGATTTTTGTTTTAGGACTGATAAGTGAAGAATTCAGAAAAATAAAAAAGGCATATGGATGTTGACCTAATGATTGACCTAACTGTTAAACAGGAAGTAACATTATCCTGTTTACCTTTGCTTTAGAGGATGGCTAAGCAGCATCGACTCACACAAGCCTAAAACGGAGATGTCAAAAACTAGTGATGTTTTATATGAACACACATTGAGTGAACAGTAATTCATTGCTATATCAATCTACTTTAGTATTACGAGAGACGTCTGAACCCTACATTTCAGTTCAAATTCAGCTGAACTACAGAGGGCCATTAGAGGAACAGTTCACTGAAAAAATGAAAATTCTGTCATTTACTGCCCATCATGTTGTTCTAAACCCATGACTGTCACAGAACCCATGTTCTGTGGAAGAAGGAAGTCATACATGATTTGGAACAACAAGAGGGTAACTAATTAGTACAGAATTCTCATTTTGGGATGAACTATCCAATTAAATGCACAGAAAGGTTACACAAAAGAGGAAGTTATACCATATACATTACTGGTCAAAACTTTTGAAACACTTGACTGAAATGTTTCTCATGATCTTAAAAAATCTTTTGATCTTAAGGCGTGTGTTTATATGTTTGAAATAGACAAAAATATAATTGTGCCACCATATTAACTTATTTCATTAGAAAACAAAAAGTTAATAAAATTATAACTATTTTTTATAATTATAATTATTGGACCAAATAATAAAGAAAAGCAGCCAATAAGTGCCCAACATAGATGGGAACTCCTTCAATACTGTTAGAGAAAATGTCAAGAGTATGTTTGCAAATTCTAGGCAAATGGTGACTACTTTGAAGAGGCAATAATATAACATCGTTTTGATTTATTTTCGATTTTGTTTAGTCACAACATAATTTCCATAGTTTTGACTTCACTATTATTCTAGAATGTGAAAAAAATCAATTTATATTAAAGAAAAAGTGTTTCAAAACTTTTGACCGGTAGTATAAGCCTTATTAAACACATCACATTACTCATCTTGTTAGCTCTTAAATTTTCCCCCTTAAGTGTTTCTTTGCAACTAAACCGAGATGACGTGAATTTGCAGACAATCCTTTGTAGTGGCTGAGTATCAATAAGTCCTCTCAGTGTTTCTCAGTGGTTCGGTCCATGTCAAGTAGACGTCAACGCAGTCTATTCTCCATACGGCATAAAACAAGAAGAATTCCATGTTAAATATTATACAGTACATGTGGCGTTTTAATCTCTTTCTCCTATCCATCTTCACGTCTGATGCTCCTCTACCTTCTGCAGATCTAAGGGGAACTGTCGGTAGACTCTGCTGTCTTAGAGGTCTTGTCCTCTGAAGAGCTCTCGCTGGACAAGGCTGTATCTCCATTCTCTGTTCTATTACTTGCTAAGTGCTTCTCCACAGCTGTAGGGGGAGAAGAAATGCATCGTCAGAGTAGAGTCAGTCTCACTGAAGTTAATATGAAATGAAAATAGAAAGGAATCAAATAAGACCCTATTTTAATACATGTTCCTGGTCTTATCGCGAACCATTAATTGCTGCACATTAGTGCACGGGGAAAAAAAGACAAATTTTCACAACCCAAAATTCCCAATGGACACAATCAAGTCATGGACAATGTTAATACCAGGTGTACAAGGTGCAAGTACACTAAGCATTTAGGGTTGTTTTTGATTAACTGTTATATTTGGCCTACGGAAATCAACTTGTTCAAACACTTGCCTTGTAGTGAAGCGGGGTCAGCAGTGCCATTGCTGTGACTGGCTCTTGATTCCTCCTCTAATTCGTCCAGATATAGGCGATAACGGTGACCACTGTCATCTTCATATTCCACGTTCTCATCATCAGAATCCACCTCTGGAGCCACATAAACCACTTCAAACTCAATTTCCCCCCTCTGCAGAGAAAAAAAACCCAACTCTATGAGTGTCTGGATGTGTGAGACTATGTACGCGTGTCAGTTCTGTTTGAATTGCAAGGTAAATATAACCTTCGCTCCCCCGAGATCTGTAATTCCCCGCTTTTCACTTCTGTTATATGCTGTATCTATCATAATTCGCCTAACCTTCATGTTGATCCACACCTACTTGACTTTCTTTCTTCCATAAAACACAAATGGAGAAGTTAGGGAGTGTGGCAGGGTGTGCAAGAGACACAGTAGGTGTGGCATCAGGCCTCTGAGAGCTGTTTTATTTGAAATAAAACAACATATAAAGTCCAAAAAGGGGGAAGTGAAGTGTTCATATGGGAAAGTGTACAAACAGAAGGGGCAATCTGGCACTCTTGTGGTGAATGGGGGCTCAGTACAGGTTGGGGAGTGTCCAAAGGAATGGTCCAGGAAGTCAGCAGGGTCTGGAATTCGCATGCTTTCTCGTCCTAGGTTCTCAGCACGAGAGGTGCGGCTTGTCCAGCGGCTCATGCTACGGCAGGCCACGGCATGTGAGGGGAAGGGCTGCCCAGCATCCTAGCCCATCAGCCGCAACCCCCTGCGGTCATTCCCGACAACACATCTAACTTGCGCTGACACACAACCCACTCCGTTCCTGGATATGCGAGGACGCCAGTGGTGCATGCACTTTTGGAGATAGAAGCTGGCTCCCTGAGGAGAGGCAAGCGCTACGTTTTAATGGCAGTGGTGATGAGGCTAGATTCACCTCAGGTGCGCCTCATAATCCACTGCCAAATGAGGCTTATTCCCTCCTCTGTCCAGCCCATTCCAATTGTGAGCCTGGCTGAAAAACGGCCTTTAGGAGGCAAGTCGACAATGACGAGAGGGAGGAGCATGTCATCCCACCAAAGTACTGACTGGTGCTGTCAAAACACCAAAAGTTCAGTAGTCGGTACTGATCCCAGTAAAATTTCAAGATTCTTGATACCATTGTCGATACCACAGCAAAAATATTTCTATGGTATTTCGCTATTGAACACACTCCTTTAGCCTATTTAAAATGTTACATTTCAATGTAAATAATAATTTAAAACAAATGCATGTGTCCTTCAAGTGTTTCTCAATGAAGTATGCATTGCTAAAGTGTTTTAAAGTAGGGCCTAAATCCTGAGTTTTGCATTTTATTAAATTGTTTAGAATTCCATGTTTTAAAATTTGATTTAACTTCATCATCAATATAGTGTTAACTTCATCATCATTAATATAATTAATTCCTAAAACTTTTAACCAGTGAAAATAGAACAATTACTTTTCAACATACCATTGTAACCTTTATTTAGTACAACAGCACTCTTGCTTGCTATATATTACCTAATTTTTATTATTATTTTATTATAATTAATAGTAATAATAATTCAATTATTATTCATCATTATCATTTTTATTATTACAGTGAATATTACATTTTACAACACAGTTGTAATATTTTTATGTCGCAATATCTTCAATTTCAGGCATCTAGCTTTTATTTTGATGTGAGCTTTTATTTTGACATGTTTTTTTTATGGAAGCTTCACTACTTCTGACGGATGAACAGTTCATTACACACTGCACAGTGTGATCATTAAAGTGCAAACACAGTGATTTAATTCTATGAATATACAGTTTGCATGCACTGCGGATAAGTGTTTTGCTTTGTCATCCCAGATAAAATGATTCTGTGGAGTTTGGAGTTATGAGCAGTCTCCTTCACACATTCACTTTTAAGCATGCAGCTCATGTATGCCATTTAACAGTAACAGTACGACATGTCACAATTTTAATTTGAGCAATTTTGTATACCAAATTATGTCAAATTTGTGTGAGCATTTGGAGCAGTCGTTTGTCAGTCAGGCAGCGTGCAGGTATTAAATTGAGTAGGTGTTCTGTACTACCAGTACTGCAAAAAACTGGTATCGTGACTACCGTAATTTCCGGACTATTGAGCGCACCTGAATATAAGCCGCACCCACTGATTTTTAAATAAAATATTATTTTGAACATAAATAAGCCGCACCTGTCTATAAGCCGCAGGTGCCTACCGGTACATTGAAAAAAATGAACTTTACTCAGGCTTTAACGAAACACGGCTTGTAACAAAAATAAATAGGCTTTAACGAAACACGGTGTGGCAGCGGGCGTGGTCAAGCGCCCGTCCGGGAGAGAAAGCGGTAAGGGCGCTTACACCTGAGCTAAATTATGTGTAACACCGGTGTCTAATTTCAGTAAGCGTGGGGAGAGCGGCATAAAAGGCAGCAGCCACAGAGCTGAGAGAGTGACACACGTCAGTCTAGTGTTGGCGCATAGAAGAATTGAGAAACTTTATAAAATTGATTGTAAACATGGCTGTGGCCATTAAAAGCCTTACCTGGAACGTCAAGTGCCCTGCTGAAAACTGTCACACTGGTGCCCGTGTGACAGTTTTCCCAAGGACACGTGAAGCAGGGCACTTGAAATTAGACACCGGTGTTAGACATAATTTAGCGCAGGTGTAAGCGCCTTACAGCTTTTCTCTCCGGACGGGCGCTTGACCACGCCCCCGCTGCCACACACGGCTTGTAATAAAACATTTGCAGTAAATAGTAGCCTACCAAGAAAGTAATTGGTCACTATCTTCCTCGTCCTGGGCACTCGAAGTCATCTCCTTCGGTGTTGGAGTTGAATAGCCTCAGATTTTGTCTTTTTGCACTGAGTCAATTCCTCACGCTGCTGTTTCCAACGTCTTATCATCGACTCATTAAGACCAAGCTCCAGTGCAGCAGCTCTATTTCCTTTTCCAATAGCCAGATCAATCGCCTTCAACTTGAAAGCAGCATCATACGCGTTTCTCCATGTCTTTGCCATGGTGAGGGTGACAAAATTACTACCGTAATCAGAATGATGGGAAGTTTGAGCGTGCTCGATTTAATCTAAACAGTAGGCTAAACAAAAAAATTGTTTGACCTTAACCCGTTCGGCAATTTCATAGGTCTAATGAACGCTTCTCGCCGCCAAAAAACTGAGCACGTCACAGAATATTTTTCTTTTATTTTTTTTTTTATAAAATTTGAAAGCGGGAAAAATCCATATATTAGCCGCGTCATTGTATAAGCCGCGAGGTTCAATGCGTGGGAAAAAAGTTGCGGCTTATAGTCCGGAAATTACGGTACATTTTTTATTTTAGTACCGACTTGGTACCGAAGTACCAGTACTTTTGACATCACTATTAGAAACGTCTTTTGTGTTCCAGAAAACAGCAAGCCGATCATTATTTTTGGGTGAACTATCCCTTTAAAGGGGGATGTTCTTTTCAAATTGCTTCCATTTATACTTCATTTATACTGGGTGGTTCGCTGCAGGTGTGAGAATGTGATTTAAAAAAGCTTGATGCGACAGCCCCCTCACTGAGCAGCAAACTAAACCGAGTGTCTGTTTGAGCTCAGTGTGTGTATGTGTGTCTCTCTCACCTGCTGTGAGAGAATGGTGACAGCCTCTTTGTGCTTTGCATCTCTCAGGTTGATGTTGTTGACGGCTAAGATTGCGTCTCCCACATGCAGACCTCCGCAGCGCTCTGCAGGCTGGGTAGGGTGGATCTCAGAGATGAGGATGGGAACTCCGTGCTCTTTACCGCCCTGCATTTTTACAGGAACACACACATCAAATCAGGATTTTGAGCTTGGAGCCCACCGCGAGTCATCCATTATGATAAAAAAATGCCTAATTTAGAGTATACAGGAAAAGGTTGAACTTACAGTGATGGAGATGCCAAGGCCCTCATGGTCTTCTTTGGCTAGAACCACTTTGCGTATAGGGCCGACTCCTTGAGTCTTTTTCAAAGAATCTGTATCCTGGAGAGGTAGATGCACAGAGAAACACCAGGCATGTAATTCTCTTGGCTATGGACCTTATTCACAGCAGCACCATTTTAATTTTTACGGGAATGAAACGAGGCGTTGAGGAATAGACTTATAGTCTCTTTAATGGGTTGAACTGTTGTTTAAATTGTTTTGGATTGTTCTGCTGAAAAATAAATGCTGAAATAAAAAACATCTTTCTAAAAATAAATCTGTAGACAAGAGTTGTGGAAAATTAGATGTGATTTAGGAACTTTATACTAGATATGGGATTCTTTAGGCACCTCAAATTTTTTACTTATTTATTATTCTTATGCGCAAAGGCAAAACATTGTAACTATAACATTTTGACCAACTATAACCAGGTTTTAAGAAAATTGTAGTAATTACAATATCCACACTCAATACTATTAAAAAAACACTCAATACAATTAAATTAAATAATTTAAAGCAAGATTCCAGGTTCAATACAAGTTAAGCTCAATTTACAGCATTTGTGGCATAATATTGATCATCACAAAAATTTATTTTAACTTGCCCCTCCTTTTCTTTAAAAGAAGCAAAAATCTGGGTTACTGATGGAAGAAAATCAAAGCCAATTTTTTAACATTAAAATACTCACTTTTTCAATAGTTCATCCACAAGACAAACAATATGCGTGCAAACATGATTCTAGTGTGATAAAATCATTTACTAATCTTTTCTGTGTAAAGTTATAGCCAATTTTATAACTTTGTTGCCATGACGTTTTAATGTCAACAAACTCTACAACCCTAAAACGACTGTAAAAATGTAAATATAAACAACTTTACAGCTCAAATAATACATGCGTTTTAACAGAAGAACTAATGTAATGCTTTTATAAAATTATGAGTTTAAAGTTTCTTCATTTAAACCCTCCAAAGCCCATTATCTTCCAATGTAAGTGCCTTTGCTTTTTAAAGAAAAGGAAGGATGACTATAAATTAATTTGTGGTAATCAACATTAAGCCACAAATGCTGTCGATGAGCTTAACTTGTATTGAACCTAAAATATTCCTTTAATGAAAAACTGATAATATTAAAATAATTTTGATATGTTTAAATCATTGGCAAGCATTGGAAATCATTTTTATTTAATAGTATTCAATTATTAATTAGAATTCATCTATCCCAAGTCCGTCTTTCATGTTGTTTGTTGACATGCATTGCATTGCCATGCGTGTGAGTTTGGGAATGAATTCCGGGATCGTAGTTTCAGTCGGGATGAATAGAATGAAACTAAACTAAAATGCCTTTTCTTAACTCCAAATCTAACTATAATAAAAATGATCTCCTATTTATTTCAGTTTTAATTTAGTTTTGGGCAAAGTTGGACACTTTTGGAAATTGTACATTTATTAGAA
This sequence comes from Xyrauchen texanus, assembly GCF_025860055.1. Taxonomy (NCBI): domain Eukaryota; kingdom Metazoa; phylum Chordata; class Actinopteri; order Cypriniformes; family Catostomidae; genus Xyrauchen; species Xyrauchen texanus. Next base: position 38,036,467 of record NC_068305.1, read on the forward strand.
CTTTTGATTATGATCCAAACACACATAACCTGACATTACACCTTTGAAGAACGCTTAGGATGTCTTCTACCTTAGACAAAAGCAAAAATTAAGAAATTCTTAATACTGAAAAGTAGAACTTTTGAAGACTTTATTTTGACCAAATAACAGAGGAAAAATTATTCTCTAGAAAATATCTATAAAGTATTTAGTATAATTTTTTTATATTTTGTAACACTTTTACATCATAAATCATTATGTAACAGTAAGCCAATTTTTGCTCCACCCCCTCGTTTTCCAGCTATTTCAAATTGTCCTGGCCGTTCGCCCAATTGGAACCAAACCAGTGCAGAAAGATCCTCTGGAGTCCCAATATTAATAATTATAAAAAAAACATTTTTCATCATTGCAAAGGTATGCTAAAACATATGTAGGGAACCTGGCCACTTTTACTAAAACGGTTGTAACTCTTGAACGGAATGAGATTTTATCACCAAATTTGGTACACAACAATGTGTATCTTTGCCTCTTGGTGGAACTATAATAATATAAAAAAACCTAACATGTCTCTAACTATGGAAACTTTTGGTTGAAATTTAGCATGCCGTGTCTTTGTCCAAGATGCCACTAAGTTCCATGTGGACAGTCGTATATCAAGGAAAAAATGGCAGCCATCGACCAATCAACTTTTAGCAGCTATTTGAACTTGTCATAGGCCATTCACCCGATCGGAACCAAATCAGCACAGAAAGGTTCTCTGGAGTCCCAATCTCAATGATTATAAAAATGTTCTATGCACCGTTGCAACAGTATGCCAAAACGTACAAAGTGGGGGTGGCCACTTTTTCTTAAATGGTTAGAACTGTTGAACAGAATGATATGATATCACCAAATTTAAAACACTTATGTAAGAGGTCAATCTGAGAAAAGAAAATTGGGTACCTCTGCCTCTTGGTGGTACTGTGACAGTCAGAAATGTCAAAAATACAATTTCTCTGTGCTACTTAACCTGATGTTTCTGAAAATTAAGGCACTTTATCATAGCATAAAAAAATAGATTTTTCCCAAAAATGACAATTCTCTTATTATTTACTTGCCTTCATGCCATCCCAGAGGTGTTTGACTTTCTTCTGCTGAAAACAAACAAATATATTATACGAATTTCTCGGCTCTGTAGGTCCATACAACACGAGTCAACAGGGCCCAAAGCTTCTTTTTTTTAGAAGGTCTAAAAAGCACATAAAGGCAACAAAGTAATCCTTAAGTAGTTTAATTCATGTCTCCTGAAGAAATCTATTCTGTTTTGGGTGATAACAGACCAAAATTTAGCTCCTTTTTCCAATTTAAAACTTGCAATTGCAGTTTACATGAAAGATTGCCAATGAGACTGCTGATGTCAAGATTTACAGTAAAAAAGGATGCTACCTTTATGTGCTTTTTGGAGTTTCAAGGTTTTGTACCATGATGACTTGCATTGTATGGAACTACAGAGCAGAGGTATTCTTCTAAAAATCATACTTTGTGTTCTGCAGAAGATAGTCAGACACATCTGGGATGACATCAGTGAGTAAATTATAAGAGAACTTTCATTTTTGGGTGAACTGTCCCTTTAATTGTTTACTTCCTAAAGATTAGTTCAGAAATGATTTAGAATCATCTAAGGAAATGTGTATGGATACAATGGGGATCAAGTTTAAATGTCTTTTGTCACTTTATCCATATTCAACCTATGTTATAAAATTTACAACATTTACAATCCAAATTAAACACAATAATGCAAATAGATAGCAGAAACAACACGACTGCCCTGAGAAATGTAATGATGTTAGACATTTTAAAAGATACCAGTAAATGCTTCTGCTTTGGCAGTCATGAAAAATACTAAAACTAAAATAAAAAAGAACTAAACTGAAACTGAGAAAACAAAAAATAAACTGAAACTAACAGACAAACTGTGAAAATGAACGAAAACTAATTTGGAATGACAGATTGATATAAAATAGAAATAAAAAATAAATAAAAAACTATAACAACACCAGAAACCAGAATCATTATGCATCGGTGAATAGATTTTCTTCTCCCACCCCTAATTTATACATCTTTATACAGCACATGCCATTGAAGAGACTGTAAGTGTGTCCCATACAGCCTCGTTTTCATTCACGTCAAAAATCTAAAATGGCACTGCTGTGTATAAGGTCTATTCTCGGTTTACTCTTATCTTCCTTGAAATCACTAAACTAGCTCACTTTCAGTTGACAACAAAGATATCATGAATTTGTGCTTACATGCCCCACAGGTGATGGCAAGGGCTTCTTGGCATCATTGCGCCCCCTGCAAGCTCGGATGACTGTTTTATGGCGATGCAGGTGAATCTCAGCTTCAAGTTGGTTCCATAGTTTGTCATGAGCTGGTCCTTTCATGTCTCTCCCCAGTAACTGGATCTGCTGCACCCTGAAGAAAACGACAACAGCATTCAAGCTTTAAAGTGAAACCACCTCAGAAAAAATGATTGTTTTCCAAACACCTGAACACTCCCCCAGTCTTATCTTGGTTAGACAAACAGATAGTCCCTTCCCAAACTCACACCGTTGGTTAAGTCAATGTTGCTGTCTGCTTGATCGGGACACTCAAAGAAACAGCAATGTTTTGAAGTGTTATGGCGCTACAATATTTACACTTTTTGGGGAAATCAACCTACGAATGGATTACATATAATTGTCTCTACATATTAAAGTGGGGGTAAAAGTAGTTTTAAAATAAAACAAATTACACACTTCAGCTATAACCAATGGCAGAAGCGTGAAAATTATCAGAAGCTTTAATTTTCGCTTACCTCCCAGCCAGCTCCTTGTCCAGGTACTTGGCTGCCAGTCTGGCTCCATACACTTCTGCCTGTAGTACCGCGATGTGCCTGCGGAGGGCCTCGTTTTCTTTCTTGAGCATCTTGACCTCTGCCTCTAACTTTACCTCCTTTACCTTTTCTTTTTTACTGGCCTCCAATTCCTTCTCCTGTGAAGCACACAAAGACAATAGGTGAGCGGTTACACAGCCAGACTTCTTGCGGTGTGTGTGGGACTTATGAACGTCTATATTGTTGACTAAGCAAAGTAAGACAACTGGGGTAAGTATGAGGTCCCAGAAGAGTCATTTACTGGAAAACAAGACAAAAGTTTTGCTAATTTTTTTAATGGCATCTCTGCATTTGTTACAAACCACAAATCCTGTAGTAAAAACAAATCTAGCAGTTAATCTAGCACACAAAGAACATACTGTAAATCAGCTTATATAATGTTAAAGTAGACAGCAGAAGCATTAAGAGAAAAATTAGATAAGCAGAAAAAAAAGAGTGGAGTTAGACTAGCCACGCACAGACACAAAACGATGGAAAACTTACCATCTCCTCCACTGAGGGAACAGGCTTAAGGTTGAGAAGAGAAACAGAGGGTCAAAGGTTAGAGTGGCAGTGTTAAACAGGAAGGCATATTTAGCATCATCAGTCTTTACTTCAGCAACGTTAAATCAGGAAGACAGCACAGGTCCGACCTAACCAGAGCCCAGTTAGTACAGATTACAACTGATCATTAGTGATGTCCGATTCTTGAACGAAACGTTCTTTTGAGCCGCTTCTCTGCAAGAAACCGGCCGAGCCGGTTCACTAAATCCAACTGAATCGAACTTTAGTTCTGGGTTGATGACGCAAAACGCACAGCTGGAGTACTTGTACTGGCTACATAGCACGTTGAACTGTCCAACTCTAAAAGAAACGAATGAGAGGATTACGCTTTTTGATATGGCATTGGTGACAGTAACCGACTAAAACATACATAATAAAACATACATTTTTTTTTAATTATTTGAAAAATATTTGCAAATGAAAGTCTCGAGAATTGAGTATGCATTTTTACTCGATGAAGTTAATAGTATAGTTTTCTAGTTGTGTTTGTATGTGATGGACATTTGAAAGAAATCTGAATTTCATTAACTTGTGTCAGCAACAACATACTAAAATGTTACTAAATGCAGACAACTAGAAACCTGAGTCCTGAGACCGAGTTTGAAATGAATGAGTTGGACTCATTCAGGCTAGGTGGCTCTTATGAGTTACTAGAACATTTAATGACTCAAAGGACCTATTTGAAATGAATGAATCAAACCTACAGGCAGAATCGAAAGTCATCTTTTCAGTCGTGTCTGACTCAAAAAGAACCAGAAATACCGGTCCAAATAACTGTGAGCTGCTGATACTTAGCATGCATGCACTGGGGACGTGAACGAGCCTGGGGTGAAACGTAAGTTACTATAATAAAACAAACATACTAAAAATATGCTTGTGACTAGTTTTATTAAAGGCAATTTTATAAAACATGCAAAACTTTAAGTCAAGAGATGTAAATGAATTTTACTATTGTTCAATGCGCATGCAGTTAATATTTTATAAATAGTTTTATGCTGAATCACGGTTTCTGGTGAGTTGATTAAGACTAGTTTATTCTCTTTACAGTACATGCTTTAGACATAAAACGTATCCGTGTTTTGTGCATCAGTGTCTGTATTCAATGCTTTAGGTGTAAAACTTTAATGTAGAAAACTTATCCAAGAGATAATCAATATTTGTCAGTGTAGAACATTCGACACACATGATCACAAAATGAAACACTGATGACAATAAACACCCTTATTATTATTATAACTTACTTAAATACAAGGTAAGAATCAGCCATATTTGTCCACAAATGGCTTTATTTGAATGTTTCAAATGTTTTATTTGAATACCATGACAGCCCTTCTAATTAGTGGACTTGGCCAATCTAGCCACACCCACTGACTAGACGGCTGAATAAACAGCTATGTAATCTCTGCAGACATACAGTATAAGTCAGTCTGTCATAAGTGTGCCCTCGGCTACTCTAAGTCATGGCACTTTGAAGTGACGAAGTCTAGGAGCAACGACATATCGGCCACAGGTGCTTACAGAATGGGACAGCCGAATGTTGAAGTGTGCTGAAGCCTAAAGGGCATAAACACTGTCTGTATTCAGCGTCAAAACTCACTGCAGAGTTCCAAACATCCTCCAAAAGCAACAAAACCAACCAATTTGTGAGCTTCGTAAATGGCTTAGCATGGGCATCAGACTAAGATGACTGTGCTAAATGAACATACAATGAAGTATTGGCTGGACCATGACACTCTTGGACTCTGGAGGTGTGGAAACACTTTCAAGAGTGAAGAATCATGTTTACCCATCTGAGAGTCTCATGGGAAAGTCTCGCTTTGGAAGATGCCAGAAAAATGCTATGAATGAATAGTGCCAGAGGAATAATGGTGTGCAAAGGCAAAATGAAGTAATTACACATTTTGTCAAAATTAAGTAGTGACCAAAATCAGGTCTCTTAGTCCCTATTAACAACGTACATTAACATGTGTTGCATATCCGAGTAAGTATTTGGATATTCTTTAGCTGGATTGCATTTACACCTTGCACTAAATTGTATCTTCACAGTGATTGGATAGATCCGACCAAAGTTGCATGAGCAAAATGGAAAACACTACTTACATTTTATATCAGAGGCTGTGACAACTGAAAATTCTGTCTTTTAGTGAATTAAAAAATAAACAAACATTGAGGTATAATTAAAATGCTTTCTTTACTTTAACAGTCAGGGGTTTCCCTTCATTGAACATTCTTTGGCAATTGCAAATGTAATGATATTCATCTCGCTTCTAAGTTTTGTAAGTGCCAAATATGCTTCTTATCTGAAACGCACAACATATATATACAGTATATATAATAAGTGCATTACCATGTGTGAATGTACAACACATTTGCCTGGACATGTCTTTTTTATCATTTTCAATGTTTTGCCTTTGTAGGGCAAGATAGTAGTCTAGGTTTTTAATTGGTTTCCACTAAGTCCCATGTTCGAATGTATGGAAATCTAAAACTACGGTGCATACTGACCATCTAGACCATTATACGCTTGGTGGTTTGTTTGGCAAAGACCTTAACATTATAATAGTCCTATGTACAAAACAAGTTTCTAGTTTGTCAAGAAAAGGTTTGTTGGGATGGGGGGTGGAAGAACTTGATAAACCTGTTCTCAAGCCCACTCAAAACCAACTAGCTATGGTCAAGCTAGTCTTAACTCTTTCCCCGCCAGCGTTTTTAAAAAAAAGTTGCCAGCCACCGCCAGGGTTTTTGACGATTTTCGCTAAACTTTAATGGCCCGCAGAATATTTTCTTCCATGAATATATGAAGATGCTATATATCTGAGCCTCTGCTTTTAGGCAAAAAAAACAATTTTATTTTATCTTCATTTGTTCTTTTTTTATTGTGACTTGAACAGAGGTAGGTTTTGTTTCAGACAAAAAGCTGAGAAAAAGGCATGTTTATGTCTGATATTTTGAGCTTCTCAATACTCCACTTCTTCATGTTTGAGACGATCGCAGTCTGTTTCTTTGATCAAAGAGTTGCGTACTCTTTCAAAACATGCGCAGGGGTCTTCCTTACCGTATAACACCTAAAACACGGAAACCCGGAAAATTCCGTGTTTGGCGGGGAAAGAGTTAATGACCAAAAATCACTGTCAGGTCCCAGTTGCACCTCAATGGAAGCAATTCCCTCTAGCAAGTAGGTTCCCACCAACATCCAGTGGAATGCCTTTCTCAATTCTACTTTAATGTGGAATGAGATGTGCAGATTTCAGGTGTCCACATACTTTCGGCTAAATAACGTAACATTTTGAAAAGAATGTTTCATCTTTAACTTTGGAAATTTTGACCAGGGATGCCCAAACTTTTGCATGCCACTGTAACAAAGATAAACCCTAATCTATGTACCAAAACATAGTAGCCTTTCTGTCTAATGCCTATATTGGCAGCATCTTAACAAATAGGGCTCCTTACATGAAGCTAATTTGCTGCTAAGCAAAAAATTAAATACTGTGTTTTATTAAATAATAAAACACACTTCAGGAAAGAGTTGTTGTGCTCACCATCCTGTCCTTGATGGAGTCAGAGTCCACTGTCTGGCCGGCTTTGGCTTGGAGTTTGAGCTGTATGGCATGGAGCTGCAGAAGCTGTTCGTGAACCACCTCCTCCACGACGGCCTTCTCTGCCTGCACATCTGTCAGCTCTGACCGCAGGTCTACCAGCTGAGCCTGAAGCACACACATACACACAGAGTATTAAAAACTGGGCACCCATGAATCATACTCAAAATGAGATTCAGTGCCAAGTCAAACAGTGTCTATGTATGATCTCAGCATTACACCATATTATTAAGTATTGCATCATCTTTTGCCCTCTCTAGAAGCAAGTCAGATCATGGAAAATGAAGACGACGGCTGATTGTCAGTGTTCAGTTAAATACAAATATCTAATTCTAGAATTTTTTCATTTTATGGATTTTCAAAGAGTAGACAACACTTTATAGCAGTTAAGAAACACTGCTTAAATGAGGAAATGGTGTCCGTGTCATGGCCTTGTAGTCATCAAGGTGTAGTGTTTGGATGCTTAGATGGTGGTTCAGATTGTTGTTTTTCCTTTTACAGGGCCGTGCCTATCCAACAAAAATTTAAACCCTTGTTTTAATGCAATGGTTGGTTGACAGGTGAGTTTCCGGTCATTTCCTGTTGTCTGGGAAACACGAGAATACATCACATTGCAAAACAACTGATCACCTGAGACGGATGGTAAAGATAAGAGTAAATGAGGTCATGTATTTGATGCTTATTACATCACATAAAACGATAATAAGCTTTTGCTTGAAAAACATGTTCTCAGCTGACACATTAGTGAATAATGAGAGCCCATCCCCATCTGATGGCCCCGCCATTAGAAAGCAGCTCAGCCCTCCTGTATCTCAGCCTCCTAAGTAATGTAGCTGCAACATAGACAGAAATAAAGTCCTCTCATAAGAAAATCAATCATTTATTTATGTGCCTGGCTTCTGTTGGATAGCCAAGGTTAGCTGAAGAACTCTCATATTCAGCAGTAACACAGCAGAGGTTTTCTTTTATCCATTGTTGTACTGAAACTAGAGAAGCAAGTGGTGAATCTGAACCCAGCCGCCCCTTGAAATACTTAAAATTCTGTCTGCAGTCTCTCTCAATAGGATCTGACACAATCTACTTAACAATGCAAGTGAACAAGTCAGTTTACTTTGTAACTTTATTCTACAGGCAAAAATGAATATCTCCTCCTTGGATTAAAACCTTAACTGGATCTAGTGACTTAAAACTGAGATACCTCTAGTTAATTCAGTGTGCGGGAGGTAGCTTATAACCAGAAAAAAAAGACATTTGGGTGGGTATTTTGGATTTTACCTCTCAGAAAATAAAATCTAAATTGACCCTATTTGCATAATGAACATTCCTGGTTTTATTGTGCATGATTCACCAGTGCAAGTCATTCCAAAAGAAAAAAACTTTGGTGTCATAATATTTCATCAGAATGTAATTGCTTGCTTGGTCTCTGAAACCATTTTCTTTTTGTCTGATGTCACCAAGGCCACTTAAATTTTAGCCAACGTGAGCCGACTTTGTTTCAATTCCTTCAAAAAGGAATTACCTGCATATTCTGGTATAATGCCTTGGCCTAAATTTATATATATATATATATATATCCTTTCACTCTGAAATATTTCACATTATGGAAGTTAAAAGGGTTGCAAATGTTGTTTCATGCCGTCTTGAAGTAATGATGGTTGACTTACCAACCAAAAAAACCTCACAACTGTGTTACCATGTTTTTTGGATATGGTACCATGATAATACCAAGCGTTTTGGGCTTGTTCCATGTTCATACTAGTATCAATATTTATATGTCAACAGATTTCAATATTTGGCCATTTTGCAATCATCACAAAAACAGAACTGTTAACGTGTCCTTGTGTCAGTTCCAAAATCTGCCAATAGATTTGTCAATTGATAGTAAACAATTTCTGTTTTCAAGGTTATCCCAGGTGTGTATGACTTTCTTTCTTCACCAGAACACATTTGAAGAAAATTAGAAAAACATTTTAGCTCAGTAGTTCCTTTAAATGCAAGTGGATGGTGATATGAATTTTTAAGCTCCAAAAAGAACAGTTAGTCATCATTAGTTAGGTCTGCTGGAACTGAAAATACTTCTCTTATTCTTTAACCCTGCTTTAAATTGAATACCATCTATGCTAATTTTATTCTATTTCTTTCCCTGTATAATCCTTGTCTGTTACATGGACTCAGGATGGAGTTCACCAATATTACCTGCCATAAGCTTCCAGCCGGACTGCTGGAATGATACCTATATCAACTTGATCATTTTTAAACTACACAGAAAATGAATTAACCATTAACAAAAGCCTTCATCAGCCAAAATCAATGCATCTACTTTTATTTCCTCAGTTAATTTGGGATGACTTCAAGGACTTTAACAATAAAACTTATAGTCCATATAAAATCATTTAGTTTAATCACAACACTTACTTAGTTTAACCAATAATAGTTCTAAACATAAATAACTAATATTAGCATTACATTAATTCATTCTTTTTCTGTTATAGCATCATTTAATGTATAGCTGCTGCAAAACAACGCCTGTTGTGAAAATGACTTAAACGTCATCCATACAACTCCAGCTGTTAAATTAATGTCTTCTAAAGTGACATGATCACTTTTGGTGGGAAAAAAGATACATATCCAAGTACTTTTTTTTAACTCAAAATAATAGTTTCCGGTTGGCAGCGGCATGCATGTGTGACGTTATCGTGTTGGCATGTGAGACACACAAAACTGAGGCATGTGTGACACACATGGAAGAGCAGCGCTGTTTACAAGTAATGATTTAGAGTTAAAAATTATGATATCGGGATGGTGAGTAGAAACATTTTCATTTTATGCTCATGTTTGAGCATATTTGATCAAATATTTTAGGTTATGTGCTCGTTTCACATACATTTTATATGCATCTGATTTGTTCAATTGTATTATGTATATCGGCCATCCAGTTCTCTAAATATCATTACCGGCCAATGGAAAACTCATGTCGATCAACCAGTTAATACCAAGGCACTCTTTTAAGCATTTTGGAGTATGTGACCACATTTACATGCACTTAAGAAAACAGTTTATCCAAGGGTTTTTGCAGAAAGTGACATCCTGAAACATCATGTAAATTAGAATGCTGATTTCCTGTTGCCTTTTAAGGGATTAAGAGAAAGCGGTTTAACACAATTAGGTTTCCTTCACCCAAAGAACGCGGCTTAATGTGGCCATATAAACGCATAAGCGGCATACAGATTGGTTTGAAGAGTGCGCAAGGGTGGAACAGACCAGGATAACAAACATCATAGGATGGAGCACAAGTCAACACAGTGGAAGGATTTCAACACTTCTGGAAATCACAAACACTATAAACTATACACATTTATACAAACAAAAGTAAAATATTGACTGTCCCTCACGTTCGCACATGCGCTCGTATGTTGGGAAAATCCCTAGGTTTTACGTACACCACTAGGCCTACTGCATCGCAATTCAGCTGCAGGTTGTGATAGGATGTGAAGGAAACAAACACAGCAACAACTCTGGAATATCTGGAAATAAAGAGAAGCAACGGAGAATAAAATAGCAAAGTCCTTCTCGGATCCCATGTTTGTTATTTACATGAGCGTTGGAAGGAAACTATGTTGCTTTACAGAGCTGTGAACCTGTTGAATTTTATTGACTCAAATCAAGTGATTCCTCCATGGCAAGAAAGATTTATTTCCCTAGTGGAAGATAATACTACCTTTTAAAATGGACAATGAGCCATTAACAGATTTGAAAAGTGGTGGGAAAAGCGGATTACTCAAACTAGTCTTCAGAGAGGCCTGAAACTGCAAACACAGCCAGGATGCCAATTATCCAGATTATACAGACAAATCACAGGACTCATTGGAACCTTAGGTGCTACATCAACAATACTTAGTTCAGATTTGACCTGGTACATAAATGTCCATGTTTCACTGTTAAGTAAATTTAAATTTTAGCCTTTTGGCCACTTAGTGAACTCAACATTTTACAAGTAGGTGTGTTACCAAAGGACTCAAACCTATAACCTTGGCATTGCTAGCACACCACCCTACCAGTTGAGATGAAGAATTTAAATCAGTGATCCTGCAGTTTAAATCCACATTTCTATAGGGACCTTTTATGTGATAAATTATAGGGTGTATTTACACTTGGTCATTTCATGTGTTTTAACTGATCGTATTGCTATCTGATTAGATTTGCACATTCCTTTACACTAGGCCAGATTGTGTCTCCGCCAAACAGATACAAATCTGATCCTCAATTCCCGCACAATATTCAAATAAAACAGAGTTCACTTTCGTGATAATGTTAAAGCTTGGCAGCGAATCTAAAAGATATTACTTGATTTCAAGTGACTCTGCGTGCATGTGTGTGCAGTGTATTTTTCCCCTCTGGGCTTGTCTTAGGTAAGATATGTACATGCATTTCAGCTGCGCTCATTGTCAGTTGTCAGTTTATTTAGTGATCTGATCTGCATCAAATACATTTTATAATTAATAATTCCTTAAATTGTTATTATTTACTGCGCGATGCGAGCCCTCTGCAAATACTCGGTAACAGCTGTTATGTTTCACATTGTCCCTATGCTGGCATATGGCTGTTTGTGCAGAATGAACATCAAGATTTTCTGTATATACACTTGACCAAGTTTTGTCTAGAATGCAGCTCGATCCACCTCTGTAGGTGGAGTGATCGGATTTATAACCATCTCGTATTAGAGGGCATTGACACTTGGTCATTTCATGATCATATAGCCATCCAATCAGCAAAAAATGCATTAAGTGGGTGTAAAAACCCCCATAGTCAAATAACACAGGAATGACCAATATCTGGCCGTAACTAGTTTAGCAGGTTTAACAAGCTTATATACCCTTGGCTTCTAGTTTTCTGGCTACATCAAGGTTTGCATGCTGATTCTTTGCCCATAACATTCCAAGTATTATTTGCAGTGGACTCAGGAAATTGCACACTTAAGGACTGCTACCAAACTGGCCATTTTTGATGTATGTGCCATCTACTGTAAATGCAGTCATCTGTCCTTTTAATTACAAAGTCCAAAGAAGGAAGATAGAAAGAATGAAGTAAGAGTCAAGTGCATGGATATGTGCATTCATTTCTATAAACGCTTGCATTGTATATCAGATACAGCCTACAGAAATGTGGATATTTTTGCAATAGTCTGTTCCTCAAAAGCTGCAGGTGAATGTAGCATTTTGAATCCACCTAATCTCATTCTCGAGCAAAAAACGACCATGCTTTAAAGATCACTGGTTTGCATTCTGCCACAGATTTACATTTAGTCTTTAAGCAGAAGCTTATATCCAAAGCAACAGATATAAAGTTGAAATCTTCCTATTTAGTAGTTATAAAGCCTTATATTGCTCAAAAGCACGGCACTGTCAAATAATTCCATCAAAATAATTTGGTGTAATAGTCACACACAGCTTCTCAGTTTGATGCATGGACAACGAAAGGTAAATGCACTCAACCAAAAATGCACAGTTTGCTATAATCAATATATGTTAAATATGTAAACAGCATAAAGTAGGTTTTAAAAGCTGCATTAGGCTAACATACCTTTATAGAACCACATAGGGCAACACAATTCAAAACTTCAAAATATGCCCCGTTTAACATAATTTACCCATACATAATGTTATAAACATAACCCTAAACTAAAAAAGCACAGTGGTGCAGTGATGGAGTCTGATGAAAATACCACGATACTGAATAAAATGCAATATTCATGCGTCATGGTAAATGCATGGTACTATAAGGTACTGAAAAGTATATCATGGTAAACACCTGTCCAAAAAACATGGTGGTATATTTTTGTTAGCGTAGTTAGGTAGGTAGTTTAAAATCCATCCATGTTAATGCATAGATTAACTATTTTACAGTAGTATGAAAATTATCCATTTAGCTTTAAACATTCAAAACATGATGGTGCCTTTAAATGAACAGTTAAAAGAACAACATCTTAAACTCTGTCTGATCTAGAGTCTCCAGACTTTAAAGAACAAAAAGAAGATCGTTTTCATCTCACCTCAAGTTTGTGGTTGAGCTGAAAGATGGTTTGGGATTTATGACACAGCTGAGCAAAACATGAACTGAGGCTGGTCATCTTTTGACGGCCCTCATATGTGATGTCAGCCTGATCGGGGTCTATTTCTCCCAGCAACAGATCCACATCCACAAATGCCTTATCAAACTCTTTCTCCAAAACATCTAGCCATCGGAACATGGACATGCCGGAGCCGGCACCCGCAGCAGGACCAGCGGAGAGGCCCGAACCTGGAGACAGAGCACCGCCAGCGGCCGCAGACATGTTCAACCCCAACACGGATACAGGAAGAACACACAAATTACTCTATTTTACTCTTTCTCCCGGAGAGACCACTTGGCTGTGAAAAGTTGTGTAAATAAATGGCTTCTAAACGGATAGTTTTGAAACGGGGTTTTCCGAGCACGCATCTGACAAGGAAGTCCAAAATCAAATAAAAGTCAATCACGTGGATTGATTAGTACAGTCTGCCACACGAAGAGGCCTGTCAATAAGGAAAGCAGTCGATAGACGAGCGAATCGATTCGGGAAGACCTCCTTGCAGTAAATTTGCTAAATAGGAATTTACAGCAGATATTTGTTTTCACCACATTAGCCAAGATGTCAACCTTTCTTTTGTAATACATTTCTTATTAATTTATGGAAGATTTATTTTTCTTTATCCATAACATTATTTATTTCTCATTTAATTGCAATATTACCATAGGACAGTAAAGTTCTGTAAAAATTGTAAAGCAAAAAAAATAAAAAATATAGCAAATTAAGATTTATTTGTTATTTTTTTCTTTTCTTTTGATACCCCTGAACATTGTTTCTTGTTTTTCCTTTATTTTATTCTGTTTTTATTGTACATTGAACATGCTTGATGTCTAAGAAAAATTGAATTTTCAGCAGATAGATTGTTTGTGCCATAATATCAATAACGTTTTAGCTGTTTTATTGATTGTTGAACAATACAATTTATTACTGTATAGGAAGATAGAAATATATATATATATTAGCCTAAATTGTAGTTAAAGAAATAAATTAATTAAATCAATAATAATACATTATTTATTGTTGTATCAAAACATTAGCATTAAATACAAATAAATGTAAACACATTTTATGAAACAAATTCTTTATATTTTTATTTATAGTTATATAAATAATGTATTTATTTTGTTATTAAATTATTATAAATATAAATGCATGAATTAATGGATGAAAGAAAGAATATAACACTCAGTATGAGTGCTGTTGCCATGAAAATATTTAAATATTGGGGTTGGGGAAAGAAATTAAATATTTGAGAGAAAAAAATGCCTTAAATTATATTGTCTAAATGTTGAATACATTTGTTGAAAGCTTTATTCAACTCCAGTGCACAAACAATACAACAAGACAGAGATAATAATACAAAAATAGAATGAATATAAAAGGTGAATAAAAAATATAAATATATATAGAAATACACAATAAGACCAAAAAAATATATATAGGGCTTTCACATTGTTAACTTATATAAATATTTGATTATCATATTTCAGTTATCATACTCAAAAGTTTTGACTCCTGCAGAAGTTAACAAGAACGAGAAGTGTAAAGTTAAACAAATATTCTGGGTTCAATACAAGTTCAGCTCAACAACACCATTTGTGGCATAATATTGATTACCACCAAATTCATTTGGACTTTTCCCTCCTTTTCTTTAAAAAAAAGCAAACATCTAGGTTCCAGTGGGGCACCTACAACGGAAGTGAATGGGTCAAATTTTTGAACGCTAAAATACTCACTGTTTTAAAAGCATAGCCACAAGACATAAACAATATGCATGCTAACACGATTTTAGTGTGATAAAATCACTTACTGACCTTTTCTGTGTAACGTTATAGACAATTTTCTATTCTGTTGCCATGATGATGTAATGTCAACATACCCTGAAACCCTAAATAACTTTAAAAATGACCATTTAAACAACTACTACAGTTTAAATAATGCCACATGCACAATTTGCCACATTTGCTTCCATTTTAAGAGCCTCGCTGTAACCTTGATGTCTGATTTTTTAAAAGAAAACGAGGGATTATTAAAAAAACATTTTTGTGGCAATCAGCATTATCTTAGGGGCAGTGGTGGCTCAGCAGTTGAGGCTCTGGGTTACTGACCAGAAGGTTGGGGTTTCAAGCCCCAGCACCACCAAGATGCCACTGTTTGGCCCTTGAGCAAGGCCCTTAACCCTATCGGCTCCAGGGGTGCTATATCATGGCTGATGCTGCACTCTGACCCCAGCTTA